>NC_061510.1:319614113-319629666 GCF_022539505.1 Lolium rigidum | reverse complement strand
GAGGAGGCGCCGCAGAAAGCCAGAAACACCAAAACGGAGGCTGTTGTAGAGAAGATTGGAGGGAAAAACTCTGTCGGGATCACCGCCGGAGGGATCTCCACCCTCTCCAACGTCTTCATTATCACCACCATGATCAAGAGGGATGAGTCCACCTCTGGACTACGGGTTTGTGGAAGTAGATTGATCTATTTCCCTCATGTTCTTCATTGTACTTAGTGCCATATGAGCTGCCTATCATGATTATAGCCATATTTGTAAGACCGATGTGGTGTATCCTTGTTCTATGATATTGTTTTATGAGATCTGATCTTCTTATATTGTGAGATGTATTGATAGATGCATATTATGTATCCTGTTCTTAAGTTTATGTTCTGATCCAACATCTATGCAAGAGTGTGTGTGGGGTGATGTGTGTGTTAGATGGAGTAGCAGGGTTTTAATGATTGGATAGTGCCAATATAAACCTAACAGATAACACAGATGACAATAAAAGAACATCGACCACATATAATTAAGTCGAACACAACAACAACAACTATTTAGATCTGGGTAAGTTAAGTTTGCGATGCACACATACACATGACGATGTCCATCGATAAACAAACCAATGAAGATACTATTTAGAGTTTATGACGCACACACGAGGTGTCCATCAATACACACACGACGATGTCCATCAATGAGCAGTGTCCTCGCAGGGCTCCGGGAACGGTTTATACAAATCTTTCGTCGTCCACTTCCTAATGCCACCTTGCATTTTGAGGCGTTCCCCGATGTCCCTCTTACAAAAAGCTATGTTCTGGTGTAAGAGCTCCCCACTTGTGTTGACATCTTCAACGATAATATGTGATAACTTGACCTGGCTAGCATGGAAGGACATCTGTGGCGCATATTATCATATGAGCCAGTGTGGGCCCCCACACGGAATTATGCGGCGCATATGCCAACATGCGCCCACAGAAGACCAACTTTATGTGGCGCTGATGCATGTAAAATGCATACATGAACTTTGTCCTTTATAATATTGAATTCCCACATATTTGCAACATATATTATGATAATACCATGTTCTACATTGATTTATGTGGATTTACAAATGACCCCCTTTATTTGGTTTATAACCCTGCAGAACAGGAAAACCATGTTTCGCGTATTTTTCACTTTCAAGGACCTACACTGAGTTAAATTGACCTGAGATTATAGGAGCATCATATTTTCAACAGGAGAATCACAATGGACTTTTGAAGCACACCTGCAGAGGCCCGAGGGCCAAATGAGGCCAGGTGGTGTGGCCAAACTTCTGGACCGCGCCACCCACCTTCGTTCAGCCCTCAAGCGTCTATTTGCCCGAATTCTTTCGTGAACCGACTTGTTTTTCCCTCAAAACCCCTATATATATGGCCCCCAAGAGATCTCGGGAGAAAAGCGCCGCAGAAAGCCAGAAACACCAAAATGGAGGCTGCTGTAGAGAAGATTGGAGAAGGAAACTCCGCCAGGATCACCGCCGGAGGGATCTCCAACTTCTCCAACGTTTTCATCATCATCACCAGGATCAAGAGGGAGTATGCCACCTCTAGACTACGGGTTTGTGGCAGTAGCTTGATCTATTTCTCTCATGTTCTTCAAAGTACTTGGTGCCATATGAGCTGCCTATCATGACTGTGGCCATATTTGTAATACCGATGTGGTGGATCCTTGTTCTATGATATTATTGTATGATATCTAATCTTATTATATTGTGAGATGTATTGATAGATGCATATTATGTACCCCGTTTTTAAGTTGATGTTCTGATCCAACATCTATGCAAGAGCGTGTGTGGGGTGATGTGTGTGTTACATGGAGTAGCAGGGTTTTAGTGATTGGATAGTGACAATATGTTCAAGAGCTATTATGGATTTTCCTTTCTTTTGCTACCTCACTAAGGATAAAGTGAATGCATGTGCTATGTTCATCATGTGACAGTAATGATGATCTTGTTTGTTCAAGGTATCATATTTGATATTCAAACTTCATGTCAAAGTACTTATTGCTTTGCTCTGTTAATTTTTAATACAAGATTGATGAAATTTCATTCTTGTGGAGCATAAGAGAGGTGTGTTGAATCATCTCTATGTTAGGAGGTGATGCCCATATTAATTTTGATCTTACGTATAATATTATTTGTACCTTCACATCTCATTGATGAATTGTTTTTTGTCCAGCACAACTTTACGAAAGAATAGTCAAGTGAACCCCTGAATCCCGATCCACTTTCTATCATAAGAAGCACCTTTATATTGCATTTACATTGTTTTCTATTTGCTGTACTATTTTATTCGAAAATACAACAATATTTATCTTTCTTATTTGCATCCAAAACACCAAAAACAATCAATCTCTTTACAGGCTTTTACTTAGTTATTTCATCTAGTTTAGTTTCTACTTGTTTTATTACTACTTGTGTTATTTACTTACATGAAACCTTGTGCTTGACAACCACACGGTGGAGTTGGGGACACAAGGATTTTTACTTGCAGGATTGCTTGAAGAAGAGAGAAGAGAATACTTTTCCATCCAGTTTCCCGAGAGTTCGATATAAACCCTCGAGTCACCCTTGTGGGGAAAATACTTCGTCAACTGATACGTCCCAAACGTATCTATAATTTTTGATGTTCCATGCTTGTTTTGTTACAATTCTTATATGTTTTATGTGCTCCGACAGTGATTTCCCTCTCCGGCAGGGTGCCGGGATGGACTGTAGAACCCTCCCGAACTAGGGTTTCGGTTGACGGTGGCGTCGGAACTTTTCGTGGATGGAGGCTCCCGTCTCTGGGGTTTTCCCGATACAAGGAATAAATAGGCGGAAGGGCGGAGAAAACGAGGCGACGAGGCGCCAGTACATGGGCCCGGCGCGACCAAGGGTGGGGCCGCGCCTGCCCTATGTACTGCCACGTGGCAGCTCTCCTGCGCGTGTCCTTCTAGCTCCGTCTTCGTCCCGGAAAAATAAGACTCTGGGCTTTTGTTTCATCCAATTCCGAGAAACTTTCATGTACAACTTTTCTGAAACACAAAAACAGCATAAAACAGGAACTGGCACTGCGGCACTGCGTTAATAGGTTAGTCCCGTAAAAATGCTAAAAAGTGTGGAAATGTACACATAAAACATATAAGAATTGTGACAAAACAAGCATGGAGCATCAAAAAATATAGATACGTTTGGGACGTATCAACATCCCCAAGCTAACTCCTGCTCGTCCTCGAGTAGGTAAGTGATAACAAACAAATAAATTTTTAGGTGACATGCTATCACACTACTTTGATCAATCTAAGTGTAAAAGCAAACATAGCTGGAATCATAGAATCCTAACATAAGCATGATAGATATAATCAAACAATGAAACTTAATAACCATGCTAAAACATGAATAGTAATCAAACAAAAGAAAATGATAACGTGCATGGAAAGCAAAGTGATTGTCAAGAGCATAGCATAGATACATAATAAAGTGGTACTCAGCTTGTCCCATAAGTGGAAGCAAAACATAAATGCTTGGACACCTTTAAAAGATTATAAGGATGACTAGAAACAAAAAGTTTGAACAAGCAATACCATAATTATGAATCAATCAATAAAATCTTGGGACCATGCACATAAAACTAAGAATGACAACTATGCTCTCATAAGTGGTGCATAAACTAGAAGGTGGAGACTCAACATAAAAGTAAAAGAAGGTCTCTCTTTGAGAGGCAAGTAAGATCACTCATGTGCTAGAGATTTTTATTGAGACAACAAGAGTATAAAATACACTTTTGAGAGGTGGGTGATGTCAACGGTAAGTACAAAGCATATGGGTTGTGCAAAAGTGCTACTCCTAAGTCGCAAGCCTCATGCATAATTGCTACTAATGCTCACACCTCGTCCTACTCACCTCGGATCACCATTAGCTCTCATCACATACAAGTTGTTTTAACCGAGTATCACAAAGGGGTATCCCCGTGCCTCCTGTACAAAGGTCCTAGGATATGCATTGCTTTTGATTTCTCATTTTTAAAGCATCTTCAGCTTGGGACATCCATACCGGGACGAAACGAGCAACAGATAAATGGACCCTCTTATTTTTTTATTGCTAGAAGCTTTCTCATAAGAGATTGAGGATTTGTCCAACTGAAACTTTCACCATGATACATGGCTTTGGTTAGCGGCCCAATGTTCTTCTCTAACAAAAATGTATACTCAAACTATTTTGCATGGATAATCTCCTTCATTTCAGACAAGATGAACATGCATAGCAACTCACATGATATTCAGCGGCAAAGCACGCTGAGGTGTCCCCAGTATTTCAATGGTTATCACACAACAAGCAACTTAAAAGAGCTACGGTTACACAAGGAACACACGCTAGGCACAATAGTCATTTTTTACTACTTTCCCACGAGCAACAAAAATATAATACTTTGAAATTTAAAGGTAGCACATGAGCAAACTACTATGGAATGGCAATGAAATACCACATATAGGTAGATATGGTGAACACTTTGGCATATTTGGTTTTTGGTGGTTGGATGCACGAATTAAATACTCATACAAATGGAGGCTAGAGAAAAAGACTAGGTGCGACCAACAATGAGAGCATAATAGACATAATCATGCATAGCGACAAAATATATTAATAAAAGCATAAAGTGATACACAAGTTGCAAACTAAATGATCATAGAGGCAAGAATTGACTGGAATGTAGTCATAACATGTTGCAAAACATGTGCCAAGTCGACCCAAATAAAAACATTCGCAAGAGAATATATACCACAATATTATGTTTTTCTATTGTATGCTAAAAACAATGCATGAAACCTTCAATGGCACAGTAAACACTCTCAGTATTTGAGACTAATCATAATTAACAATCTCATCATGAGAATAACATCTAGCAAGATATGCAAAAATAACTATGCCACTGTCTAAAAATGCTTCCATTTGCATCACATACACATAAAAAAAATTCATGCTTCCAACGTCAACCAAATGAAACCAAACAACTCTCATATATGAAAAACAAGTAAATGTCCAGAAAGCTATTGAAACTCAAATAAATGTAAAAGTGGAGCTTGTCTCTCTCCAACGCAAAATGCATAACAGTGGAGTGTGTCTCACTCCAAAATAAACATGCAAAACAGCGGATCGTGTCTCACTCCAAAGTAAATATGCAAAGCGGTGGAGCGTGTCTCACTCCAAAGTAAACATGAATGATGGGATCCAACTTTATTGAAAGTAAACACACAGCAAAAAGTAAAGACGCTCTAAGGATAACACATATCACATGAAGGAATAAAAATATAGCGTGTTGAAAAATGACCTGGTGTTTTTTGTTGATGAAGAGGGGATGCCTTGGGCATCCCCAAGCTTTGACGCTTGTACTTCTTGGATATTTCTTGGGGGGTTCAGGGGATATCCCCAAGCTAGAGCTCTTGTCCATGCTTCATCTTATTGCATCATTCTTCTCTCCCTACACTTGAAAACTTCCTTCACACAAAACTCAGCACAATTGATTAGCAACATTAGTGCAAATAAAAATATATCAAACCAGCAAGGCTTCAGTAATGGCACATATCAAACACTCATTTTAATATATGCTACTGTAGCTACTTCTTCCCATAGCTCTTTTTTCACAAAAATAACTCAAAAAGACGAAGCATAAGACGCAAATACAAAACATGGCAGAAATCTGTCAAAACAGACCAGCAGGCAGAGATCGAAATTAAAGAAATAGTTCTGTTGCTCAAATCGTAAAATGCTAAACTTAAGAAAGTTATCTAAAATACTGGGGCATAAGAACAAAAATTTGCAGCTCAAAATAACGTTCTGGCGATTTTTAAGAATGTTTTTCGTGACTAGCACAGAATCTATTTCAGGATTGCAAATACCACAAACACTGCTTTCTTTCTAGTAGAGGCTACCCTTGGCACAAAAAACGAAATAAAAATGATAAGGAGATGTTATTACAGTACCAATAACTTCCAAGACTCAACAAAGCAAAAATAACAGAAATAAAACATGGGTTGTCTCCCATAAGCGCTTTTCTTTAACGCCTTTGAGCTAGGCGCAGAAAGGGTGCAAATCAAGTATTATCAAGAGGTGAAGCATCAAGATCAATTACTTCTTACAAAACACCATTTGTATCATCAAGTACCTTAGACACCTCTGAAGATTCAATATGCAATTTACTAGTTGCACTAAAAGTTTTATCAAATTTAAACATATCACGGGTTTTTGGTTTGGGTGCCTTAGGGACATACATAAGTTTTTGTTCTTTCCCAACAAAAGCTCTCTCCTTTTTGAAACCAAGAGAGGAAAAAGTTGAACTCAAAGTTTCCATAGCTTCTTCAAGTTTACCAATTCTAATACTTCTATTATCATTTGCAATGCTACCCTCCAAAAGAGCAATGTTTTTTATTGATTCCTCCTATAAACTCATTAGTATGGATAGCATCAAAAAGTAAATTGGGCAAAATTTTCTCTAAAGAATCTAGTCTTTTTACCACCTCTTCTAAAGTGATCTCAGTTTTAGCAACATTAGTGGGAGGACTTCCTACTAAACTTTCAATTAAAACATAGGCTTCCGAAGCGGCTCTCAACTAGGAAATTACCGCCAATAAGAGTATCTAGAACATATCTATTCCAAGTAGAAATACCAACATAGAAATTCCTAAGAAGAATCAAAGTAGAATATTTCTTAGTACATCTATGATGAGCATCACATATTTTATACCAAGCATCTTTCAAACTTTCACCCCCTTGTTTCTTAAACGTACGAACCTCAACTTCAGGGACATTCATTTTGCAAAGTAAAGTAAACAACACAAATAAAAACTATACTAATTTTTTTTGGATTTTCGACATAAAATGCAAACAAGATAAAAATAAAGTATGCAAGCAAAACAATAACAAAGTAAAAGAGTTGAGAGTGAGAGATTCCCCTCGCAGAAGAGATGCTTTTCTCCCCGGCAACGGCGCCAGAAAAAGTCTTGCTGGGCGCGGAGTTGATGAAGGAGAATTTATGCGCAACGTTGAGTGGAACCCCAAGAAGAAGGTATGATGAGCACAACAGGAAGTTTTCTCTTAGTAAGAAACCAAGGTTTATCGACTAGTAGGAGAAAAACGTTCTCTCCCAAGGTGTTGCGAATCAAATCGTGGCAGGGCGCACTGCCGGCGTCAGCAGCAACGTGGAGACCTGCGCACAAACAACCAAGTACTTTGTCCCCAACTTTCAGCCAGGTTGTCAAGCTCACTGGTTTTGCTAAAAAGAAAGGATTAAACGAACCGTGTGGAAGAAGAATTGTTTCCAGAGAACAGAACAGGAAAATGCTATAGAAGATTGCAATTAAAAGAAGAAGGGCTGGGGTCCACAGTTCACTAGAGGCGCCTCCCCAATAAAATAAATATGCTGGGTAAACAAATTACAGATGGGCAATTAACAAACAGAGATTCTACGCTAATGGTTGGTGCAGAATACTGATACGTCCAAAACGTATCTACTTTCCCGAACACTTTTGCTATTGTTTTGCCTCTAATTTGTGTATTTTGGATACAACTAACACGGACTAACGCTGTTTTTAGCAGAATTGCTCTGGTGTCTCGTTTTTGTGCAGAAATTCAACTTTCGGGAAAATCCCGGAATTAATGTCAAAGGGCTTATTTCTCCGTAAGATTCACTGAGCCGAAGGGCAGGCCGGGGGGGTCCCACGGCCCCCACACCATGGGCCGGCGCGGCCTAGGAGGGGCGCGCCGCCCTATGGTGAGGCCCCTCGGCCGGCCTCCGACGCCCCCCTCTGGACTACTTAACGTCTTCGACCTAAAAACGCACGGGGGGTTAGACGAAATCGCCAGAAGACATCCAGAACACCGCCGCCATCGCGAAACTCCGTCTCGGGACTAGAAACTTCGTTCTGGCACTCCGCCAGGACGGGGAATTGGAGGAGATCATCGCCATCACCACCACCGACGCCTCTCCATCAACCAGCCATGTTTCCCCCATCCATGTGTGAGTAATTCCCCCGCTGTAGGCTGAAGGGAATGGTAGGGATTGGATGAGATTGGTCATGTAATAGCATAAGATTGTTAGGGTATAGTGCCTAATGTCCGTAATTGGTAATTTTATGATATTGTTGCAACTTGTTATTGTTAATGCTTGTCACTAGGGCCCGAGTGCCATGATCTCAGATCTGAACATGTTGTGGTTTCATGATGATATGCATTGTTTTATGATCTTACCTGCAAGTTGTATACACGTATTGTTGTCCGGAACCCGAGGCCCCAAAGTGACAGAAATTGGGACAACCGAAGGGGAAGGCGGTTATGAGGATCACATGTGTTGACGGAGTGTTAATGCTTTGCTCCGGTGCTCTATTAAAAGGAGTACCTTAATTTACAGTAGATTCCCTAGAGGCCCGGCTGCCACCGGCTGGTAGGACAAAAGATGTTGTGCAAGTTTCTCATTGCGAGCACGTACAACTAAATATGGAACACATGCCTATTGATTGATTAGTACTTGGATACCGCTTTATTACTATCTGCAAATGCCCTTCCTTGATTGTTACATGAGTTTCTCTCATGCATGCAACGCCCGTTCATCCATCCCTGTGCCTACAGTATTTTAATCCTGTTGTTTACTATAATCACTACTACTGTCTTTGTTACACCGTCGCTGATATTTCACTACTGCTACTGCTACAAAACTGTTGCTACTGATAAACTTTTGCGAGCAAGTCTGTTTCCAGGTGCAGCTGAATTGACAACTCCGCTGTTAACAAATATTCTTTGGCTCCCAATGTGTCGAATCAATAAATTGGGTTTTACTTCCCTCGAAGACTGTTGCGATCCCCTATACTTGTGGGTCATCAAATACATGCTATGAAAGTATGCGGACATTACAACAGTATACATAGAAATTAATCCAACTGCATCTATGACTAATAATCCACCTTCAGGATTGCATCCGCGACACCCTCCAGTATTAAGTTGCAAGCAACAAACTATCTCTTTAAGCAATGTGTGTAAAGTAAACAATGAAACTACCCTTGAATAGAACACCGTTGTTTTCTCACTAGTAGCAACAACACATCTACAACCGTAGAGAACAAGGTCACTTCCCATGGTTAAATAGAGGCATGAACCCACTATCGAGCATAAATACTCCCTCTTGGAGTCGCTAGCATCTACTTGGCCAGAGCATCTACTAGAAACGGAGAGCATCGAAGATCATAATAACATAATACATAATCTCAACCAAAGCAATCTCTCTATAAATCGGATCGACATCAAACAAACATGTAGCAATTACAAATAGATGATCTTGATCATGTTATGCAGCTCACAAGATCTATACATGAAGCACAACAAGGAGAGGACATCCATCTAGCTACTGCTATGGACCCATGGTCCCATGGAGAACTACTCGCGCATCACCTCGGATGAAGACATGGCGATGCAGAGGCCTTCGGCGATGATTTCCCTCTCCGGCAGGGTGCCGGGATGGACTGCACAACCCTCCCGAAATAGGGTTTCGGTTGACAGCGGCGTCAGAACTTTTCGTGGATGGAGGCTCTCGTCCCTGGGGGTTTCCCGATACGAGGAATAAATAGGCGGAAGGGCGGAGCAAACGAGGCGACAAGGCGCCAGTACATGGGGCAGGCGCGGCCAAGGGGTGGGGCCGCGCCTGCCCTATGTACAGCCACGTGGCAGCTCTCCCGTGCGTGTCCTTCTGGCTCCGTCTTCGTCCCGGAAAAATAAGAATCTGGGCTTTTGTTTAGATCAGTTTCGAGAAACTTTCATGTACAACTTTTCTGAAACACAAAAACATCAGAAAACTGGAACTGGCACTGCGTTAATAGGTTAGTCCCAAAAATGCTAAAAAGTGTGGAAATGTGCACATAAAACATATAAGTTGTAACAAAACAAGCATGGAGCATCAAAAATTATCGATATGTTTGGGACGTATCAGATCCTCAAGTGACTCTTCATCTTTATCTCACGGTTCTCATATATGCATTATGGCCAAGGGTTCCATGGTATCTCCTACCATGGAACCTAATATCTCACGTGTTGATAAGGATGAGGATGTTTATGAAGAAGAGGATTGGGTTGCCTCTCTACGGGATAAGGGTAAGCTCGTCTACAGTGTTCTTCGCAAAGATAAAATTGCTTTCTCTCACTTCTTTGAAATCTTGACTATTGCTAGTGAGAGCAAAAAACTTATTTGGATGTGTGAGAACACCATTGATAAAATGGGTGCTCCTGAACGTGAGTATGCCAATGATGTGGCATCCCTAAAGTATGAACTTGAAGAAGAACAAACCACCAAGGTAGCTCTTGAGGAGACCTTTGCTCTAGAATTGTCTAGAGAAAAGGAAAACCATGATAGAGCTCTTGAGGTGTGATAACGCGTGAAGAACACGTCCGTTGGGAACCCCAAGAGGAAGGTGTGATGCGTACAACAGCAACTTTTCCCTCAGTAAGAAACCAAGGTTATCGAACCAGTAGGAGATGAAGGCCACGTGAAGGTCGTTGGTGAAGGAGTGTAGTGCGGCGCAACACCAGGGATTCCGGCGCCAACGTGGAACCTGCACAACACAATCAAAATACTTTGCCCCAACTTAACAAAGTGAGGTTGTCAATCTCACCGGCTTGCTGTAAACATAGGATTAAACGTATGGTGTGGAGAATGATGTTTGTTTGCGAAGAACAGCAGAGAACAGAGTTTGCAGTAGATTGTATTTCAGATGTAAAAGAATGGACCGGGGTCCACATTTCACTAGTGGTGTCTCTCCAATAAGATAAATAGCATGTTGGGTGAACAAATTACAGTTTGGGCAATTGACAAATAGAGAGGGCATAACAATGCACATACATATCATGATGACTAATATGAGATTTACTTAGGGCATTACGACAAATAACATAGACCGCTATCCAAGCATGCATCTATGCCTAAAAAGTCCACCTTCGGGTTAGCATCCGCACCCCTTCCAGATATTAAGTTGCAAACAACAGACAATTGCATTAAGTATGGTGCGTAATGTAATCAACACAAATATCCTTAGACAAAGCATTGATGTTTTATCCCGAGTGGCAACAACACATCCACAACCTTAGAACTTTCTGTCACTGTCCCAGATTCAATGGAGGCATGAACCCACTATCGAGCATAAATACCCCCTCTTGGAGTCACAAGTATCAACTTGGCCAGAGCCTCTACTAGCAACGGAGAGCATGCAAGATCATAAACAACACATATATGATAGATCAATAATCAACTTGACATAGTATTCCATATTCATCGGATCCCAACAAACACAACATGTAGCATTACAAATAGACGATCTTGATCATGATAGGCAGCTCACAAGATCTAACATGATAGCACAAGAGGAGAAGACAACCATCTAGCTACTGCTATGGACCCATAGTCCAAGGATGAACTACTCACGCATCAATCCGGAGGTGGGCATGATGATGTAGAGTCCTTGATGAGGACATCCCTACTACACCACTACCTCCGTCATTGATAAATGAAGATGAACCTGCTGTGAAGCTCAAGTCCAATGAAGTTCGGATTGGACCAATTACAAGGGCTCGTGCGAAGCTACTTAAACAACAGGTGAACTTGTTTCTAAACCGGTACTTTGATTGATGAGAACTTTATACTGCCTAAGTCCTGTTATTTGTGTATCATCAGGTATCAAGAGGAGACGAGCATCGCACGAGGAGAAGAGGAGCAGCTGGACATGAAGACGGACGTCAAGATGGACGTGAAGCTGGACATGGAGCTGGACATGAAGATATCTCATGGTCGCGCGAGGGAGGAGCGGGAGGCATGCGCGAGAGGAGAAGACGACGTCACGGCGGTCCAGAACCCGGTCAGACCGGCCCCCAGACCGGCCAGCCCGGTCCCAGGCCCGGTCGACCGGTCGCCAACCGGCCGCCAACCGGATGAGATTTCTCGTACCGGGCACAAACCGGAAAGTTGCGAAGTTTCCGGTTGCCGCCCGGTTGACCGGACGCCAGACCGGCCGACCCGGTCCCTGGCCCGGTTGACCGGATTCCAGACCGGATTAGTCCGAGTCTGTCTCGACCAGATCTATTCTGGGTCGGTTATTCTTGTATCTTTTCGACCAGAACTCGTCCCGGACACCTATATAAGTGCCCAGGACGCCCCCCTAGCTGCTTGATACGTCTCCGACGTATCGATAATTTCTTATGTTCCATGCCACATTATTGATGATATCTACATGTTTTATGCACATTATATGTCATATTTATGCGTCTTCCGGAACTAACCTATTGACGAGATGCCGAAGGGCCAGCTTCCTCGTTTCTCGCTGTTTTTGGTTCCGTAAATCCTAGTAAGGAAATATTCTCGAATCGGACGAAATCAAGACCCAAGATCCTATTTTGCCCGGAAGCATCCGAACACCCGAGAACCGCGCAGAGAGGGCCTCGTGGGCCCCGGATGATAGGGTGGCGCGGCTCGGGCCCCGGCCGCGCCAGCCTCATGGTGTCGCCGCCTCGTCGCCCCTCCGAATCCGCCTCTTCGCCTATATAAAGGTCCCGTGACCTAAAATCTCGACACGAAAAGCCACGCGTACGAGAAACCTTCCGCAGCCGCCGCCATCGCGAAGCCAAGATCCGGGGGACAGAGTCTCCGTTCCGCACGCCGCCGGGCGGGGAAGTGCCCCTGGAAGGCTCCTCCATCGACACCACCGCCATCTCCATCAACGCCTGCTGTCTCCCATGAGGAGGGAGTAGTTCTCCATCGAGGCTCGGGCCGTACTCGGTAGCTATGTGGTTCATCTCTCTCCTATGTACTTCAATACAATAATCTCATGAGCTGCCTTACATGATTGAGATTCATATGATGATGCTTGTAATCTAGATGTCGTTATGCTAGTCAAGTGAATTTTACTTATGTGATCTCCGGAGACTCCTTGTCCCACGTGTGTAAAGGTGACAAGGTGTGCACCGTGTGGGTCTCTTAGGCTATATTTCACAGAATACTTATTCACTGTTGAATGGCGTAGTGAAGTGCTTATTTATATCTCTTTATGATTGTAATGTGTTTTGTATCACAATTTATCTATGTGCTACTCTAGTGATGTTATTAAAGTAGTTTATTCCTCCCGCACGGTGTAATGGTGACAGGTGTGTGCATCCGTGTTAGTACTTGGCGTATGCTATGATCATGATCTCTTGTAGATTGTGAAGTTAACTATTGCTATGATAGTATTGATGTGATCTATTCCTCCTACATAGTGTGAAGGTGACAGTGGTGCATGCTGTGTTAGTACTTGGTTTAGTCGTGTTGATCTTTCATGCACTCTAAGGTTATTTAAATATGAACATTGAATTGTGGAGCTTGTTAACTCCGGCATTGAGGGTTCGTGTAATCCTACGCAATGTGTTCATCATCCAACAAGAGAGTGTAGAGTATGCATTTATCTATTCCGTTATGTGACCAATGTTGAGAGTGTCCACTAGTGAAAGTCTAATCCCTAGGCCTTGTTCCTAAATATCGCTATCGTCGCTTGTTTATTGTTTCTACTACATTACTACGCTACCATATTACCACCATCAACCACACGCCAACATAGTTATTTTCTGCGCCGTTACTACTGCTCATATTCATTCATACCACATGTATTTCACTATCTCTTCGCCGAACTCGTGCACCTATTAGCTGTGTTGGGGACACAAGAGACTTCTTGCTTTGTGGTTGCGGGTTGCATGAGAGGGATATCTTTGACCTCTTCCTCCCCGAGTTCGATAAACCTTGGGTGATCCACTTAAGGGAAACTTGCTCGCTATTCTATAAACCTCTGCTCTTGGAGGCCCAACACTGTCTACAAGAATAGAAGCACCCGTAGACATCAAGCACTTTTCTGGCGCCGCTGCCGGGAGGAAAGGTAAAAGGTACTCACACTCCGGATCTCGGCTACTAAGCTATTTTCGCCGTTGTAAGTACTCGAAGCTATTTCCTTTAGATCCTGCAATTGCATCTTTTTGTTTCGTTGACGTCGAAACCCCACGGCGGGCAGAGACGGGCAACACAAGAGAGCCGGGAACAACTAGGGCCGCGGCTGGCCCCGGCCCTCGAGCGACGGCCCGCAAAGCCTCCCCGGTCGCACGTCCGATGCTATCGCAAGGGCGTGCCACCTGACCTATACCTGGTCGTGAAGGTGTGGATGATGCCTCGCTTAGTTTCCTCGCATGGCATACACGTAAACATTAAATACGAGCCTCGATCGGCTCTCCGGTTATCCCGTGAATCGGCTCAAAGAGCCGATCCACCCATGATTCGAACGAGGTGTCCGAATATATGGTGGTCCTGCTTGATCAAGATAAAGCTAATGAGATCTACGACGATTTAGGGTTTTCACCGCATAATCGGATCATCCTACTCACGATTGGGCTCGCGCTCGCGCACGGTGACCGTAAGCTTCGATCCTAGACAGGGCCTAAAAACCAACACGAGGTTGATCCCCGGAACATCCTTTCTAGGGCTAGCAAACGTCACCCTACACGCCGCCGGATCCTCCAACCCTTTGTAAGGCCTAACTATTGCGGATGTTAAACTAATCCTTGATGAACAAGGAGCAACCGTAACGGATCAGATCTACTAAACTATGATCAAGCGGGTGCCGCCCCTACACCCGAGACAGGTGTAGGGCGGCTAGATGTGCAAGGGTTGCATAACGAAAGCATGTAATTCGAAGAACAATGCTAACCCTAACACATCTAAGATAACTACGTTGCTCGCCATCAAAAAGGCTTCAAAGACGAGCAACGCATCAACAACGTGGGCAGGTTAGTGTCGCCTAGATCGCAAGATGCGATCTAGGCAGCATGGTGCTTACCGGAGAAACCCTCGAGACGAAGGAGTTGGCGATGCGCCGAGATTTGTTTGTGTTGAACGTTGGTTGTTGTTTATTCCATAAACCCTAGATACATATTTATAGTCCAGCGGACTTTCTAATGTGGGCGTGCATTAAACCGTGCACGGGTAAAATTCTAACTTCTAAACTAAGATGCGATCAAATATGTTACAGATACATGGGCAGTCTAGCCCAACTTGGTATAAAAGGCCGATTCACGTATTCCTTCTATGTATATTCTTCAACTCCATCTTGATCGCGGCCCACCTCTCGACTCGGTCAAATTTCGGTGATAACACATGCCCCCCTGGTTTTGGAAATGGCATTTCCAAAATCATTACGCTTTCCTTTCGTCGGGTCATGTCGTGGCAGAGCAGAAACCGTCGCAGCATTTCTCATCATGACGCCCTGTTCTGGCCATCAGCACCAAAAAACCCCCAATCCTCTATAGCCATGTCTTCCTCTTCCTCCTCCGCTTCAGGCCTCTCCCTCCAATCGTCGCCGAAGAACAAGGAAGAAGACGATCCCCGCTCCGGGGCGAACCCCATCTCCTCTAACAAGGAGAAGAAAGAAGGAGAAGCGGAGAAGATCAAGGCCTCCCCCTCCGCCAGGCTTCCGCCGAAGAAGCGCTCCCGCATGTGGGCGG
>NC_061510.1:319578795-319614013 GCF_022539505.1 Lolium rigidum | reverse complement strand
CCCCGAATACTTGTCTGTGAGCATTTACAGTGAATCCTTCATCGAAACTGCTTGTCAACACCTTCTGCTCCTCGTTGGGATCGACATTCTTACTTATCGAAGATACTACGATACACCCCCTATACTTGTGGGTCATCAATGATTCACCTGTTTACTCATGTCATCACCATTGTTATGATCGCTGCATCCACTACATATGTTTACAAATAGTATGATCAAGGTTATGATGGCATATCACTTCAGAAATTATCTTTGTTATCGTTTTACCTGCTCGGGACGAGCAGTAACTAAGCTTGGGGATGCTTGATACGTCTCCGACGTATCGATAATTTCTTATGTTCTATGCCATATTATTGATGATACCTACATGTTTTATGCACACTTTATGTCATATTCGTGCATTTTACTGGAACTAACCTATTAACAAGATGCCGAAGTGCCGGTTGCTTTGTTCTGTCTGTTTTTGGTTTCAGAAATCCTAGTAACGAAATATTCTCGGAATTGGACGAAATCAAAGCCCGGGGGCCTATTTTCTCACGAAGCTTCCGAAGTCCGAAGGAGAGACGAAGAGGGGCCACGGAGGGGCCACACTATAGGGCGGCGCGGCCCCCCTGGCCGCGCGGCCCCGTGGTGTGGGGCCCCCGTGCCGCCTCTTGACCTACCCTTCCGCCTACAAATAGCCTCCGTGACGAAACCCCCGGTACCGAGAGCCACGATACGGAAAACCTTGCGAGACGCCGTCGCCGCCGATCCCATCTCGGGGATCCAGGAGATCGCCTCCGGCACCCTGCCGGAGAGGGGAATCATCTCCCGGAGGACTCTACACCGCCATGGTCGCCTCCGGTGTGATGTGTGAGTAGTCTACCCCTGGACTATGGGTCCATAGCGGTAGCTAGATGGTTGTCTTCTCCTCATTGTGCTTCATTGTTAGATCTTGTGAGCTGCCTAACATGATCAAGATCATCTATATGTAATTCTATATGTTGTGTTTGTCGGGATCCGATGGATAGAGAATACTATGTCATGTTAATTATCAAGTTATTATACATGTGTTGTTTATGATCTTGCATGCTCTCCGTTTCTAGTAGAGGCTCTGGCCAAGTTTTTACTTTTAACTCCAAGAGGGAGTACTTATGCTCGATAGTGGGTTCATGCCTGCATTGACACCGGGACGAGTGACGAAAGTTCTAAGGTTGTGTTGTGTTGTTGCCACTAGGGATAAAACATTGATGCTATGTTCGAGGATGTAGTTATTGATTACATTACGCACCATACTTAATGCAATTGTCTGTTGCTTTGCAACTTAATACTGGAGGGGTTCGGACGATAACCTCGAAGGTGGACTTTTTAGGCATAGATGCGGTTGGATGGCGGTCTATGTACTTTGTCGTAATGCCCAATTAAATCTCACTATACTTATCATGTCATGTATGTGCATTGTTATGCCCTCTCTATTTGTCAATTGCCCGACTGTAATTTGTTCACCCAACATGCTTTTATCTTATGGGAGAGACACCTCTAGTGAGCTGTGGACCCCGGTCCATTCTTTAATACTGAAATACAAATCTGCTGCAATACTTGTTTTTACTATTTCCTCTCGCAAACAATCATCTTCCACACAATACGGTTAATCCTTTGTTACGAGCAAGCCGGTGAGATTGACAACCTCACTCGTTTCGTTGGGGCAAAGTACTTTGGTTGTGTTGTGCAGGTTCCACGTTGGCGCTCGAATCTCCGGTGTTGCGCCGCACTACATCCCGCCGCCATCAACCTTCAACGTGCTTCTTGGCTCCTCCTGGTTCGATAAACCTTGGTTTCTTTCTGAGGGAAAACTTGCTGCTGTGCGCATCATACCTTCCTCTTGGGGTTGCCCAACGAACGTGTGAAATACACGCCATCAAGGAGGCAGCAGATCGGCCGCCCACCGCCAAGGCCAGGCCACAAGACGTCGCCCTGGACACAGGCCCGCCGAAGCCCAGATCGGGCCCGACCGCTGCATCCCCGCGCCTCAGCCAAGCTCGCCACCATGCCTGCCAACTGGAGCGGGGAAGGGAGACCCCGCCGCCGCCATGGCCGGACGGAGCGAGCTGCAGACCGGACGGCGAGCTGCAGGGAGCAGCGAAGGCCGGGTCCGGCCCGCAAGCCTGCCGCCAGGGCCGGCGCGCAGCGGCACCACGGCGAGGACGACGCGGCCGCGACGGGGGGGGCGGGGAAGCGGCGACGAGCAGCACGGCGGCCCGCGCAGGAGTCAGCGCGGGCGGCGGCGACCTCCGGGACCGGCATGGTGGCCTCCCTCCTAGCCGGCCATGCGGGGGCCCGAGAGGCATAGATCCTCGCCGCCCCCGTCCTTGGCGGCGCACGGCTTCGCCGGCGGCGGCCTCGGGAGGCGATGAGGAGGCGGGCAGGGGGCGGGGGAGGTGGCGGCGGGGAGCTAGGGTTTCGCTCCCCCGTCGCCTGGAGGAGGGTTGAAGTAAATACCAACACCTTAGTACCAAGGGATTAAAGCATTCTCATTTTGTCGTCCTCTCCCAAGCATGCATGCGTACGTGATGACCTCTGTGAGGCATGTTGACACTGTTGAGTACGCGGAAGGCCGTGTTCAAATATGGTTGGTGGACGACGCGCTCGGCATGGTGGAAATACAAGCAACGTGTGGAGCACAGCACTCTTGGGCCGACGGTCTGCGTGAAGTGCCGCCGCCCGCCGGCAATGTCACGTGTTGTAATATTGCCACTCAAATACCTCTCAAAATTTCGGTCCAGTTTGAACATGCAAGCATTACCCGACTTGCTGATCTTTACCTGCGTAGGCCTACAAATATTTTTCACAGCAGCTATAAACTTTTGTAGATTAACTATAAACATTTCAGAGCAACTATATACTACGAACTTTTGCTTTCATATTAAAAAATGCTTTGATGGAGAAAATAATAATAATTCAACCGCAACGAAGTAAATAACACTACCTCGAATCCTCGATAGATATAAAAGTGACATAAAATCTTTCGAAGCCTTTTTCTTTCCTTTTCCGCTAGCCTATGCATCTCGAGAGATCTTTTGTTGTGTTCATAAAACGCTTCTTTGGTTTGGATCAAGGAAATAATAGCGCGCTATTAAAATAGCATCGGCCTTAAAATACGCTATTAGCATGCTATTACGCGCTATAGCATGCTATTAGCGAGGCATTATATACTGATTAATTTAGCGTGGGCTCTTCAGATATGCTATAGCGCGCTATTTTTTTCCCATGGCTTGGATTGATGAATGAGTTAACTGCTTAATAAGAACGTTAAACATAGATGGCTGGGATAGGTGGAAGAGCAATCATAATGCCTTGTACCTTAGGCTATATTTTGGGCATTCAACATATGTTGAGATAAAGCTCCTCGATTCATAATAATTGCTTCAACATTATGTAGATACAAATGTATCCAGCCAACAAACACGTTTCGTATCTAGATAAAATTTAGTCAATTAATTTGGACCAGGAGAGTAATATATTTTGTGAGAGAAAATCATACCTTGCACTTGGCCTAATAGTAATAGTAGTAGTGTTGGGATACATGAAAGATTATAGCACGTGGACTTGTTTTGTAAACGGTTGAGTTTAATAGAGCCCATTTGCTAGCTATATATCAATCAACAATTAAGTTATTTGTAAATCAACTCAAGAAACGTCATATTTGAAGTGTGCTTTGTCAAAATTAAAATTGCAGGTTCTGCAATTGCGCCAGTTACACATGAAATCAGGTGATTGAAACTTAAGTTAGTTCTAGGTCGATCGAGAATTGGTTGTTCCTTAACAGAGAATGGTTTTGTAAAGAAAAAAGATTTGCAAAAAATCACGGTTTATATTGGACCAGCAGAGCAAAATAGGCACGTGGGGACAGAAACACCACCGCCCGTTGTGTTTGGTAGTGCCGGTGCGAAATGTTCACAGCCCGGACAGAAAGTTTTTTCATGGTGCACAACAGTTTGACAGCAAGCTAAGCTAGCACAACAATATGACATCAAGCTAAGCTAGCACAACAGAGCGTGAGGCATGTGCAATTGGACACGCCTAATTAGCACAAGCTTCCGAAACAAATCAGCTGGACAGTTGCCGAACGCGTCGACTAATCTGAGGAAGGCCGACATGGGAACGGAAGGATGGCGGGAAATACCCGTTTGCCTCCATGGACCTCTGGAGGCCGGAGAAGGACGTGACAGACCGCACACACACGCGTATCAGGCCGATTGGCAGCCTCATCGCTCTCCGTTCCGTTCCTAAACGGAAACGGAAACGTAGCTCGGTGAGCACGGTCAAACGGAAACCGACGCAAAGCTTTTCCGTCGATCTTGCTTGTACCAGACAGATGGACGTCACGTAAAAAGGCCAAAACCGGCAAAACTTAACGTGCGTTCCAGGCAGCGTGACCCACTGTTGCGGCCTGGACGGGGACGTCACTCGTCACTGTAACAGTTGAGAATATTGTTTTCGCCATTTTTGTTCCTTGCGAAAACGATGTCGGGACGCGTGTGGCTCTGTCATTGGGTGTCAACGACACGTGTCCTTGACCAGAGGTTGACGGCCACACGCGTTGGCCCCTCATTGGCCGCCGAGCTTTCCATACTAAATCTGCGTAGACGCGCGGTCGTTTTCCGTAACCGGAATCGTAGCAGAAAAAAGAAAGGAAACGTTTCCTTGTATTTTATCCTGATCGGTTTTGGACAGTTTCCTTGGGATTAGACTGTCACTTCACTTCTTTGTTTGCATGATGAACTTTGGGCTAGGCAGCAGCAAGCACCAGTTTCTATCAGGTCCATGTGTCGAAAGGACCTTCTCCGGATTTTCCTCGGCGGCCATGGAATCCCTATAGGTTCTTCTCCCGGCCGTCCGAAATATCTTCTCAAACTCAGGCGCATGCATAATTGGCCGCATGGAGCACATGACAAACCGCACGGTGGGCCGGTGACGTGAAGTCGTGAAGAGAAATTCTCCTCCCAGCAAGCAATGAAGAGGAACGAGAAAAAAAAGATCTGGCTACTAGTGACGAGCAGATAAACGAGCAGATAAACGAGCAGAAGAAGCTGCTCGAGTCATTCGAGTCGCAGAAGAAACTGCAGGACGACGCTCTTCCACACATGCGGAGGACAACGACGTGCGGGTTTGCCGTCGCGTCGAACTATCTCTCCAGCAGGAGCAGCTGCGGAGGGTAGGCGACGACGCAGCGAATGAGCACCGGCGTCTTCTCGTCATGCTCCGTAGGGAGAGGTGGAGTGCGGCGCACGAGCTGCGGCGGAGGGGAGGCGACGACGGAGCGGACACCGCCAGGCGGCCAGTAGAGTAGGGCTATATAATCTAGCCGTTTTTCATTCAAACTTGTAAAATATAATTAAATTTGAATGAAAACTTTTATTTTCGTGCATCTTTATTAATTTAGGTCCTCGTGTGGGGCGTGGGGGACGCGACTGGGCAGCGACGTTCCCCAAAGGTGGCACGAAGAAAAGTCTTCCCCAAACGCTCGATGCGGCGCGATTTGGAGGACGCAACCGTAGATGCTCTAAACTTGGAGAGCAAATGTGCTGCTGCGAACACATCTAGGACCGCGAACATGTCCTCCCACTGTCTTTCCAGGCCATCCTCGTAGTATCTGCCCCGCTCCGGCTCCTGCGTGCCAGTGGGGCCGGGCTGCCCATATATTATGTGTCAATTTTAATAACACCCAATTCACCTTCTACGCGCCAGTGCTGGCGGGCGGCAACACTGGCCACACCAAGTATCGATGGCGAGGCATGTGCCTTTGCTCATTTAAGCCGTGTAGAAGCGCTCGTTTTCGTTATTCCGTACCTTCACGCCATTGACCACACCACTGCCCTCCTCCACACACACACACCCCCACTGACCCACAGATTGACAAACCGAGCCATGGCAAATCGTGGCCGTCCGGAAGACCTTCCATGAACATACGACGGGTCCTCGCGTGGACCCATACGCAGCAGGTAGAGATGTCGCCGGTACGTCCCGGTCGACTACGTGCGTCAGCTATACGAGACGGGTTGCCCTATGTCGTGGACAGATGTCAACCTACCCGGATTTTTTTTTTGCGGGGAACCTACCCGGATGTTGGCTCCTCAATTCACACTAGTTGCTGGGGCCACCCTTGCCACGAGAGGGTCGAGCGCGGCGCGACAAGTTCGTGTTGGACTCGCACAACTACCACACCTTTGGTGCCTGGGAGTTCGATAATCGCCGCCGTGTTGGGTACTTAGGCGATGTCGCCTACTTGAGAAACAAGTACGGTGGCTGTCTCGATGACAGCGACGAGGAGGACGTGAACGGCGACGATGACACGCCGTATGATCTCACGGTCGCCAACCAAGATCTACAACCGCCCAAGCTGACCAAGGAGAAGGTCATGGAGATGGCCTTTGCCGAAAGAAAGCTCGACTAGCTCGCTAAGTGGAATGGCCTTGTCATTCAGTTGTTGGAATCCATGTTGGCGCAGGGCATGCCGGTGATGCCGCCGGTCACAACATCTTGCTTCCCACCTCCCGTGCCCATACCAGCGTGGACCCCACCGATCTTCATCGACCTCTGTGAGGACTAGGCGGCAATGGTGAAACCCTAGTAGCTAAGGTTTTATCTATTTTTATTTAGGTTCAATCTCATTTCTGGCCTTGTAAAAATTTCTTTTATTTATATGAAATTTTATGGGCAAACTAAATTTGCGTCGAGCCGCTAGGCAGCCCCGACCGAAACAAATGTGCATTACAATTTAGACATTTCTGCATCCGCGATCCGAGCTAAATTGAAAAAAAACAGATATTTTTTCGTATCTGATTTACTGTCAGGCCGCTGGAGATGCCTAAGAAAAGAAATTATCATGCTTCTCGCATTTTTGTTTTTTCCGCTATGTGCATGAGTGGCATGGCACGCAGTGACGCCGCTCCCGTCCTTGTCCTTATCAGGGGTCAACGTCGCAGGTTCCATATGCACACCACGGTCGCCGGGTACGTGCCCATACTCCACTGGCGATCGCCGGGAGCAGCAACAGCGACGCCGCCGCCCACGCTTTCTTGTGCGCTTTTCCCGATCGCAGGACGATCCGGACCGTTTTGACGTACGGGAGGTTTTTCTTTTATTAATCCTCTCATGATCTACGCTTCTCTTCCTTGCTGCTGTTGATCACTTGCGCTATCTGCTCTAGTCAGTCGCGCTTTTCGTCCTCGCTGACTAACTGAACTGAGATTAGCGTCGCGATTTTCTAGTGCGTAAAGGTGTTTTGGTCGGCGAATTCTTTTCCATTCTCTAAGTAGCACGACACCAGCGCGGGTCATTTTCCATGGCCTAGCTAACTACAGCTACAACTAACTCGATCATTCAGTTAACGAAATCTTGCAGCGGGAGAAAATGATATGAGAAAGAGGTCTGCCGACGTTACGACCTCCGATTGGACACGCGCGAGCTAGCTATCTCCACCAGCGGTTGCAATTGTGTCTTCAAAAATTCTATTAGAGTGCCGATAACAAAATAGACTTCCACTCGTACACTAAAATCTAGCCGTCACAATTTGATGTCAATACATGGGAACCCCAAAACGCCCCTACCGACAAGGATCGGGTTCGGAGCGCGCGCACACCAATCCACGTGGGATTTCGCCTGCGAGGACCCCACATTAGTTGTATACACCCGTACCCTACCCCTTCCACCCTCCCGGTCCGTCTCCAACCCCGTCCAATCGCCTTCCACCGCCTACCTAGAATCCACACTATCGAGGACACCGCCGCCACCTCCGGCCAACTACCGCCGTGCTTCCATGCTCTGACTTGAGCAATCCAATGGTGTTGCCAAGCCCCCTGCGACTTCTGCCGCCATGATCACATGACGTTGGTTTGCACTTCTGCGGTGCTGCAAGTCCTCTTCGACCCTAACTTCTCGCCACAACATCGGCATACGACAATGTTATTTGTTCTCCTCGCCCACATGTTGTATGGTGTTGAGATAATGATGGAAGAGGAGGCTGCTGTCCTCGCTGAGCAACAACAACAATTGATGATCTTGATGAATCTCCTCCATCTCCGAGAACAGGTCAATGCTGGCCCTCGACGTGGTGAATCAGGGGTTGGTAGGCAGAGAACAAGGATCAACATCTTCTTGTCGTTGTTATTTTGCTTGACTCCAACTATTTCAAAGAGAACGCACCACATACTGCCAATGTTTTAAGGCGATGATTTAGGATGAAGGAGTTGTTCATGCGGATTGTGCCCGGTGTCCGGTAGTATGATACCTACTTCATGTGCAAGAAATACTGCACTGGATCATGGCGTTTCTCGTCGGATCAGAAATGCACGGAAGCTCTGCGGTATCTTGCATATGGAGCTCCTCCAGATGGACAAGAGGACTATTTGCACATTTCGGATACCACATGCTTTGGGAGCGTCTACATATTTTTCGAGCAGCTCTGGCAGTGTTTGGGCCATATTATTTGAGAGCACCAAGTATAGAAGCTACAACTCGGATCCTTCCAAATCAAGAAAGAACTTGTTGGGATACTGGGGAGCATCGATTGTATGCCTTGGGGTCGGATGAATTCACAATGATATCAACATGTTGCATCACTCTCCGTTGTTTGCAAGGCTAGCCGAGGGACATGCTTCGGCCGTTAACTATGGGATTGATGGTCGCACATACAATAAAGGGTAATATCTTGGCGATGTTATCTATTCAACGCGTTCTTATTTTGCTATAGAGAAGAGATCTTATTTTGCTCAAGGACGGGAGGCATGTCGGAAGGATGTTGATGGGGCTTTTGGTGTGCTCCAACATCACTTTGCCATTGTTTGGTACCTTTCTCTAACCATGTTGGAATCTCAGATGCAGAACGAAATGAACACTACTAGAAAAACCCTTATGGGTAGGAATGTATTTGAAAGGACACGGATGGCGCCTAGGGGTGTGAATAGGCGGTTTAAAACTATTTTTTACGAGATGGGTTTAACAAATGCGGAATAAAACTAGTGTTTACTTTGTCAAGCTGTTGCGGTCAGAAACCCACCGGCGAGCAGCGACGGACAACACAGTAGAGCCGGGAGGCTCCCAGGACTGCGGCTGGCCCTGGTCCCTCGAGCGACGGCCCGCAAAGACTCGGCACGCACGTCCGATGCCGATGCAAGGGCGTGCCACCCGACCTATACCTGGTCGGGAAGGTGATGGATTTGCCTCTCTTAGTTTCCCGCATGGCATACACGTAAACATTAAATACGAGCCTCGATCGGCTCTCGGGTTGTCCCTGTGAATCGGCTCAAGGAGCCGATCCACCTATGATTCGTACGAGGTGTACGATCACATGGTGGTCCTGCTTGATCAATACAAAGCTAAAACGACCTACTACGATTTAGGGTTTTCACCACATAATCGGAACATCCTACGCGTGATTGAGTCTGGCGGCCACGCACGGTGATCATAAACCGACCCTAGACAAGGCCTAAAAACCAACATGAAGTTGATCCCCGGAACATCTTGTCTAGGGCTAGCAAACTACACCCTACGTGCCACTGGATCCTTCAACCCGTTTGTAAGGCCTAACTATGCAGATATTAAACTAATCCTTGAAGAACAAGGAGCAATCATAACGGATCGGATCTACTAAATAATGATCAAGCGAGATGCCGCCCTTACACCTAAGATAGGTGTAAGGGCGGCTAGACGTCTAGGGGTTGCACGGACGAAAGCATATGATACGATGAAACAATGCTAACCCTAACACATCTATGATAACTACGTTGCTCGCCATCAACAAGGCTTCAGCACGAGCAACGCATGAACAACGAATAAACTTATACTGCCTAGATCGCAAGATGCGATCTAGGCAGCATGATGCTTACCCGGAAGAAACCCTCGAGACAAGGGAGTTGGCGATGCGCCTAGATTGGTTTGTGGTGAACGTGATTGTTGTTTATTTCAGAAACCCTAGATACATATTTATAGTCCGTAGACTTTCTAACGTGGGAATAATCCCAACCGTGCACGAGCCAAACTCTATCTAACCGACACGTATCCTACTATATTTACAGATACACGGGCAAACTAGCCCAAACTTTGTATACAAGGCCGATTCAATGTATTCCTTCCATGTATATTCTTCAAGCCCATCTTTAATCGCGGCCCACCTCTGACCCGATCAAATTCTGGTGATAACACAAGCCCAAAGCCTATATACTATGGTTCACCTATGTGCACCAACACCTTATGGTAAGCAAGATAAGCAACTATGAGATAGCAAGATAAATATATATATATATATATATATATATATATATATATATATATATATAGGATAAATACTTCCTACCCCTGGATGTAGCTACACCCATATCTAATATACTACCATGCGGAAGTATATACGATACTTTATAGGTTTGAGTATGTTCTTACACTATATTTAAGTTATTAAAAACCAAGTTTGGTGAAAAAATATAAATGAGCACGTAGTTTGCACTATATATACAAAATACATGCATACGTATACGTAAAAAAAGAGTCTACATAAAAAAATGTACATACTACCTACAAAGTAGTATATATACTACCAAAATATTCTTATATACTTCATACTACATGTACATACTCTTCGGTATGATAGATACTCTCTAGATTATGAGAAACACGTGTGGGTGTAACTACACCCGGGTGTAGTATGAATATGTCCTATATATATATATATATATATATATATATATATATATATATATATATATATATATATATATGCAAAATAGTGGACTACCCACATGGCTAGCTGTGCATGCTCTTACAGCCGTTTGATTCACTATAGTGAGCATGAAATCCCTGACCGGGAGCACTTTATTTTAACGGAAGGCCCTAACGCCGTTGTAGGGAGAGCACCATCTACTAGTCTGTCACACCACGTTGGAAATGTCATTTCTATAGCCAACCTGATGGGAAATTGTATTGCTATTTTACAAGTAAAACTGCCCGCCAACTTAAGTGCATGACCATCGTTCCTACTAAAATATTAGTCAAGGCACACACATATTTAGTCGGGCACGTGTGGTGTGGTGCTGATGCTTATGGGGTGCCTCAATCCTGCATCCATGCCGTATTGCAGATGCTCGGTTGAAGAAATTATCCTAGCAATAGCACAGCAAGTTCAATGAATATAGATTAGACATATTTCATTGACGAAGCGAGGTTAGATGTGAATCCTTTCGGCACCGCTAGTTGATTAGCAAGCAGCTGGATTAGTTATGCCACCATTCTTCTTCCATGGCAGGTGGGTGCGCTGTCGTCGGCTGCTGCTGGCGATATTGCTTGCACGCGGCACAAGGAGCAGAAGGGGCAGCGGTTGCCTGACGCGGAACCAAAGGAAGCAGGGAGCTGCGCCGCGTTGCTCGAGACGGTCGTGCGTTGGTGCAGTCCGTGCGGCGAAGGCGGAAGGGCGTGGAGGCGAGGCGTCGGAGCGTCACGCAAGGTGCAGTGGCAGGCGGGAGCAAAGCATCGGGCTGCAAGGGCGTGCGCGCTGGCGACGGGATGCAGTGGGCGATGGTGCAAGAGCGGGAATCTGGTGGTACTTGGCTGCTGCGCTGCATCTCGCTCATGCGTGCGGGAATGGTGAGGGGCCAAGGACGAAGGGGAGGCGCTGGAGGAGCGGACTGCCGGAACGCCAGGACTAGCTTCAGCAACGCTCGCGTCACATAGTCCAGTGCCTCGTCCGCGAGCTGCTTCTCGATTTCAATTTGGCCTTCTATGCCTGGCGTGGGCCAGCGTCGCTATGCCCTTATTTTCTTGTTCTTGCTATATATGCGTTTATGGTGGATGCATGTCCTCGTATTTGGGAGAAAGAAATCCAGTCGCGAGTTGTCCATCCTTGCGTCTCACATGTCCCATATCATCCTTTACCATCTCAATGGCCAAACAAAGAATCTAGCAGCGGACGAGGAGTTCGCTACTCCACTGGACAAGAAAATTGCATATGTCTGACCATCAAAATTGCACATGACTTAGACAAGCAAAACTGCATACGCCTTTGAGCATCAAAATTGCATCTGACGTGGACCAGAATTACAAATCAATGAACGGACGTCGAGAAAGTATGCACATGAAAAAGGATAGCAACGAACACTGTTCGTTAGAAATATTATGTGATTTTATGTTTTAATTTACTAGACTGTTTCGGAACAGAGTAGCCACAGACATCTGGTCGGTACAACAAAAGAGAGCAACCAGTTTCAAACACATGCCAAAATGAACGGCCGCGGCTGCAACTTCTTCCCTGACGACAGCTCCCTCCCTGACGATGTGAATGGAAAGGTGGTGCTCTATGAGATATCCTACCGCGCCAAGACACACTGTCAACCAAAGTGCAATTGCGATGGTCCAAGTGAAAGATCAGCACAACAACCTAGCAATCGAACCAACACAAAACATGTCCATCTCACATGCAGTTCTGCGCACGGTGCATGCACGCCTAACAAATTGAACTTGCAGTTTCTGTGGATAATTGAAACGGCCACAGCTAGCTTTACCCATGCACTTTGCATGTCTGTTCCTCGGAAACATGCTCTTTACAAGGAAATGGAGGAAGCAGTTTCAGCGAATGCCAGCTAGAAATGCAAAAACGAATGACATGCAGAAATGTCAAAACGAGCGCCAGCCAGAAATGCCAACACGAATTCCAGTGCGAAATGCCAAAATGAATGCCAGTAAGAAATGCCAAAACAAACGCAGTTCAGACTGTATTATCATTTATATTGCAATTACATGTGTACTAAAAAGCGTAGCATATTGTTTTTGCTTTTGAACGAACTGTCGTTTTACGAACTCTCGTATGTATTACCATCTATATTGCAATTACAGCTAGCAGCACTTGAGCAGCCCAACGTCTCCAAACAGGAAAGTAGCAGCCGTTAAGTTCATTTCTTTGCCTGCCATGGGAATCTTGATCCCTTCATTTTTCTGCTCACTATATCGGATGACCATGAAGGGGTGCATAGCTAGCCATGCGGGTAGCAAATCCGCGTTGATACATATTCATACTACACCCGGGTGTAGTTACACCCACGCGTGTTTCTCATAATCTAGAGAGTATCTATCATACCGGATAGTATGTACATGTAGTATGAAGTATATAAAACTATTTTGGAAGTATATATACTACTTTGCAGGCAGTATGTACAGTTTTTTACGTAGACTCATTTTATACGTATACATATGCATGTATTTCGGATATATAGTGTAAACTATGGGTTCACTTGCATTTTTTTCACAAAACTTTATTTAGAGTATCTTAGATATAGTATACGAACATACTCAAACCGATAAAGTATCATAGATACTTCCGTATGGTAGTATATTAGACATGGGTGTAACTACACCCAGGGGTAGGAAGTATTTATCCTATATATATATATATATATATATATATATATATATATATAAACAAGCACGAAGGCTCTCATAAAGTAAAGTGCATAAGTAAAGAGCTCGGGTATAGAGATAACCGAATTACGTGGGAGACGATGATTTATCCCGAAGTTCACCCTCTTGCGAGTGATAATCTCCTTTGGAGAGGTGCGGTGGCTTAGCGCTCTCGAACGCCACAAGTGGCCTCACCTTGAGGTGTAGTTGCTCGATGCACACCAACGCCACAAAGGCCTCACCCCAAGATGCGGTAGTTACACCACACACCGAGTGACGAGGGTGCACTTCGCCAATGCCTACGTATTGTAGACTTGGGTTTCGGGAGAGAGCGACGATGGAGATTCCGGTAGTGAGATTAGGCACACGACGTACCCAGCTTCGGGTCCCCTCGGTGGAGGATCCCTACGTGCTGCTAGCAATCTAGTATATAAACAAAAGTATGTTTACAAGGCTCGCCCGTAGGCGGAGCTATGTTGTCTATCTCTTATCTCCCTGTTCTCCCCTCTATCGGGTGCCCTGGCTAGCTTTATATATGCAACCAGCCTAGGGTTTTACAAGAGTCCTAGTCGACTACTTCGGGTTGTCTTGTTGGGCCTTCTCCATATTGGGCCGAGCCGAGCCAGGTATACACTAGTAGGAAAAGGCTTATAGGTGAGATCTTAATTCTGTGGCGCACTGGCCGAATATGCGGCACAGAAAGTTCTTTTGTGGAGCACCTAGCTTGGTGCGCCACAAAAATAGCTTATTTTTGTGGTGCAGCGATAATACATGCGCCACAGAAACAAGATGGGGCCCACACCCTGCCACCCCTAATCATAGATTCCACTATTTCTGTGGCGCACATGGCGGGGTGCGCCACAGAAATAACTGGTTCAGTGGCGCACTTGTTATGGTGCGCCACAGAAATAGTGGAACTTATATCATGCCCCGTACCCCCTCCCCACCCGTACACCTATCCCTACCGCGCGCACGTACACCTCTCCCCTCTCCGATCCCTACCGCCGCGCGCCGCCATGGTGAGCGCTGGCGTCGCCGTCGCCATCGCCGTCGCCTTCCTCCGCGAGGGCCGCATGCCGCCACGCTCCTCCCATCCCCACCACCTGCAGCACAAGCTACCGCTACGGCGAGGAGGGGCCACCGCATCAAGGTGGAGGAGGGGCCGGCGTCGCGTCGAGGTGGAGGAGCATCGTTTCCTCCTCCTCCTCCACCCCTGCCGTTGTCGTCAACCTCATCCTCCACCCCTGTCGTCGGTGAACTCTCTCCCCTCCCCTACCCTCCCTCTTCCTCTCCCGCGCGAGCACAAAGTGCTCGACGAAATGCTCGTGTGCTGCTCTGGTTGTGCTGATGTTGCTGTTGCTGTGCTACAGGCTGCTGTTGTTATTGAGGTGCTACTGGATGCAATCTATCTATCTATCCTAGCTTGATGTCATTGTTGTTGCAGCTAGATGCATGCTCTTGCAGCTTCTCACCATTCCTGGTGAACTACTGTTGCTATTGCTTGTGTGTGCATGCTCTAAATGGTCAAATGATCATCATGTGCTAGTGATTTACTTACTGGCTCATTGCGCATGCCTTTTACTTAATGTCCTATGCTATTGCTATGTCTCTGTAGCTTCTCTGTACCCTAGCTTTGTTCTGAACTCAACTGAGTAATGATAAATTTCTATTTCTTGATGGCTTGGAAGAATTTATGGTTGATGTAACCTCAGTAGTGGTTCACTGGTGTGATTGCTTGTGCTATGCTGTGACCTCATTAGCTCTTGCTACTGCCACTGGTTGCATCTCATAGTTGGATAATTGGTTCGTTTTGGTGAAAATAGAGATATTCACAGTAGGGAATCATGTAAATGAATGACACTGTGGTATCCTTTGAAGAAAATGGGAAGTTTATGATGGTTTAAAATACTAGGTGATGCTAGGTTATTAAGTTGGCTGTCAAGGTTGGTTTTATCTGGTTAACTTAGATAGGCTATGTGTTCTTGCTTACTTATGCATATCCATCTCTACTGGATTTACTAGCTCAGGCTTGGCCTCTCTCTTGCCAGCATCACTTGGTTACTACCAAAGTGATGAGTAATCCCTTATGGTACCCCAGCTTTGTTTTGAACTCAACTGAGTAATGATAAATTTCTATTTTGTTGGATTTGATGAAAATAGAGATATCCACAATAGGGGATCATGTAAATGAATGCCACTGTGGTATCCTTTGAACAAAATGGACTGTTCCTGATGGTTTTAAAAGGCTAGGTGGTGCTAGGTGATTCAGTTGGCTACCAAGACTTGTCTCATCTGGTTAGCTGAGATATGCTATGTGTTCTTGCTTGTTTAGGCATATCTATCACTTACTGGATTTACTGGTTCTTGCTTGGCCTCTCCTTTGCCAGCATCACTTGGTCTATACCAAGTGATGAATAATCCCTATGGAGCATCTACTCCATGCTAAATGGTTCTCTTTATAAATGATTTGATCTTTAATTTTATTTGTACTTGCCGATGATTAGAATGTTTGGTCACTTATACACTCCGGAAAGGCGCGAGTGAGCCTGGTGCGATGGCACAAATATCAATCTCTTGTGCATCCTACCTGGCCTCACTAACGCCTTCCCGGAATGTTAATATTTGTTTCGACCAACAAAGTATGAGGCATTCCATTTAGTTCATACTAGCTACTTCTTAATTGCATTGGCCTTTCTTCCATTTTAGTGCCGATGATTAAATTGTTTGGTCACTTGTACACTCTGGGGTGGGGCCAGTGAGCCTGGTGCGATGGCACAAATATCAATCTCTTGTGCATCCTACCTGGCCTCGCTGACCCCATCCTTGAATGTTAATATTTGTTTCGACCAACAAAGTATGAGGCATATGATATCTAGTTGAGATACCACTTGGCTCTTTCTTCCATTTTAGTGACGATGATTAGAATGTTTGGTCACCTATACGCCGCAATATACTTTGTAGACGGGCCCCCTTTCCCCGGCCGCCGTTCCGTGAACGAGTCCTTGACGAGACAACAACGCCGACCTGCCTCTCCGGCGCAGAACCACGGCAGTCCCAGCTGACAAGGTATTAACTTGTCAATGCCTACAAGTAGTAGACTAGGGTTTCGTTGGATGTAGAGGGCAAGTAGATCTCGAAGGTTTCAGCCGAAACGTACTCGACGATGTAAAAACTAGGGTTTGTGAGACAATGATTCGATGATTTCTTTGTCCCTCGACTCCCCCTTATATAGGAGGTGGAGCCGAGGGATTCGTGATACACAAGTTTACAGAGTCCGGGAGGGTTTCTAACCCATCCCGCAAGATTACAAACAATGACTCCTATTACAACTCTAGCTTTCCTTAATAGTATCTTGGGCTTCCGAATCTTCTTATCCTTCGGGTCGTGGGCCTTCAGTAAACCCTGGGTACCATCTTCGGCAGGCCCATTGGGGATGTCTATGTCAGTAGCCCCCGAGATTTTGCTTGAATCGCAGAGTCAGGGAAAATCTCCACCTTTATATTTATTCGATAACTCTGAACTTTACCACATATCTTTGCATACGAATTTCTATATTGTACAGGATAACGGTAGTTGGGGCTAGTTCATCCGACGGATCAGGTACTAGTTAACTGCTCTAGTGGCAATCCGCAAAACCTACTTCAAGATCACGTCCCCGGACATGATCTCGGGATACTAGTGTAAACTTCGACAGATGCCGCTTAAGGTCTTACCATTCTGTCGAGTCCCAGTCATATTTTATCGGGTACCTAACGCGTCCGTTAGGATTTTTCTTCGTATCTGTTGATACGGAAAAAGTAGCAAACCGATGTCAGAGACGGCGCCACGCCACACAGAACGGATCTGGGGTCTTACCTTCGCAAATTTTGCGGCATTCAGAGATTTATTCGCAGCTTTGGCGCTCTGAGAATATATTGTCGAGTGCTTATTCGGCTGTTGGAATAGCACATTTTATTGAGTCAACGGATGACTTATATTGCTCTCCCGATGGGAGTATATGTAGAGTTATTTATATAACTCGAAATATGCTCACTTTTCTTCTTCTTTTTCTCTCTTTTTTATAATTTCATCGGGCACGCGAACAGCGTTCCCGATGGGAGTAGCCCCCGAGGCTACAGTCAAGGACTTGTGCTTGAGTGTAGGCTCCACGCCTTATGTCGCTATATTTTTCTTCTGTCGCATAGTTTTTCGAATCTCTCGGGTGCGCGAACAGCGCTCCCGATGGGAGTAGCCCCCGAGGCTATGAGCAAATACTTGTATTTGATCATAGACTCTCGCCATTTCTATTTTGTCTTTCTTGAAATTTTCATTTTTCCAAAGTAGCCCCCGAGCATTTGAGCAAAAACTTGTATTTGATCAAAGGCTCCCGAAACAATAATCTTCTGCTGTCGCCGTTCTTGTGAAGCTTCATAGCCGAGATTTTCTTTTACCAAGGTGACATCACTGCTGACGACAGCCACGACCAATGTATCGGGAAAACGCGAGAACCACTATCTCTCTGCCTTGCGGGCCCAGAAATCCTATCAATTTGACACGTCGTGCAAGTGGGGAACACACGTCCTCCGCTTTTCCTGGCGCACATACTGTAGCTCCTGTGCTTTCTCGTCTGTGTGAAATTACTTTTTACCCCTTGTCCACGTGTACACCATCTATCCTGCAATCTCTTAATCCAACGGCGTGTCGGTTCACCGCACCTCTATATAAATGTATCGTCTTCCTCCTCTAGTCTTTTCGCTCGCGCCGCACCTCTGCTTCCCCTCCGCACAATCCTCCATTGCTCCTATTGCTTCAAGCGCTCAACCACACTCACAGCCTTCGCCACCAAGCTCATTAATGCCATCTCACGCGCGTCTGACGAGGCACAGCACTCTGGAATCTACCATGGCCGCCGAAGATCTGGAGTGGGAGAGATCCAAGATCTCCAGCCAGGATATGAACCTGCTGAAGAAGCTGGGGTTCACCAAGAAGGAGAACGCACTGCGCTTCCCCAATGAAGAGAGCTATCCATCGCCTCCAATGGAGTATCGGGTCAGTTTTGTTGACCACCTCATCCGCGGTCTTTCTCCCCTATCCACGAATTTCTTCGGGGTCTCCTCTTTGTCTATGGGCTTCAGCTGCATCAACTGACGCCCAATTCCATCCTCCACGTGTCGATTTTTATCACACTGTGTGAGTGCTTCCTCGGGGTCCAACCTAATTGGGCTCTGTGGAAGCGCATTTTCTGCATCCGCCGTAACGGCTCCCACGGCGTCGCCTATAATATCGGCGGCGTTGTTATTTGTGTTCGTTCTGACATCGATTACTTCGACGTCAAATTCCCCGACTCCGTCCAAGGGTGGCGCAAGAGATGGCTCTATGTGCACGAAGAGAGTTCTGATTCAGTGGAGTACAACATTGCTCCTTTTGATGGAAGAGCCAAGATTCTTCGACGCTGATCCTGGGACGCTGAAGCTACCGAAGAAGAGAAATCGGCGACAGAGGCGCTGATGACTCGCATACATGAGCTCCAGAATACCCGTGGCAAGGAATTGTCGGGTATCCAAATCACCGCCTACTTCCTTAGGATTAGAGTGCAACCTCTGCAAGCTCGCAAAAATCCCCTTTGGATGTATGCCGGGGATGAAGATGTCGAGAAGCTCTCCAAGGAACTTCCTGTGAAGGACTTTGAAAAGCTGATCCGAAGGATTTCAAAGATTAACAAGAAGGATCCTGTTCCATCTTCGTGCCGCGTTACGCCATTCAGCGGCGCCAATCCCCTCCCCGAGGTAATTTTTCCTCTTAATTCTTATATTGTCTCCTCAAGTTTTACTATTTTATCGACTACTGTCTTGTATAACTTCTTTTTTGTCGACACTCTTTCTTTATCTCAGAACCACCCCGTTCTCGCTTCTCTTCCTCCTCTTCCTGAGGGTGGAGAAGTTGAAGATCGTACTGTTGTTGATGATGACAACCAAAACGCCTCGCGCCCTGAAAGTGAAGTTGCGGGTTCTCACAAATCCGCGGCTTCTTCTGAGAAAGACGCTGAGTCTGAGGCCACTGCCTCGACACACTCCCTTCCTCCTGCTGTTTCTCCAAAGAACAAGAGGAAAAGGGATGAAGTCGAAGATTCCGGCACCTCCAAAGCCGAAGAAGCTAGTCCTTCAGATAAGAAGGCAGCTTTCAATCCGTACGATGATGCCCTCGTCAGCTCGTAAGTTACTCCTTGCTTCTTACTGTTTTGCTCTTGACGTTTTTTTATCTATCTTGCTTCTTATATTGTCGCCATTTTACTGTAGTGGTGACGAGGAAGAAACGCCAGTTATTGACGCGACTGCTCGAACGAGTACGTCGCGTACTTTAGTTGTCTCAGAAATGCACGTTGAAGGAGAAGAATCTTTGCCTCCTCAACAAAACACCAAATAGCCTACTCCTCCTGCAAGCCCCCATGTCCCTTCACCAAAAAGGGCAAGGGTTGAATCAGTCACGGATCCTCCCTTACAATTGGGTGGTTCCACGACTCCTCTTTTGGATGATGTAAGTTTTTCCCGATGCTCTCGACTTTTTTCGTTGTTTGCCTCGTTTGTGCTTTATGCTGTCGAGCTCTTTACCATATTGACGCTTTCTGTCTTTATCTTTCTGTATTAGCCTTTTATTAAGGAATTCATCCGCTTCGGTGCCCAATTCGTCGGGTACCGTGAATGCGCTAGCAAAGCTGAAGGTAACATTTTTCTGCACCTCCTGGCCCACGACTTCGCACTCCTTTCTTGTCGTGATTTTGACTGGTTTTTACTATTTTTGCAGAAAATCTTGCGGAAGCCAACAAGCGTGCTGATGCACTTGCTCAAAAATTGGAGCAAAGTGAAAAGGCTCATAAGAAGGCTGAAGCAGATGCCAAGAAGGCCAAGGCCGATGCTGAAAAAGCCAAGGCAGATGCTGCTGGTATTGAAGATCTTCGGAAGAGGCTTCACGACGCAGAAACTGCTTTGAGCGACAAGGTAATTGAGCAAGTTGCTCGAGAAGGGAAGATCCTCAGTCGCTTGGAGTCACAGAGCCGACGTTTTGTTAGTAAGTGCTTGAATCCTTGTGCATTTTCTCGGGTTACTTCATATTTTCCGAGCATTCTTTATTTACGAGCTACACTTTGCTTGTTTTCAGGGAGAACGCATCAAGATTACGAAGTGGATGGTCCTGAAGGCGACGATCTTCTCGACGCGCTGACCCTTCTTGAAATCCACGGGGATGAGGCGCGTGAAGGCCTTGCTGATGCTGAGGCAGGTCTGTCGAAGCTTTTCCCCTACTTCTTCCCGAAGAAAGAGGAGCCCAACACTTTTGTTGCTCTTGCCAAAAGCTTCAACGTGCCGCAAGATCTTGGGCTCAAACTTCGCCAAGAGGGCCTGAAGATTGGCGTTGAAGGCACCATTGCGCTGATTGCTGATAGCCAACAAAACGTCGATTGGACCAAGGTAGGCGCAATAAGGGAGATGGAAACGAAGGAATGGAAATCTCTAATTAAAGCTGCCAAGCCTCCCTCAAAACCAATCCTTTCCTTCCTTGGTGTTAAACCAACTCCTGCTCCAAGTACATCCAAGCCGGAGGTCAAGTAGACCACCCCTTCTTTTCTTTTCTTTTTTTTCTTTTGATGATGTCGCCAAAGTGTCTTTGGCGACGCCTACCCCACTAGTTTGTTAGGGCTTTCTCCATTGTAATGTCTTGTAAATATTAATGGAATTCTATCTTGCTTGATGATTGATGTCGAGCCTTTTCTTTCAGTTGACGTTCGATAACTATACTTCAACTCCTGCTCCTTCCGATATTTTGCCTACTTCTTTTCGCTCGAAGAAAACGCTTGTTAATACTGAACTTGGTGAAGATTCGTCGAGTAAGAATTTACCAGAAGACTTGGAAGAACTTCGTCAACAACTTCAGTATGCGAAGAAGCAAACACTTGTGATGATGGAGCAATCTCGCAAAGCATCCGAAAAAGAGGAAATTGCACTTCAACAAGCTCGAGAAGCCATAGTCGCCAAGGAAGCCGCCGTTTCTGAAGCTGAAAAGGCAACCACTCGAGAGAATTTTATGCTCGATTTGATGAATGAAGCTAGTGTGGATATGTCAGGTATGCTTTTCCAAATCAAAACTTCTGTCTTCCTGCTGTATCCTTTTTTTTGAAATTCCTGTGCTGTCGCCAAATAGGTTCCTTTCTCGACGCTGCTACTGAAGACGAAAGGGTAAACGCAAGGACCAATCTTCTCGTTAACCTTTCTCTTGACCATGGTTCTCTGTTCTGGACCACTCCAGAGTGGACCCGACAAATTGTTAGGTTTCAAGACCGCGCCTGTCAGGTTCGCAAGTTCCTTGATTTCTGCACCAGAACATTGACCCTGGTTTACAAGACGATGTTTCCTCGGAACGAGGCGCCCGACACTCTTCTTGGTTTGTTGGAGAAATTTCAAGATGCTCCTTGTATCCATAACTTTGTGCGAGCTCAACTATCTGCCGGTGCCAGGTTTGCTACGATGATGATCAAAATTTGAGGATCATGTGACCCCTGTGGCCGAAGATATGATGGATGAACTTCTTCGGATGGACGCTGAGTTCTTCGTAAGGGGCAGCTATGCTGAACATAGTACTCGTGCTGCAAATACTGGACGGATGACCATAGATAATATACTGAGCCGCCATTGACATTTTTCCTTCTAGCTTGTCGAGTTTTCTCGGGAATTGCGTCCTGTATGTTGTAAACATATTCTATATTGTAAAGTTAGTAAATATTTCTATTTTTCCTCATCAAGCCCCCGAGTGTTTTGGTGGTTAATCTCTTTATTGTGTATGCGAGGTTTTAAACCAAGGCAACCATATTCTTATTGAACATACTATATTTGCGGGTACTAGCCCCCGAGTGTTTTATTCTTTTTTGATTGCTGTTTTGTACCTTCTTTTTATCTGGCGAGGTATTTGGTACCAAGGCAAAATATTTTTGCTAGTTAAATTCATCTATATTGTATATATATTGTAACTTCGAGGCGTAAGCCCCCGAGCATGTCGAAGAAAAGATATATATCTCCACTATCTTTATTATATTGCAGTACCGTGAGCCCGCCTCATTAAAAACCTTTCCCGGCCCCACTCGGTGCCCCGAAAAAGGAAAAGAGTGCGTCTGAAAACTCTCGGGCGTTTCAGTACATTGTATTTTTACAAGGAGGACTATATTTTGACACTAAGCGTAAAAACGCCTTAGCTGTGCCACGTTCCAGGGGTTTTTCTCGGGAGCCCCTGTCTTCTTATCCTTGATCCTGTATGCTCCTCCTTCGATTACTTCTGTGACGACGTAAGGGCCAAGCCATGGCGACTCAAGTTTTTCAGTACGATCTTGATTGAGTCTCAGAACTAAGTCTCCAACCTGAAAGGATCTTGGTCGCAGACGTCGACTGTGGTAGTTTTTCAGGTCTTGCTGGTATTTAGTGACCCGTGACAGTACTTCGTCTCTGGCTTCGTCCAATGCATCGACATCATCTTCCAATGCCTTTCTAGAAGCTTCCTCATCATATTCCGTGACTCTTGGAGAATCATGCTCTATCTCTATTGGCAGTACTGCCTCGGCTCCATGGACCAGAAAAAACGGAGTTTCCTGTGTCGCCGTATTTTGTGTTGTTCGAATACTCCACAACACACTTGGCAGCTCCTCTGGCCAGGTATGTCGAGCTTTTTCCAATGGTTCTAACAAACGCTTCTTGATACCATTGCAGATGATACCATTGACTTTCTCGACTTGGCCATTGGTTTGAGGATGCGCCACTGATACGTCTCCGACGTATCGATAATTTCTTGTGTTCCATGCCACATTATTGATGATATCTACATGTTTTATGCACACTTTATGTCATATTCGTGCATTTTCTGGAACTAACCTATTAACAAGATGCCGAAGTGCCAGTTCCTGTTTTCTGCTGTTTTTGGTTTCAGAAATCCTAGTAACGAAATATTCTCGGAATTGGACGAAATCAACGCCCAGGTTCCTATTTTTCCCGGAAGCATCCAGAACACACGAGAACCGCCAGAGAGGGGGCACATGCCCACCAAACCCTAGGCCGGCGCGGCCAAGGGGGGCCCGCGCCCCCCTATAGTGTTGGCGCCCCTTCGACCTTCTGACGCCGCCTCTTCGCCTATATAAAGCCCCTGGACCTAAAACCTCGATACGGAAAAGCCACGGTACGAGAAACCTTCCAGAGCCGCCGCCATCGCGAAGCCAAGATCTGGGGGACAGGAGTCTCCGTTCCGACACGCCGCCGGGACGGGAAGTGCCCCGGAAGGCTCCTCCATCGACACCACCGCCATCTTCATCAACGCTGTCTGTCTCCCATGAGGAGGGAGTAGTTCTCCATCGAGGCTCGGGGCCGTACCGGTAGCTATGTGGTTCATCTCTCTCCTATGTACTTCAATACAATAATCTCATGAGCTGCCTTACATGATTGAGATTCATATGATGATGCTTGTAATCTAGATGTCATTATGCTAGTCAAGTGGGTTTTACTTATGTGATCTCCGGAGACTCCTTGTCCCACGTGTGTAAAGGTGACAAGTGTGTGCACCGTGTGGGTCTCTTAGGCTATATTTCACAGAATACTTATTCACTGTTATGAATGGCATAGTGAAGTGCTTATTTATATCCCTTTATGATTGCAATGTGTTTTGTATCACAATTTATCCATGTGCTACTCTAGTGATGTTATTAAAGTAGTTTATTCCTCCCGCACGGTGTAATGGTGACGGTGTGTGCATCCGTGTTAGTACTTGGCGTAGGCTATGATTATGATCTCTTGTAGATTATGAAGTTAACTATTGCTATGATGGTATTGATGTGATCTATTCCTCCTACATGGTGTGAAGGTGACAGTAGTGCATGCTATGTTAGTACTTGGTTTAGTCGTGTTGATCTTTCATGCACTCTAAGGTTATTTAAATATGAACATTGAATTGTGGAGCTTGTTAACTCCGGCATTGAGGGTTCGTGTAATCCTACGCAATGGTGTTCATCATCCAACAAAAGAGTGTAGAGTATGCATCTATCTATTCCGTTATGTGATCAAAGTTGAGAGTGTCCACTAGTGAAAGTCTAATCCCTAGGCCTTGTTCCTAAATATCGCTATCGCTGCTTGTTTACCTGTTTTACTGCGTTACTACTCGCTGCGTTACTACTGCTTGTTTACCGTCCCGGGCAAAGCACTTTTCCGGTGCCGTTGCCACTGCTCATACTTATTTATACCACCTGTATTTCACTATCTCTTCGCCGAACTAGTGCACCTATTAGGTGTGTTGGGGACACAAGAGACTTCTTGCTTTGTGGTTGCAGGGTTGCATGAGAGGGATATCTTTGACCTCTTCCTCCCTGAGTTCGATAAACCTTGGGTGATCCACTTAAGGGAAACTTGCTGCTGTTCTACAAACCTCTGCTCTTGGAGGCCCAACACTGTCTACAAGAATAGAAGCACCCGTAGACATCAGCCACTGACGCGAAGTGCAATTTGATGCCTACCTCTGCACAGTATGCCTTGAATTCCTTGGATGTGAAGTTACTGCCATTGTCTGTGACGATGCTATGAGGTACTCCAAACCGAAAAACAATGCTCTTCACGAATTTAATTGCTGACGCTGCATCTAGTGAGTTTATCGGCTTCGCTTCTATCCACTTGGTGAATTTGTCGACAGCGACGAGCATGTACTCGTATCCCCCTGGCAAAGCTTTGTGCAACTTTCCCACCATATCGAGACCCCACTGAGCAAAGGGCCAAGATAAGGGTATTGGCATCAATTCCGCTGCCGGAGAGTGAGGCTTTGCGGCAAATCTCTGGCACGCGTCACAAGTTCGCACTATCTCCTTCGCGTCCTCAATTGCTGTCAACCAGTAAAATCCAGCTCGAAAAACCTTGGCTGCAATAGCTCGACTGCTCGCGTGATGACCACATATTCCTTCGTGCACGTCCTTCAGGATTGTATGCCACCATGCTATCATGGACTGCATCACATTGGTTCATGACTTGCTGAGCCACCAATTCTGAGTCACCAAAGATTTTTAGTCGAGTTGCGCCGCAGGCTTTTTCCATCTTCATCCCGTGTATAAGAGCTTCATATTCTGCCTCATTGTTAGATGCATTTGGGAACGTCATCCGTAAGACATATTTTAATTTGTCGCCTTCAGGTGATATGAGTATCACGCCTGCTCCGACTCCTCGTAACCTCTTGGACCCGTCAAAGTTCATAGTCCAAGTTCTCGATAAATCCGGAGGTCTCCGTGTTTTGCAACTCCATCCACTCGCGATGAAGTCTCGATAGAATTTGCGACTTTATTCCTTTTCTTTTTTCATACGTGATGTCCCGAGGAGAAAGTTCTATTCCCCAAAGGGAGACACGACACTGTAGCTTCGGATTGTTGAGTATATTGGATAAAGGCGCCTCATTGACCACTATTATCGGATGCGCCGAAAAATAGTGCCGCAATTTTCTTGCGGTTGTGAACACTCCATATGCTAGCTTCTGGTACTGTGGGTACCTCTGTTTTGAAGGTGATAATACTTCACTAATGAAATATACTGGCCTCTGCACTCCATGGAGTTTTCCTTCTTCTTCTCTTTCGACAACTAGCGCCGTGCTGACCACCTGGGGTGTAGCCGCAATGTATAGCAGGAGGGTTCCTTCTCTTTTGGCGCCACCAAGATTGGTGGTGTTGAAATTGCGCGTTTAAGATCCTCGAAAGCTCTATCTGCCTCTTCGTTCCACTGGAACTTCTCTCTTTGTTTGATTAGGGCGTAGAACGGTAACGCCTTTTCTCCCAGTCTGGCGACGAATCTGCTGAAAGCTGCGACTCGCCCAGTTAGCTGTTGTATTTCTTTCAGTTTTGTTGGATTCCTCATTGTTACGATAGCTTGGATTTTTTCGGGATTAGCTTCTATCCCTCTTGCTGAGACTAGGAACCCGAGAAGTTCTCCTGCAGGGACGCCGAAAGAACACTTCGTCGGATTCAACTTGAGACAAAACTTATCGAGGTTGTCGAAGGTCTCTTTCAGGTCTTCGATTAATGTTGCTCCCTTTTTGATGTTATGACGACATCGTCAATGTATACTTGTACGTTTTTCCCAATCTGTGTTTCTAAGCATTTCTGCATCATCCTCTGGTACGTTGCTCCCGCGTTTTTCAGACCAAAAGGCATTGTTCGATAGCAAAACACGCCATAAGGTGTAATGAACGCTGTTTTGACCTCGTCCTCTTCTTTCAATCTGATCTGGTTATAACCAGAGTAAGCATCCAGGAAGGAAAGACGTTCACATCCTGCCGTGGAGTCGATAGTTTGATCGATCCTCGGGAGGGGAAAGTGATCCTTTGGACAATGTTTGTTGAGACACGTAAAGTCGACACACATGCGAAGGACTTTAGTGTTTTTCTTCGGGACCAATACTGGGTTTGCGACCCACGTGGCCTCTCGTATGCAGCTCCTTGATGAAACCAGCTTCTCTCGGTCGATCAATCTCCGACGAAGCATAGCTTTGCGGTTTGGCTCCGAAAACGCCGCAAAGGTTGTTTGATTGGTCTCGCTAATGGATCCAAGTTTAGGTGGTGCTCGGAAAGTTCCCTGGGTACTCCTGGCATGTCAGCTGGACACCATGCGAAGATTTTCCAGTGCTCACGGAGGAACTCGACGAGCGCGCTTTCCTATGCGAGGTCCATATTTGTCGCGATGGACATCGTTTTCTTCGGATCTGTCGGGTGAATCTGCACCTCCTTAGAATCTTTTGCGGTGTTGAAGGTTGATTCCTTGTTGGGCCTCCCTACATCTGGCAGCACATCATAGTCAGTTGTAAGTCTCGACGCCATGTATTCTGCTTGCATCCCGAAAGTTTCTGACAGTCGATGAAAATCCTTGTCACATTTATCGGCTAGCGTGAAGCTTCCCTTGACTGTGATTGGTCCCTTAGGTCCAGGTAACCTCCAAAGCAGATATGTGTAATGTGGTACCGCCATAAACCTGGCATATGCTGGTCGTCCCAACAAAGCGTGATACTGCGACGGGAAATCCACAACTTCGAATTCCAACCTTTCTATCCTGTAGTTTTCTCGGGTCCCAAACTGAACGTCGAGATTGATCCTCCCCAATGGGTAGCTTGGCTTCTCTGGTGTGATTCCATGGAAACGTGTGTCGGTTGGTTTCAAATTTGCTAGGGAGATGTTCATCTTCCTTAGCGTATCTGCGTACATAAGGTTTAACCTGCTGCTGCCATCTATAAACACTCGAGACACATCGAATCCTGCGATTACTGCCGGTAAGATAAGTGCTGACTGCCCTGGTCGAGGAACTTGCTGCGGGTGATCCGCTATTGTGAAGCCAATGTCTTGCCCTGACCAATTTAGGTATTCAACCGTTGGTGGAGGCATCTTTTCTGCCATGAACACTTGCCGCGAAATTACCTTCTGAGCCCTGTTAGATGGCCTAGCTTTCTGAATCATCGAGACCGCGCCATTAGAGTTAGGATCAACATATGGAGGTGGGTGTGGTGTTGCCGCTATTCTGAGCTGATGTCGATTTTTGTCCGTAATCGCGGGAGGAGGTGGCAAGTGGATCTCACTCCTGGGCCCCTGGGGGTTTCTGTTTGTTACTTGAGCATTGGCTATTCCTGCAACCCGCAGCATTGCCTGAAAATTGCGGCAGTCTTTCTGCAGATGTCCTGACTGCCTTTTCCCATTGCTATCGAGATAAAAATGCATCTGGCACGGCCCGTTCATCATATCTTCGGGAGTTACAAAAGGTCTTTGAAACCTTGACCCGCTATTTTGCCTGTTATTCCGAGAGTCATCTCTATTGTCGCCTTGCTGCTCATTGCTCCTTTGATAGTTGTTTCCTCCATTATTTCCCCGAAACCCAGCCGATATTTGGCCAGGAGCATCGTAACTCGAAAATTTTCGAGGGAATCGTCGTCTATTTTGAAAATTTTGACTGCGGTCCTCCTCTGGTGACCTGTGTCGTTTATAATGTACTGCATCTTCGCCATCTGCCCATCTGTTTGCTATTTCCATTAATGCTGATACTGTCCTTGGGTTTGTTCTTCCCAAGTCCTCCACAAAATCTCCTCGTCGAACTCCTGCTACAAACGCATCTATCACTCTCTCGTCAGATATATTTTCTGCCGAGTTTTTGATGATGTTCCACCTTTGAATGTACTTCCTCATTGACTCATCATGCTTTTGTCGACATGACCTCAACTCCTCTAGTGTCGCAGGTTTTTTGCAGGTTGATCGGAAGTTCTTGACAAACACGTCCTCGAAACTATCCCAGCTGTCGATGGAACCTGGGGGAAGCTTTTTGATCCACGATCTGGTGGCTCCGCTCAGATGTATCTGAATGCTCTGCATGGCTGTTGCTCTAGTTCCACCTATCAATTTTACCGTCTCGAGGTAATCGACTAGCCAATCCTCGGGATCTTGCAAGCCATCAAATTTCTTGAAACTATCGGGTAGCTTGAATCCCGATGGGACTCGAGTTTTTCGGACCCGTCGTGTGAAACACGGGAGTCCACACATATCCTCTTCAGCAAGTTCTGGTGAATGCCGATGTTCTCTTCTATCTTGTCGCTCTCTATCTACCCTGGCCTGAGTCGCCGTATCTCTGACTCCACTTGCTCTTGGTGGATCTTGCACTGCTGTAGCAGGTCTCGGGCTATTTTGTCTTGCAGTTCCTTCGGGAGGTGTGGTTGCGAACGCTGCTCCCATGGCTCAACATCCTGCCATGGCCATGTTGTACAACGCTTCTCTTGGATCCCCGGGAGGTGGCCTGGACGCTAAGATGAAAGCTTGCGTTGCCATGTATCCTGCTTCCGGTGTTTTTGGAATGATATTTCCCCTCGTGTCGATTGACATAAAAGACATATCGAGGTTTTGAATTAAAGTCTCTCTGTCAGCCTCAGGTATATTTTGAAGCCGAGATCTTGCTCTCCTTCGAGCTTCTCTATGGCTATCTCCCGAAGTTCCTGATTGTCGACTTAACTCTGCTCTTCGCCTACTTGACGCGGAAGCTGCCTCGCTTCTTCTATTCAAAGCAGCTGTCTGTTTTTCCAGTTCTCTTCCAGCTCGAGCAAGCCTATATTGGTAGGCCTGCAATTCTTCAGTCGTAGCAGTTGTCGCCATTGGTTCCGAACCATCCATAGCTCTTGCGCCTCTATCCCATGCTGCTTGTGGGAGTTGAACCCTAATACGTGGTGTAGGCCCGACATATTTATTGCCCAAACCTCGCCTTAGGTCAGAGGGATCGACATATGGATTTCCCAATTCGTCGAAAGCCTCTGATGTCTCCTCCTGATCGCGACTTGCTTCTCCAATGGCGTAAATCTGATGATATTTTGAATTTTGAATTTTGTCGGGTTTGGTGACACCATCATAGAGATTCGTGAAGACCTTTCCAACAGTGATGGATTTTTCGATGAAGTTGAAGCTGTCGGTGTCACTCGAGTCATCGCTTATATAGGAGTCCGCGGATGACTCGAAGGACTTGTCGCTGAAGATCTTGGCGAGTTTTTCGCTTGCCTTGGTGCCGATGAAGCGTGGCGATGAAATCTCCTCGTCGCCTGACTCGATGGATGATGCTGAGCTTGAAAAATCAGGATCAACCGCCGATAATCCCGACGAGATCGGAACTTCGAGACGATACGCTCCTTCTTTTTCGACGCGGAAGTGGAACTTTCCAAATGTCATCTCCATGGGCTCCTCCAAATACGCATATGCATCCAAACGGGATGGCGGGTGAGGACCAAAATCAACGAGATCAGTTTCGACCTGTTTACCTCTGTCCATGATGTTGCTTGCTACTGACGAAGTCGACGATCTTGAACGTGCCATCGAGATCAGCTCCTTGTCGCCTCTAGATCCCACAGACGGCGCCAATTGACAAGGTATTAAATTGTCAATGCCTACAAGTTGTAGACTAGGGTTTCGTTGGATGTAGAGGGCAAGTAGATCTCGAAGGTTTCAGCCGAAAAGTACTCGACGATGTAAAAACTAGGGTTTGTGAGACAATGATTCGATGCTTTCTTTGTCCCTCGACTCCCCCTTATATAGGAGGTGGAGCCGAGGAATTCGTGATACACAAGTTTACAGAGTCCGGGAGGGTTTCTAACCCATCCCGCAAGATTACAAACAATGACTCCTATTACAACTCTAGTTTTCCTTAATAGTATCTTGGGCTTCCGAATCTTCTTATCCTTCGGGTCGTGGGCCTTCAGTAAACCCCGGGTACCATCTTCGGCAGGCCCATTGGGGATGCCTATGTCACCAGCCGCCTCCCTTGTGGCCGCATCTCCTGCGCCCTGCGCTCTTCTCCATGGCCGGACCACGATTGGACTCACCGGGGGAATAATGATAATCGCCATCACCACAATCGTCAGACTCCACAGGTGCAGAGTACTTTGAAGTAGATGCCACTTTTCTTCCCTCGCCGTCCAATGAACGAGTCCTTGATGCAAAGACCGTGCCGGCCTGCCCAGCATCATGCCGGCCCCTATTGCCGCGCTTCAGGCCGTGTCTCCCGCGCCCTGCACTCTTCGCCTTCTTTCCCGGTGAACCAATAGACTGATCGTTGGAATAAGGAAACCGATGACCGGCGTCCTACGTATTGTAGACATGGGATTCGGGAGAGAGCGACGATGGAGATTCTGGGAGCGAGATTAGGCACACGACGTACTGATGGCGCGTGATGCACACGTTCGTTGGGAACCCCAAGAGGAAGGTGTGATGCGCACAGCAGTAAGTTTTCCCTCAGAAAGAAACCAAGGTTATCGAACCAGTAGGAGATGAAGGCCACGTGAAGGTTGTTGGTGACGGAGTGTAGTGCGGCGCAACACCAGGGATTCCGGCGCCAACGTGGAACCTGCACAGCACAATCAAAATACTTTGCCCCAACTTAACAGTGAGGTTGTTAATCTCACCGGCTTGCTGTAAACAAAGGATTAAACGTATGGTGTGGAAAATGATGTTTGTTTGCGAAGAACAACGAGAGAACGAGTTTGCGGTAGATTGTATTTCAGATGTAAAAGAATGGACCGGGGTCCACAGTTCACTAGTGGTGTCTGATGGCGTGTAAGACACACGTCCGTTGGGAACCCCAAGAGGAAGGTGTGATGCGCACAGCAGCAAATTTTCCCTCAGTAAGAAACCAAGGTTATCGAACCAGTAGGAGTCAAGGAACACGTGAAGGTTGTTGGTGGCGGAGTCTAGTGTGGCGCAACACCAGGGATTCCGGCGCCAACGTGGAACCTGCACAACACAATCAAAGTACTTTGCCCCAACGTAACATTGAGGTTGTCAATCTCACCGGCTTGTCTGTAAACAAAGGATTAGATGTATAGTGTGGATGATGATGTTTGTTTGCGAAGAACGAGTAAAGAACAAGTATTGCGAGTAGACTGTATTTCAGATGTAAAGAATGGACCGGGATCCACAGCTTCACTAGTGGTGTCTCTCCCATAAGATAAATAGCATGTTGGGTGAACAAATTACAGTTGGGCAATTGACAAATAAAGAAGGCATAACAATGCACATACATATATCATGATGAGTATTATGAGATTTAATCAGGGCATTACGACAAAGTACATAGACCGCTATCCAGCATGCATCTATGCCTAAAAAGTCCACCTTCAGGTTATCATCCGAACCCCTTCCAGTATTAAGTTGCAAACAACAGACAATTGCATTAAGTATGGTGCGTAATGTAATCAACACAAATATCCTTAGACAAAGCATTGATGTTTTATCCCTAGTGGCAACAGCACATCCACAACCTTAGAACTTTCTGTCACTGTCCCAGACTCAATGGAGGCATGAACCCACTATCGAGCATAAATACTCCCTCTTGGAGTCACAAGTATCAACTTGGCCAGAGCCTCTACTAGCAACGGAGAGCATGCAAGAACATAAACAACATATATGATAGATTGATAATCAACTTGACATAGTATTCAATATTCATCGAATCCCAACAAACACAACATGTAGCATTACAAATAGATGATCTTGATCATGATAGGCAGCTCACAAGATCTAACATGATAGCACAATGAGTAGAAGACAACCATCTAGCTACTACTATGGACCCATAGTCCAGGGGTGAACTACTCACACATCGATCCGGAGTCGATCATGGCGATGAAGAGACCTTCGGGAGATGATTCCCCTCTCCGGCAGGGTGCCGGAGGCGATCTCCTGAATCCCTCGAGATGGGATTGGCGGCAGCGGCGTCTCTGGAAGGTTTTCCGTATCGTGGCTCTCGGTACTGGGGTTTTCGTGACGAAGGCTTTAAGTAGGCGGAAGGGTAGGTTTAGGGGCGACACGAGGGCCCCACACAACAGGGCGGCGCGACCCCATCCTTGGCCGCGCGGCCCTGGCGTGGCGGCGCCTCGTCGCCCCACTTCGTAATCCTTTCGGTCTTCTGGAAGCTTCGTGGAAAAATAAGACCCTGGGCGTTGATTTCGTCCAATTCCGAGAATATTTCCTTTGTAGGATTTCCGAAACCAAAAACAGCGAGAAAACAACGAATCGGCTCTTCGGCATCTCGTCAATAGGTTAGTGCCGGAAAATGCATAAATATGACATATAATGTGTATAAAACATGTGAGTATCATCATAAAAGTAGCATTGAACATAAGAAATTATAGATACGTTTGAGACGTATCAAGCATCCCCAAGCTTAGTTCCTACTCGCCCTCGAGTAGGTAAACGATAACAAGGATAATTTCTGAAGTGACATCCTATCATAATCTTGATCAATACTATTGTAAAGCATATGAGATGAATGCAGCGATTCGAAGCAATGGTGAAGATAATGAGTAAACAAATGAATCATATAGCAAAGACTTCTCATGAATAGTACTTTCAAGACAAGCATCAATAAGACTTGCATAAGAGTTACTCATAAAGCAATAAATTCTTAGTAGAAAGCTTTGAAACAACACAAAGAAAGATATAAGTTTCAGCGGTTGCTTTCAACTTTAACATATTTATCTCATGGATAATTGTCAACACAAAGTAATATAACAAGTGCAATAGGTAAACATGTAAGAATCAATGCACACAGTTGATACAAGTGTTTGCTTCTAAGATAGAAGGAAGTAGGTAAACTGACTCAACAATAAAGTAGAAGATTGACCCTTCGCAGAGGGAAGCATGGATTACTATTTTTGTGCTAGAGCTTTTCATTTTGAAAACACAGAAACAATTTTGTCAACGGTAGTAATAAATCAAATGTGTTATGTATAAGATATCCTATAAGTTGCAAGCCTCATGCATAGATTACCAATAGTGCTCGCACCTTGTCCTAATTAGCTTGGATTAACATGGATTATCATTGCATAACATATGTTTCAACCAAGTGTCACAAAGGGGTACCTCTATGCCGCCTGTACAAAGGTCTAAGGAGAAAGCTCGCATTGGATTTCTCGCTTTTGATTATTCTCAACTTAGACATCCATACCGGGACAACATAGACAACAGATAATGGACTCCTCTTTAATGCATAAGCATTCAACAACAGATAAAATTCTCATAAGAGATTGAGGATTAGTTGTCCAAACTGAAACTTTCACCATGATTCATGGCTTTAGTTAGCGGCCCAATGTTCTTCTCTAACAATATGCATACTCAAACCATTTGATCATGAAAATCGCCCTTACTTCAGACAAGACGAGCATGCATAGCAACTCACATGATATTCAACGAAGGTGTAAAAGTTGATGGCGTCCCCAGAAACATGGTTACCGCTCAACAAGCAACTTATTAAGAAATAAGATACATAAGTACATATTCTTCACCACAATAGTTTTTAAGGCTATTTTTCCCATGAGCTATATATTGCAAAGACAAAGGATAGAATTTTTAAAGGTAGCACTCAAGTAATGTACTTTGGAATGGCAGAGAAATACCATGTAGTATGTAGGTATGGTGGACACAAATGGCATAGTATTTGGCTCAAGGATTTGGATGCACGAGAAGAATTCCTCTCAATACAAGGCTAGGCTAGCAAGGTTGTTTGAAGCAAACTTAAGTACAAAACGGTGCAGCAAAGCTCACATATGAACATATTGTAACTATTATAAGACTTTACACCGTCTCCTTGTTGTTCAAACACCTTAACCAGAAAATATCTAGACTCTAGAGAAACTAATCATGCAAACCAAATTTTAACAAGCTCTATGTAGTTCTTCATTAATAGGTGCAAAGTACATGATGCAAGAGCTTAAACATGATCGATATGAGCACAACAATTGCCAAGTATAAAATTATTCAAGACATTAACCAATTACCACATGCAGCATTTTCTGTTTCCAACCATATAACAATGAACGAAGTAGTTCAACCTTCGCAATGAACATTAAGATAAAGCTAAGAACACATGTGTTCACATGCAACAGCGGAGCGTGTCTCTCTCCCACATAAGGAATGCTAGGATCCGATCTTATTCAAACAAAAACAAAAACAAAAGCAAACAGACGCTCCAAGTAAAGCACATAAGATGTGACGGAATAAAAATATAGTTTCACTAGAGGTGACTGATACGTCCAATTTGCATCACTATTTTATATCATAATTTGCTGTTATTCATTGATATATTTCATATTGGGACACAATACTTATGTTATTTCATCTATTTTGCATGTTTCATGATTATTTGGAGATCGCGCACCGGAGCCGGGATTCTAGCTGGAAAAAGCACCGTCGGGATGCAATATTTCGGAAGATCAACTGTGGAAGGAAATTTCACGAAAAATCCTATTTTTCCGGATGACGA
>NC_061510.1:319563559-319578695 GCF_022539505.1 Lolium rigidum | reverse complement strand
TTCCTAGTAGTGACTGGTTCGATAACCTTGGTTTCTTACTCAGGGAAAACTTGCTGATGTGCGCATCACACCTTCCTCTTGGGGTTCCCAACGGACGTGTGTCTTACACGCCATCAAGCTCTTTTTCTGGCGCCGTTGCCGGGGAGATCAAGACACGCTGCAAGGGGAGTCTCCCACATCCAATCTCTTTACTTTGTTTTTGTCTTGCTTTGTTTTATTTTATTTACTGCTTTGTTTGCTCTCTATATCAAAATCAAAAAAAAATAGTTGCTAGTTTTACTTTATTTACTGTCTTGTTCTCCATATCAAAAACATAAAAAAATTAGTTACCTGCAGTTACTTTATTTAGTTTGCTTTATTTAGTACTGCTAAAAAGGGTACCGTTGAGAATACTAAGTTGTGTGACTTCACTAGCACAAATAATAATGATTTCCTATGCACACCTATTGCTCCACCTGCTACTACAGCAGAATTTTTTGAAATTAAACCTGCTTTACTAAATCTTGTTATGAGAGAGCAATTTTCCGGTGTTAGTTCCGATGATGCTGCTTGCCCATCTTAATAATTTTGTTGAACTATGTGAAATGCAAAAGTATAAGGATGTAGATGGTGACATTATAAAATTAAAAATGTTTCCTTTCTCCTTAAAAGGAAGAGCTAAAGATTGGTTGCTATCTCTGCCTAGAAATAGTATTGATTCTTGGACTAAATGTAAGGATGCTTTTATTGGTAGATATTATCCTCCCGCTAAAATTATATCTTTGAGAAGTAGCATAATGAATTTTAAGCAATTAGATAATGAACATGTTGCTCAAGCATGGGAGAGAATGAAATCTTTGGTAAAGAATTGCCCTACCCATGGACTAACTACTTGGATGATCATCCAAACCTTTTATGCAGGATTGAATTTTTCTTCACGGAACCTATTGGATTCAGCTGCTGGAGGTACCTTTATGTCCATTACTTTGGGGGCGGCAACAAAGCTTCTTGATGATATGATGATAAATTACTCTGAATGGCACACGGAAAGGGCTCCACAAGGTAAGAAGGTAAATTCTGTTGAAGAAACATCTTCCTTGAGTGATAAGATTGATGCTATTATGTCTATGCTTGTGAATGGTAGATCTAATGTTGATCCTAAAAATGTTCCTTTAGCTTCATTGGTTGCCCAAGAAGAACATGTTGATGTAAGCTTCATTAAAAATAATAATTTCAACAACAATGCTTATAGGAATAATTCTGGTAACAACTATAGGCCATATCCTTCTGCTAAAGGTAATAGTTATGGTAATTCTTATGGGAATTATTACAACAATAATAGGAGTGTACCCCCTGGTCTTGAAGCCATGCTTAAAGAATTTATTAGTACACAAACTGCTTTTAACAAATCTGTTGAAGAAAAGCTTGATAAAATTGATATTCTTGGTTCTAAGGTTGATAGACTTGCCTCTGATGTTGATCTTTTAAAATTGAAAGTTATGCCTAATAAGGATAATGATAATAAAATTGTTACTACAGAAAACGCCATCCAAGTTCGAATTAATGAAAATATTAGATTGATGGCTGAATTGCATGCTAGGTGGGAAAGAGAAGAAAACGAAAAACTAGCTAAAGAGAATAATGTAGCTAAAGTTTGGACTATTACCACCACTAGTAATGATGATGTTTCACGTGTTGCTACACCCCCTACTACCAATGGTAAAATAATTGGTGTTGGCAATGTTTCTACTCCTAGTGCAAAGCGTGCAAAACTGCCTGAAACTGCTAAAACTGCTGAAATTTTTCAAAATATTTGGGACAATGATTCCATTGATGTAGATCATAATGGTTTTAGATTTTGATGATTGTCACATCTCTGAAGTTATAAAGTTCTTACAAAAACTTGCTAAAAGTCCCAATGCTAGTGCTATAAATTTGGCCTTTACAAAACATATTACAAATGCTCTCATAAAAGCTAGAGAAGAGAAACTAAAACTTGAAACCTCTATTCCTAGGAAGTTAGAAGATGTTTGGGAGCCCATCATTAAGATGAAGTCAATGATTTTGATTGTAATGCTTTATGTGATCTTGTGCAAGTATTTCTGTTATGCCTAAGAAAATCTATGATATGCTAGACTTGCCACCATTGAAAAATTGTTATTTGGATGTTAATCTTGCTGATAATGCTATAAAGAAACCTTTGGGGAGGATTGATAATGTTCGCATTATGGTTAACGATAACCTTGTCCCCGTTGATTTTGTTGTCTTGGATATTGAATGCAATGCATCTTGTCCCATTATATTGGGAAGACCTTTTCTTCGAACCTGTTGGTGCTACCATTGATATGAAGGAAGGTAATATTAGATATCAATTTCCTATTAAGAAAGGTATGGAACACTTCCCTAGAAAGAGAATGAAGTTACCTTATGATTCTATTATTAGAACAAATTATGATGTTGATGCTTCGTCTCTTGATAATACTTGATTCACACTTTCTGCGCCTAGCTGAAAGGCGTTAAAGAAAAGCGCTTATGGGAGACAACCCATTATTTTACTTCTGCACTTTTGTTTTATATTTGAGTCTTGGAATTTGTTACTACTGTAGCAACCTCTCCTTATATTTATTTTATTGCATTGTTGTGCCAAGTAAAGTCTTTGATAGTAAAGTCAATACTAGATTTGGATTACTGCGCAGAAACAGATTTCTTGCTGTCACGAAATTGAGCCGCCCCGTCTGTAGGTAACTCAGAAAAATCTGCCAATTTACGTGTGTGATCCTCAGATATGTACGCAACTTTCATTCAATTTGAGAATTTTCATCTGAGCAAGTTAAGTGCCCCAGAAAAATTCGTCTTTACGGACTGTTCTGTTTTGACAGATTCTGCCTTTTATTTCGCATTGCCTGTTTTGCTATGTTTGATGGATTTCTTTGTTCCATTAACTTTCAGTAGCTTTGTGCAATGTCCAGAAGTGTTAAGAATGATCATGTCACCTCTGAATATATGAATTTTCAATTATGCACTAACCCTCTAATGAGTTTGTTTTGAGTTTGGTGTGGAGGAAGTTTTCAAGGGTCAAGAGAGGAGGATGATACAATATGATCAAGAAGAGTGAAAAGTCTAAGCTTGGGGATGCCCCCGTGGTTCATCCCTGCATATTATAAGAAGACTCAAGCATCTAAGCTTGGAGATGCCCAAGTGATACGTCTCCGACGTATCGATAATTTCTTATGTTCCATGCAACATTATTGATGATATCTACATGTTATATACACATTTTATGTCATATTCGTGCATTTTCTGGAACTAACCTATTAACAAGATGCCGAAGTGCCAGTTCTCGTTTTCTCGCTGTTTTTGGTTTCGAAATCCTAGTAACGAAATATTCTCGAATTGGACGAAATCAACGCCCAGGTTCCTATTTTGCCCGGAAGCATCCAGAACACACGAGAACCGCCAGAGGGGGGGCACAAGCCCACCAAACCATAGGCCGACGCGGCCTAGGGGTGGCCCGCGCCCCCCTATAGTGTCGGCGCCCTTCGACCTTCTGACGCCGCCTCTTCGCCTATATAAAGCCCCTGGACCTAAAACCTCGAGACGGAAAAGCCACGGTACGAGAAACCATCCAGAGCCGCCGCCATCGCGAAGCCAAGATCTGGGGGACAGGAGTCTCTGTTCCGGCACGCCGCCGAGACGGGGAAGTGCCCCCGGAAGGCTCCTCCATCGACACCACCGTCATCTCCATCAACGCTGCTGTCTCCCATGAGGAGGGAGTAGTTCTCCATCGAGGCTCGGGGCTGTAGCGGTAGCTATGTGGTTAATCTCTCTCCTATGTGCTTCAATACAATAATCTCATGAGCTGCCTTACATGATTGAGATTCATATGATGATGCTTGTAATCTAGATGTCATTATGCTAGTCAAGTGGGTTTTACTTATGTGATCTCCGACTCCTTGTCCCACGTGTGTAAAGATGACAGTGTGTGCACCGTGTGGGTCTCTTAGGCTATATTTCACGAGAATACTTATTCATCGTTATGAATGGCATAGTGAAGTGCTTATTTATATCTCTTTATGATTGCAATGTGTTTTGTATCACAATATATCTGTGTGCTACTCTAGTGATGTTATTAAAGTAGTTTATTCCTCCTGAACGGTGTAATGGTGACAGTGTGTGCATCCGTGTTAGTACTTAGCGTAGGCTATGATTATGATCTCTTGTAGATTATGAAGTTAACTATTGCTATGATGGTATTGATGTGATCTATTCCTCCTACATAGTGTGAAGGTGACGAGTGTGCATGCTATGTTAGTACTTGGTTTAGTTGTGTTGATCTGTCATGCACTCTAAGGTTATTTAAATATGAACATTGAATATTGTGGAGCTTGTTAACTCCGGCATTGAGGGTTCGTGTAATCCTACGCAATTAGTGGTGTTCATCATCCAACAAGAGGGTGTAGAGTATGCATTTATCTATTCTGTTATGTGATCAAAGTTGAGAGTGTCCACTAGTGAAAGTCTAATCCCTAGGCCTTGTTCCTAAATACTGCTATCGCTGCTTGTTTACTGTTTTACTCGCATCTCGTACTTCCCGCAATATTACCACCATCAACCACACGCCGGCAAGCACTTTTCCGGCGCCGTTACTACTGCTCATATTTATTCATACCACCTGTATTTCACTATCTCTTCGCCGAACTAGTGCACCTATTAGGTGTGTTGGGGACACAAGAGACTTCTTGCTTTGTGGTTGCGAGGGTTGCATGAGAGGGATACCTTTGACCTCTTCCTCCCCGAGTTCGATAAACCTTGGGTGATCCACTTAAGGGAAACTTGCTGCTTGTTCTACAAACCTCTGCTCTTGGAGGCCCAACACTGTCTACAAGAATAGAAGCTCCCGTAGACATCAAGCTATTTTCTGGCGCTCGTTGCCGGGAGGAAAGGTAAAAGGCTCTCATACTCCGGTCCCAGTGTAAAGTACTTTTCTCGTTGTCTGTTGTGTGTGTGCTCGAAGCTATTTCCTTTAGATCCTGCAATTGCATCTTTTTGTTTCTTGTTTACACTAGTTTAGCATAATGGACAACAATGAGCTTCTTATTCTATTTCCTGATTTAAGACATGGATGGTTTGATGCGAAAATTAAAAAACCTATGGAATCTTATTTGCATGCTTGGTAGTAATATTAGTATGAACGCTTTGAACACCATTGTTGATAATGATATAGAAAGTTCTAAGCTTGGGGAAGCTGGTTTTCATGATATTTTTAGTCCCCCAAGCATTGAGGAGAAAATTTTCTTTGATGATACTTTGCCTCCCATATATGATGATTATAATGATAGTTGTCTTTTAGTACCGCCTGTTATGGAGGATAAATTTGATTATGATTACAGTATGCCTCCTATATTTGATGATGAGAATAATAATGATAGCTACTTTGTTGAATTTGCTCCCACTACAACTAATAAAATTGATTATGCTTATGTGGAGAGTAATAATTTTATGCATGAGACTCATGATGAGAATGCTTTATGTGATAGTTATATTGTTGAGTTTGCTCATGTTGCTACTGAAAGTTATTATGAGAGAGGAAAATATGGTTGTAGAAATTTTCATGTTACTAAAACACCTCTCTATATGCTGAAATTTTTGAAGTTACACTTGTTTTATCTTCCTATGCTTGTCATTTTGCTCTTCATGAACTTGTTTATTTACAAGATTCCTATGCATAGGAAGCATGTTAGACTTAAATTTGTTTTGAATTTGCTTCCTGATGCTCTCTTTTGCTTCAACTACTATTTCTTGCGAGTGCATCATTAAAAACTGCTGAGCCCATCTTAATGGCTACAAAGAAAAAACTTCTTGGGAGATAACCCATGTGTTTATTTTGCTACAGTACTTTTATTTTATATTTGAGTCTTGGAAGTTGTTTACTACTGTAGCAACCTCTCCTTATCTTAGTTTTATTGCATTGTTGTGCCAAGTAAAGTCTTTGATAGTAAGGTTCATACTAGATTTGGATTCTTGCATGAAACAGATTTCTTGCTGTCACGAATCTGATCCTAATTCTCTGTAGGTAACTCAGAAAATTATGCCAATTTACGTGAGTGATCCTCAGATATGTACGCAACTTTCATTCAATTTGAGCATTTTCATCTGAGCAAGTATGGTGCCACTTTAAAATTCGTCTTTACGGATCTGTTCTGTTTTGACAGATTCTGCCTTTTATTTCGCATTGCTTCTTTCTTTGTGTTGGGTGGATTTCTTTGTTCCATTACCTTCCAGTAGCTTTGAGAAATGTCCAGAAGTGTTAAGAATGATTTTGTCACCTCTGAACATGTGAGTTTTTGATTATGCACTAACCCTCTAATGAGTTTGTTTCGAGTTTGGTGTGGAGGAAGTTTTCAAGGGTCAAGAGAGGAGGATGATATACTATGATCAAGAAGAGTGAAGAGTCTAAGCTTGGGGATGTCCCCATGGTTCATCCCTGGATATTATAAGAATACTCAAGCATCTAAGCTTGGGGATGCCCAAGGCATCCCCTTCTTCATCGACAAATTATCAGGTTCCTTCTCTTGAAACTATATTTTTATTCGGTCACATCTTATGTACTTTACTTGGAGCGTCTGTGTGCTTTTGTTTTTGTTTTTGTTTGAATAAATGCTTGTGTGGGAGAGAGACACGCTCCGCTGGTTCGTATGAACACATGTGTTCTTAGCCTTTAATTTTCATGGCGAAGGTTGAAACCGCTTCGTTAAATTGTTATATGGTTGGAATTGGAAAATGATACCGTTGACGTCGAAACCCACCGGCGGGCAGCGACGGGCAACACGAGTAGAGCCGGGAACAACTAGGGCTGCGGCTGGCCCCGGTCCCTCGGAGCAACGGCCCGCAAAGCCTCCCCGGTCACACGTCCGATACTATCGCAAGGGCGTGCCACCTGACCTATACCCGGTCGGGAAGGTGTTGGATGATGCCTCGCTTAGTTTCCTGCATGGCATACACGTAAACATTAAATAGAGCCTCGATCGGCTCTCGGGTTATCTCGTGAATCGGCTCAAAGAGCCGATCCACCCATGATTCGTACAAGGTGTCCGAATATATGGTGGTCCTGCTTGATCAAGATAAAGCTGATGAGATCTACGACGATTTAGGGTTTTCACCGCATAATCGGATCATCCTACTCACGATTGGGCCTCGCGCTCGCGCACGGTGACCGTAAGCCGATCCTAGACAGGGCCTAAAAACCAACACGAGGTTGATCCCCGGAACATCCTTTCTAGGGCTAGCAAACTTCACCCTACACGCCGCTGGATCCTACAACCCTTTGTAGGGCCTAACTATTGCAGATGTTAAACTAATCCTTGCAGAGCAAGGAGCAACCGTAACGGATCGGATCTACTAAACTATGATCAAGCGGGGTGCCGCCCCTACACCTGAGATAGGTGTAAGGGCGGCTAGATGCATAAGGGTTGCACTACGACAGCATATGATACGAAGAACAATGCTAACCCTAAAACATCTAAGATAACTACGTTGCTCGCCATCAAAAAGGCTTCAGCACGAGCAACGCATGAACAACGTGGGTAGGCTTAGTGCTGCCTAGATCGCAAGATGCGATCTAGGCAGCATGGTGCTTACCGGAGAAACCCTCGAGACGAAGGAGTTGGCGATGCGCCGAGATTTGTTTGTGTTGAACGTTGGTTGTTGTTTATTCCATAAACCCTAGATACATATTTATAGTCCAGCGGACTTTCTAACGTGGGCGTGCACCTAACCGTGCACGGATAAAACTCTAACTCTTAACCGACACGTAATCTAATATGTTACGTATACACGGGCCAACTAGCCCAAACTTTGCATGTAAGGCCGATTCACGTATTTCTTCTATATATGTATTCTTCAAGTCCATCTTGATCGCGGCCCACCTCTGACTCGGTCAAATTCTGGTGATAACACATGCCCCCTGGCTTTGGAAATGTCATTTCCAAAATCATTACGCTTTTCTTTCGTCGGGTCATGTCGTGGCAGAGCAAAAACCGCCGCCAGAATCCTCATCATGATGCCTTGCCCCTTCCACTTCTCCACGTGGCCGCAAAATTTTCCTGTTGGGCATCATCTCCTCGGAAACTGCTGTGGCATTGAATCTCCCTCATATCCCTTTTATTTAACCGTTCTAAACAGCTCGTTCCTCCTCGCATTAGCACCCAAAAACCCTCCTGTGCCACCATGTCTTCTTCCTCCTCCTCCTCCTCCGAGCTTTCCTACGGGTCCTCCTCCTCCCGCGAGACGCCGCCGGACATCCGTGCCCCAGAAGAATGGGACGAGGAAAGCCACGCCTCCTCCATCTGGTCCGAGGAGGACAAGTCCTTGACCAGCGGGGATGAAGATCTTCAGTTCCTCGCCGAAGGGGAACTGGAGTCGGAAAGCGAGGACGACCGGTTCCCCTGGGATGGCTGCCCCACCTCTGAAGAAGAGGAACAGGAAGACGACGACGACGACGACTCCCTCGAGGGCTACCCGCCGGCGAAACGCCTCCGCATGTGGTGGGACGACGACAGCAGCGACGATGAAGACGGGGATGAAGCTCCCGTAGAGGGCTACGGGAGTAGCGACGAGGAGCCCATCGGCGCAGGTGCCGATGAGAGTTCCGAGGATGACGACGAGGGCAGCAATGGCCCGTAGATTAGAATCTACTAGTGTAGGCCTAGCGAGTAGTAGATTGGTCAATAGACCCTTCTTTGTTCTTCCTTCTTTGAGCAATCGGCTCTTTCTCTGTAAGAAATCCTGTTTATGAATGAAGAAGTTTCCCCAATTTGACTTTGCCGATTTCTTTTAAACCGATTCCCAATGAGCCGATGGTAATGCATCGGTCTCTCATAATCCGCCCTTCCTTTCTTCGACCACGAGGTGACTGCAATCTCGGCCAAAACTCAAAAAGCCGACGTCAGCGCATCAAGCCTTCATGAACTATCCTTCGTCCTTTCGAACAATGAATTTGAGTTCCGTCGGATCAGCACCCTTGACGAAAATCGCGGCGCAGGACTAGCCGATGACCACCCAATCGACCTTCAAAAACAGAGCATCCACCAGGCCAGCTGCCCCCCCGAGTCTCAGTCAAGGCGAAACTGAGACGAGGGCATTCCCTTCAGACAAATGGACCTGGGCTAGATCATGTCTGAGAGAACTATCATGCAGAGCCAACCGATTCCCAACAAAATCGGCTTTCCAGAGCAGAGAACCCTCAGGGTGAGCTGCCCCCCGAGCTTCTTTAGTCCACTTCTCCGTCTTTGCAGGTCAGATCGGCTCCTTTCCTTTGGTGGATCTGATGCAACCCACCTTTAACCTGATCTGCACATCCATGCTGCTCTCGGCATTGTTTTCGCAGAGAGGATCTGAGCCATTAAACCACTCCATTGACGATCCAGTTCCTGCCCAGTTCCTGCTCCATCGATCCTCTGATCATAACAGCTATATCCTTAAATCGATGGCCATGCATCGGCTGTGCTTAAAAAAAATTTGAATTTTTACGGCCGATTTATGTATCGGCCGCCCCCACGCTTCAATACCCATCACCAAAGGATGAGACGCTTCTACTGCATATCCTCGTGTTTTATCCACCTGGGTGCCCCCCCGAGCCGATTCTGTCAAGAGAATTGATGGTATCGGCTCCGTTGAATTACATGTTGAACCCGAGCAGAATGGATGGTGAGGATAATTTTGGCCGATTGCTGGAATCGGCCTCCACGTTGCTTGCTCGGTGAAGGTTTTGTAATGTCCCTTCATAAATTTTTTGGGGCCGATCACAAGGATCAGCCTCGCCACGTTTGCTCATTGGTTTGTTCTTGCTACTCGGTCAGGCCGGTAGATAAAACCAGCCCAATCTCTGACTTTATCATGTTGGTGCGCTTGCTGTCGTCCACTTTGAGTGCATCGTGTAAAAGTGGAGTACTAAGCTTCGTCGGAAGGACGAGCACCATGTTTGTGCCAGCCGATGTTTCGTCATCGGCTTTCCTCTGCTTGGGGCGCCACTCCATTTTCCGTGGACGACCCTCTTCATCCAGGGTTCGCTGAACTTTCGCAGCTAGATCAGGCCTTGCCTTCCTCAATGTATGCAAGTATAACCTTTCGGCTTCCTCCAGGCCGCGCAATCGCTGAACCCTGCGCTTTTGGGAACGGCTGAGTCCATCAGGGCACCACCTTGGCCGGTGGTACTGTCTTCTTCTTCTCCCTCGTCTTCCGAATCTTCGAGATCTTCCAACCGAGGGGACTCGGCGCGTTTGCTTTGTGGCGGGAGAGGCCCTAGGCGCTTGAATACGGACACGTTGGCTGCCTCCTTTTTCTTCCGGTTGCATTGCGTAGGCAATTGCCGATTGTGGGCAATCGGCTCATTCCTGAATCCCGGCAGTGTACGAAGAAGGGACAGTCCCGTGCCTATCCTCGTCGACTCGCTCCCCCCAACTTTCCCTTGGCACGGCGCTCGTGCTCCTCCTCCTCGCGATCATGCCGACGACGTCTCCTCGTCGTCCCTAGCCGAACGATCTTCTTCATCATCGTCGTTGTATCGCCGGCGTTGGTCATACTGACTCACATACTTGTTGAGGAGGTGATCAGAGAGAGGTCGTTGATACCTTATGTTTTTCACTTCCCCCTCTGTGACGTAGCGCTTGCCGTCTTGGCGGAGCCGATCGCGTGGAGCGGCTTCCTCTGTATCTTTGCTATGAGAGCAGCTGCCCTCATCTCCGTCCTTACCAGAGTGGTGTCCAGGTCCTACCATGTTGATATTGCACGAGAAATCCAGCTGGCACCCTCCATGGTAAGTATACTCCACCATGTTCACGGCGGAGAAGGGGTGTGTGTCGACCTTCATGGCGTACTGGTTGAAAATTAACCGTCCATTTTCTATCGCCATTTGGATCTGCTGCCGCCACACCCCGCGGTCGTTGGTGGTGTGGGTGAACGTGTTATGCCACTTGCGAGTATGGCTTTCCGTTCGGGCTCCCGCACCGTGGGGATCTTGTGGCCTTCGGGTACCTTTATATGCTTCTCCGTGAGTAAGAGATCAAAAATCTGCTCCGGTTTTGGTCACGTCGAAGTCGAACCCTTTTGGAGGGCCTTGTGGCTTCACCCATTTGCGGGACACGGGGCCTGCCGCTCGAGTCCATTCAGCCACTGCTACCTCTCGATCTCCCGCGAGCACCTTCATCCTCGTACGCCTCAACCAGGGTCACCGCACGCTTGAATTTGTCCTGGTAAACATCTGGGTGGCGCTGCTCATATGCTGACAGCTTCTGCACCATGTGCGCCAATGAAGGGTAGTCTGCTTGGGAGGCCACGTCCCACCGGGCGTGCCAGAATGTGTTGACGTCAGAAACCCACCGGCGGGCAGCGACGGGCAACACAGTAGAGCCGGGAACAACTAGGGCTGCGGCAGGCCCCAGTCCCTCAGAGCGACGGCCCGCAAAGCCTCCTGGTCACACGTCCGATACTATCGCAAGGGCGTGCCACCTGACCTATACCCGGTCGGGGAAGGTGTTGGATGATGCCTCGCTTAGTTTCCTGCATGGCATACACGTAAACATTAAATAGAGCCTCGATCGGCTCTCGAGGTTATCTCGTGAATCGGCTCAAAGAGCCGATCCACCCATGATTCGTACAAGGTGTCCGAATATATGGTGGTCCTGCTTGATCAAGATAAAGCTGATGAGATCTACGACGATTTAGGGTTTTCACCGCATAATCGGATCATCCTACTCACGATTGGGCCTCGCGCTCGCGCACGGTGACCGTAAGCCGATCCTAGACAGGGCCTAAAAACCAACACGAGGTTGATCCCCGGAACATCCTTTCTAGGGCTAGCAAACTTCACCCTACACGCCGCTGGATCCTCCAACCCTTTGTAGGGCCTAACTATTGCAGATGTTAAACTAATCCTTGCAGAGCAAGGAGCAACCGTAATGGATCGGATCTACTAAACTATGATCAAGCGGGGTGCCGCCCCTACACCTGAGATAGGTGTAAGGGCGGCTAGATGCATAAGGGTTGCACTACGACAGCATATGATACGAAGAACAATGCTAACCCTAAAACATCTAAGATAACTACGTTGCTCGCCATCAAAAGGCTTCAGCGACGAGCAACGCATGAACAACGTGGGTAGGCTTGTCCTGCCTAGATCGCAAGATGCGATCTAGGCAGCATGGTGCTTACCGGAGAAACCCTCGAGACGAAGGAGTTGGCGATGCGCCGAGATTTGTTTGTGTTGAACGTTGGTTGTTGTTTATTCCATAAACCCTAGATACATATTTATAGTCCAGCGGACTTTCTAACGTGGGCGTGCACCTAACCGTGCACGGATAAAACTCTAACTCTTAACCGACACGTAATCTAATATGTTACAGATACACGGGCCACCTAGCCCAAACTTTGCATGTAAGGCCGATTCACGTATTTCTTCTATATATATATTCTTCAAGTCCATCTTGATCGCGGCCCACCTCTGACTCGGTCAAATTCTGGTGATAACAGATACATGTAGTATTTGCTATAATGTCTTGGATAATGTGATACTTGGCAATTGTTGTGCTCATGTTTAAGCTCTTGCATCATATACTTTGCACCCATTAATGAAGAAATACATAGAGCATGCTAAAATTTGGTTTGCATATTTGGTCTCTCTAAAGTCTAGATAATTTCTAGTATTGAGTTTGAACAACAAGGAAGACTATGTAGAGTCTTATAATGTTTTCAATATGTCTTTTATGTGAGTTTTGCTGCACCGGTTCATCCTTGTGTTTGTTTCAAATAGCCTTGCTAGCCTAAACCTTGTATCGAGAGGGAATACTTCTCACGCATCCAAAATCCTTGAGCCAACCACTATGCCATTTGTGTCCACCATACCTACCTACTACATGGTATTTCTCCGCCATTCCAAAGTAAATTGCTTGAGTGCTACCTTTAAATAATTCAAAATTTATCACCTCTGATTTGTGTCAATGTTTTATAGCTCATGAGGAAGTATGTGGTGTTTTATCTTTCGATCTTGTCATTTACTTCGACGGACTTTCACAATGGACTACCGGCTTCATCCGCTTATCCAATAATTTTGCAAAAGAGTCGGCAATGGGGTTCCCAGCCCGATTAATTAACTTGCATTAATAATTCTCTTCACATGTTTTGCTCGATTCATCGGTAAGCAACTTAATTTTGCAAATAGACACTCCTTCATGGTATGTGATTGTTGGAAGGCACCCGAGGATTCGGTTAGCCATGGCTTGTGTAAGCAAAAGGTTGGGAGGAGTGTCATCCATAAATAATGAAACTAAAGTACATGTGTAAACAAAAGAGAAGAGGGATGATCTACCTTGCTCGGTAGAGATAACGTCCTTCATGGGAGCCGCTCTTGAAAGTCTGGTTGATAAGGTAGTTAGAGTGCCCACTACCATTCGTTGACAACAACAAACACCTCTCAAAATTTTACTTTTATGCTCTCTACATGTTTTCAAAAACCAAAGCTCTGGCACAAATATAGCAATCGATGCTTTCCTCTTTGAAGGACCATCCTTTTACCTTTAATGTTGAGTCAGTTCACCTATTTCTCTCCACCTCAAGAAGCAAACACTTGTGTTAACTGTGCATTGATTCTTACATACTTGCTTATTGCACTTGTTATATTACTCTATGTTGACAATTATCCATGAGATATACATGTTATAAGTTGAAAGCAACCGCTGAAACTTAATCTTCCTTTGTGTTGCTTCAATGCCTTTACTTTGATTTATTGCTTTATGAGTTAACTCTTATGCAAGACTTATTGATGCTTGTCTTTAAGTACTATTCATGAAAAGTCTTTGCTTTATGATTCAGTTGTTTACTCATGTCATTACCATTGTTTTGATTGCTGCATTCATTACATATGTTTACAATAGTATGATCAAGTTTATGATGGCATGTCACTCCAGAAATTAACTTTGTTATCGTTTACCTGCTCGGGACGAGCGAGAACTAAGCTTGGGGATGCCGATACGTCTCCGACGTATCGATAATTTCTTATGTTCCATGCCACATTATTGATGATATCTACATGTTATATGCACATTTTATGTCATATTTGTGCATTTTCCGGAACTAACCTATTAACAAGATGCCGAAGTGCCGCTTCTGCTTTTCTCGCTCGTTTTTGGTTTCGGAAATCCTAGTAACGAAATATTCTCGGAATTGGACGAAATCAACGCCCAGGTTCCTATTTTGCCCGGAAGCATCCAGAACACACGAGAACCGCCAGAGAGGGGGCACAGGCCCACCAAACCCTAGGCCGGCGCGGCCAAGGGGGGGCCGCGCCCCCCTATAGTGTCGGCGCCCCTTCGACCTTCTGACGCCGCCTCTTCGCCTATATAAAGCCCCTGGACCTAAAACCTCGAGACGGAAAAGCCACGGTACGAGAAACCTTCCAGAGCCGCCGCCATCGCGAAGCCAAGATCTGGGGGACGGAGTCTCCGTTCCGGCACGCCGCCGGGACGGGGAAGTGCCCCGGAAGGCTCCTCCATCGACACCACCGCCATCTCCATCAACGCTCGCTGTCTCCCATGAGGAGGGAGTAGTTCTCCATCGAGGCTCGGGGCTGTACCGGTAGCTATGTGGTTAATCTCTCTCCTATGTGCTTCAATACAATAATCTCATGAGCTGCCTTACATGATTGAGATTCATATGATGATGCTTGTAATCTAGATGTCATTATGCTAGTCAAGTGGGTTTTACTTATGTGATCTCCGGAGACTCCTTGTCCCACGTGTGTAAAGGTGATAGTGTGTGCACCGTGTGGGTCTCTTAGGCTATATTTCACAGAATACTTGTTCACTGTTATGAATGGCATAGTGAAGTGCTTATTTATATCTCTTTATGATTGCAATGTGTTTTGTATCACAATATATCTGTGTGCTACTCTAGTGATGTTATTGAAGTAGTTTATTCCTCCTGCACGGTGTAATGGTGACAGTGTGTGCGTCCGTGTTAGTACTTGGTGTAGGCTATGATTATGATCTCTTGTAGATTATGAAGTTAACTATTGCTATGATGGTATTGATGTGATCTATTCCTCCTACATAGTGTGAAGGTGACAGTGTGCATGCTATATTAGTACTTGGTTTAGTTGTGTTGATCC
>NC_061510.1:319499131-319563459 GCF_022539505.1 Lolium rigidum | reverse complement strand
GCCACGTGTCGGCTTGCATGACGTCGGCAGTCAACGGGCTCCCGGAAACACTTCTGCAACGGTCCGATTTTCCGTGGCGAAAGGGCGCCCAAGCGCGACGGACCGAAAAAATCGTCGTAGGACTTTGCCTGACGCAGTTTAGACAACAGAACCCATATCGTCGGGTTAGGCCCATAGGCGACGAAAAATACCCCTTAGCGGACGATTTTGAGACGTTGTCTATCAGAACTTTTCTTGTAGTGTAGATAATGCACTAATCTTGGGGGAGCTCTCCTATATTTGTTATAATGCTTAACATCTCTTGATCATTATCAAGAATTTTGTTTTGGGAGACAAACATTTTCTTGTTGGTACTTTGTGCCATCATAAAAAATGTTGAGGGTTTGGTTTATTTTTTGGAACCTTGCTCTCTTGGGAGTTGGTTACACTACTAGGAAATGCCTTACCGCCGGCGTCCAAAAATGCCTTACCGCCGGCGTTTTCACATTCGCCGGCGATCACCTCGCCGGTGGTAATGTCTTATCGCCGGCGTTTTCCAAATCGCTGGTGGTAATTGCCGTTATCCCCGGCGCTTTCCCCGAGTCGCCGGCGGTAATGACTTACCCCTGGCGGTTTGCAAATTCGCCGGGGATAATCTGCTGCAGCGCTGGCGATTTGAATTTCGCCAGGGGTACGGTTCGGGCGCCGGTGGTATTGATTACAGGATTAAAAAAATAAAACTCGAAATATACAGCAGAATACACAGTATACACCAGAATACACACAGAATACACAGTATACACAGTATACACCAGAATACATAGAATACACAGAATACACAGTTATATAGAAAGTTCCAAATGTTCATAACATGCATGCATTAATAACACAAGTTTAGATATTAGATAGTTCACCATATGGTTCAACCATCACGACTCGAAGTAGCACAAGATACACAAATAGATATAAGTCCACTCGACGACCTAGCTAAACAACAATGACATAATAAACTAGAGAGACGGTGGCGGCAAGCATCATCACGATGAAAGGGGTCCTCCACATCTCCCTCCTCTGTCCCGCTCGAAAGTTGGCGTATCGAGCTTCCGCCTCCTCCAAAGTGGTGTACCCCTTGTAACCGTTGCCGCCGAAACGGTGGACCTGCCTCCTACAGTCTTCCCAGTCCTCGTAGACTCCAGAAACCCTGCCGTGGTAGACGACATAGTACGTCATCTATGCAAACACAGAAAAAAGAAATGAAAGTTGTTAGTACATTAGTAGAGAGAGATATAACATAGAGTAGTGCAAAGAAAAAGCATGGAAATTACTTAAGTAATTTTATGACTAACATTTGCAAAGGACAAAAGTGTTTGAGTCAAGTCGGCTTCGGCGGGAAGGGACGGATGCCCTCGAGCGTGTTGAATGTTCTGTCGTCACATCCATCTTCTAATCGGCCTTCTATCTCGGCCTTAGAAAGTTCGGGACCATAGTGAAACAAGCCACCATTACCGCAGACATCCCTCCACGGCATTGTGCAAATGGTCCGCTGGATGGCACGGAACTCGGCTCTCACGTTTTCATCGGTGGTGTCCGCCATGTTCACGGACATCCGCCGAAGACCGGATGGCAACAAGAGATCGTTCGAGACCTTACAATCGACCTCATCTGTAGGATGGCAAACCAGGCCTCCATCCCATTGTCATGCGCCGATTGCTTGAGGCAGGGGAACTTGGTTATGTGGTTGCACACATAGCAACCTTTCACTTTCTTCTCATGCCTGATTTTGTCGATGCCAACCTCGGCTATGAAGCCGCTAAGGGCTTTATCAAGTGTATACTTAAGGTCGGTGAAGTCCTTGTCCGGATCAAGCCCGGAGTCGAGGTAACTGACATCTGAATGATACGGGTAAAAGAGGAGGAGGGTGCAGTACTTGAATCTGCGCAAAATGGAAATAAACCATCATACTCGATCAACTATGAAGGAAATTCATGAAAGAATGTAATAGAGGGTACTCTAGTAACCAAATACTTACTCGCGGAAATATGGTATGACAAAGCATTTCTTATCCTTGTTTAACACCAAGAAATCCTTGATGTACTTCGCTAGAAACGCATGTTCGTTCTGGACGACAGCTGGAGTCATGTAGAAGGGGTCCATGATAGCGATGTGCGCTGTGTTCTCCATGGCGATATCGTGCGCCATGCTGAGCGATAGGAGGCGGACCAAGTTTCGGCCGAGCTGTTGCATGTTCAAGAGCCCGAAGATGTCTTCATATCGAATGAACATCAAGTCCGCAGGGTATGTGGTGACAAAGCCAAAGCCGTGGGCACCTTCGCCGTCAAAACCGGGTACGAGGGATTTCTATCTCGAAGAAGTAGGTCCTCCTTCATTAGAACAAGTATCATGCAAGCTCCTCATATCCGGCGTCACCTGCTGGACAATGTGTGCCGGCAGCATAGGCTGGCCTATGTGATGCATCTTCCTCCACGGGGTCGGCAACTTGTCATTAACCACTTTCTTGCTAGCGGCAACATCTCCGGACTTCTTCCGCTTCCCCGGCCTTCTTCTTACCGCAACCGGGAGTGGCGTTTTGTTTCATACCCTCCGTGGTCGCACCAAGGAGTGTCCTCGAGGTAAGCCCAACTCGGGGTGGAGCGGTGAAGGCGGTAGTGTCTTCCCGCTCGGGAGTTTCTTGTGAAAGGAACAACTTCTTCTTTAGCGTACGATCGGCGGGTGGCTTGTAAGGAGAAACCCCGTCGCCCTCCATCTCGGCCGATGAACGTATCGATTGGAGCTTGATCGATGTCCAACGCGTTTCCGTGCCGACTCTCGGGCTGACCGTCGGGCTGGCTATCGGGCCCAAAAGGACCACCAGCCGGTGGAGGACTCGGGGCAGCCGTCGCATCCCGAGGAGTGACCATGCCATAGCTTGCCTCCGAACCCGAGGCGGCGGTGTTCAGCTGAATTAGGGCTTTCGGCCATAGAAGGATGTGATTCTTGAGGTCCCCGAGAGTGAGCGGGGTTTCCGTTTCCGGGGGTTGATAAGGAGGATGGAGGTCTTGGCATCCCGGTAACGACCGGTTCACGCGAACCCGGCTCAAGCTATCATCCATCCCGACGCAAGTGGAAAATCTGCCGTGTTGGCGGGATGACACCGCCGCTCGCTACAACCTTCAACTTGTTGTCCACATTCGGTAGCAAGGTGCAAGGAGTCGTGTTCGCTCGTGAAAACATGTGTAGGTCGAGAGGGGCGACGACAAAGTAACTAATTTGTAGAGCTTGAGAGACTAAATTAATTACCGTGAGGGCGTCGAGCTCGGCTCGCGTTGAAGGACCGAGGCCAGGCGTGCAGGTGACTGAGGGGCTAGTACTGGGGCCCCCCAGGTCCGGCGAATCCTCTCTAGCGCCGACATTGCCGGTGGGTGGAGTCACCAAGTTGGGTGTGCATTGAGCGTGTCTAGTTGGAGGCCGGTTGTCCGAGTTGCTCGGCGCCTAGGCTGATAACCGGCATCGGTCCCTTACCGCCGGCGTCGAAGTAATTCTTCATCGACAAGCACAAGATCGTGGATGATTTCATTGACCCCGTTGGCCAGCGCGTCATCGATCTTGCTAGCAACCTCGGCACCGACGCGTTGCTGAACCTCGGCACTAACTCGTTGCTGAACCTCGGCACTGACGCGTTGCTCCATGGTTGTTTCCAAGTCGGCCACCTTTTTCAGAAGAGCTTCGTGCTCCCGGTCCTTCTGCGCCTGGCGCGACTCCTTAGTGCTTGCGGGCACGTCCAAGCCATAGTCGACAAGCTTGCGACCTCCTCCGGCGCCGGGGACACAGTGGGGCTTGTCCAAAAGCGACCGCGCCTTCACGGTGTTCAGACCCCTGATAAAAGGCGTGTCCCACGGGACTTTGCCAGTCGACATCTGGGACGAGGAGCCAGCTGATTCAGCGGCTGCTTGTTCCGTCAACCGCCGAAGTAACATGAACAATTTTAGAATGTAATGGACTTGGTGAGCAAGTATCAAATTAATAAGCTGGTAAATTGCTTACCACTCGCTTTCTCAAGTGCCATCACCTTCGCGTCGGCGACCAACTCAACTCCCACCACCACATCAGGTTTCGTGACACGTTTCCCACCCAATTCTCGATGGTATCGGGACCTGAGATATGCCCTGAAGAGTGGGTCTTTGTACTTGGCAAAAGGGGGCTCGAGGCCAGCATTTATGTAGGCCTGGTCCTCCTTGTCCCATACCGGCTGCTTGCCTTCGAAGCCACGGCAACCGAGATTGTGGTGACCGATGTTCTTATCCGCCAGCTCCTTCCCCAGGTCGATTGTTGTTTGGTGTACTCGAGCTCCTCGTTTTCCAAGAATTTATTATACTCGCTCCAGCGTCATCCGCGGGAAGTGGCGCTGGATCTCTTCCCAAGTCTCATTGTCACCAAGCATCCCCCTCGGCATGGTTTTATAACCGCCGAGGTTCTTGGAGAACTTAGAGAGGGCTCGTCTCGTTCACGATGTTATCCTTGGGATCCTCGTTCCCGTATTCCACAGGGAACTCATACCGTGCGTGCAGCCGCGCAAGGAGTTGGGCCTGCGGATGCTGCTTCTTCTTGGTTCTGAGTTTCGTCTCGTTGACGTCGACGACGTCCCGAAGGATTGCTCCCGCTTGGAGGCCGTACCCCTTCGCCACGTGCTTGGGCTCGTAGGAAGACCTGTCTTGGCGTCCACCGCGGTGATTATGTCGCGAGTGGTGCCGACCCTGTTTGGGCGCCGCTGCTTCCGTTTCCTCTTGGCCTCGGTAGTAGTATCCGAGCTACCCCCGACAACGCCACTGTCGGTGGTCTCGTCGGCAGCGGCCCTCTCATCCTCACCATCGTTGTCCATCTCAGCATCCTCCTCCTCCGAGGACTCGTCATCGCTGCCTGGAAGTTCCTCCAGCTGATCCGAGACCATGAGCCCGTAGTGCTCATCCAACTTCCGCCGAGAAGACCCGTCAACGTCTTCGTTGGGGTCTCGCAGAAGACGACATCGCTAGCTAGAGAACAATAGCATCAAAAGTATAGTAAGTACTACCGTAAGTGTTTGAGCCGAGTAAGTACTATTTGTTCATATGCAATGAAACTGAATGAACCATAATGAATGAGCTTATGCAAGTACCATCACAACATATGTGTGTTATCTTTGTTATATACGGCATAATTCTGCTCAAATAAGTTCCTATTTCAGTTTCTAGGAGGTGTGCAGGATAGATTAACCTAGTCATGTGAAGGCTACTAAATAATTTTCTACCAAATTTGACATATCAAAAGAGACCTAGAGTAATATATGTGGCACCAGATATTCTAAAATCTAAATCTGCTAACCAAACCAAGAGACCTAGAGCAGAATTAGTTTGATTTAAGAAATTAGTTTGGTACAGTGATGACAAGCCACTATTTTGCATGCACTCACACATTTATTTAAGACAATGTATCTATCTTAAAGAAAAAGAAATACAGTTTCTCCTTTGATAATTGACCTATTTTTAATTTGACAAAACCAAAGAACCTAGCTATACTAAATTCATTAGTGCACTCGCCAATCTAGAAGCAAGACAATGCCATGCGAAAATTCGGCATGACCTTTGCTAAAAATGGTCATGCCGGAGTGCCCGAAATTCGCCGGAACGGAAGTTAATCGACATTCCGGCGAAACATGGACACTCAATGTGTACCTGCAGAGAGATTTCACACAACTTTTCCAAACACATGCTCGGGTCTACCACCACCACATCGGGCTCGTGTCTACCACCATCAAAAGGAAATGACAGAGTTTGGACCATCCAAACACAAAATCTGCTTCATTTTCTGAACTTCTCCAACCAAATAGACAAACATAATAATATGGAAAGAAATTAGCTAAGCAGCTCTGCAATTTTTTTCATGATTGAAAGCAATAGGTGCAATTTTAGATTTTAATCAAGAAAAAGTTGATCGAATCGCCTTCCAAAGGTGTGCAGGAGCACGGTGTTGAACCATGAACAGCCAAGGCCAACCACTAGACTGCAACAACTACATCAGACAGGCTAATGCAAATGATTAGCAACAAGCATGAGACAGATGCTAAGAGGAACCTTCCGATTGCCCCTTATTAACAAGCATATAATCACAGATGCTTCTTCTAAGACAGATAAACACTCTGGATCTGGGAACATCACAGGTTGGCAACCATTCTTTGCTATGCAGAATTGCAGATACATGTACCTGACATCACAGGTGTCTAAAGTGACAAATCATTTGGTCTAACAGCGCGCACAATGTCTCTTCAAGAGTCAAAGATTTGCGGATAGCGCAGACAAACAGCCCAAATCATGTCCGAGACAAAACAGAATCAACGAAGCTTCTCAAACCAGCAGACACTACATACATGGTTGCATTAAAATGGACATCATTCAGATACAATGTTGTTATCCATTCATATGACAAAGGAGCAAGGATTTGTACCAAATTTACCTAAGCAATACAACAACCATGCACCATACCTATGTCCACCACATATGTGCATGTTATAAATCCATATAAATAAATCATGCTAGTACCACACAAATACATGTTCAGCCGATAGATATAAGGAAACAAAATCCCGAGGACTGCGGTCCTATGCTTCTTCTAACCTAGGCCTAAAATCCAGCTACACATGACAGAACAAAGTACATTGGATGACAGAACGAAGCAAATAATCATAATCATGCAGTAAACTAAGACAAAAAAAATGTTCTTTTCTATTCATAAATTGGATTTTACATTCCGTTCAAGATTCTCATGTTCAGATTCATAAAGAAAAGATATCAATATGATTTGATGCTAGATTCTATGTAGAACATCTACGGCAAACCTGAGTAGTATAAGTTGAAAAATGCAAAATCACAAGTCCCAATCATACAAACTAATTAAGTTACTAAACCTTACTATTGTACTTGCTTTATTTGGATCAGCATATTATCACTTAATTGGCTTACATAGAGCTAAACCTTATGATATGGCTTGTATCCGTATCAGTTTTCTGTTCAAAATGGCAAGAAAAATATATACCATCACAATTCAATAAGGAAGCAGCCTTGAACTGTCAACGTGGAATAAGAAATTTATCAAAGACAGAGCCTTGTAAGCAAGTTGGTCAGCAACGATTTGCAAGAGCCGAGCAGGTTGGGGAGGAGCAAGGTGAAACAAAAAGAAAAATCCTAGCTAGTAGCGGTTTTGTTTTCTTTTTTGTTTGAATCTCGTGGGCGGCCAGACCGAATCGTACCTAGTGGTGGGCATGGATTGGGCGGATCTCGCTGGCCGCACAGGCAGACACATGAACAAGGAGAAAGTGAAATCGGTGGTCAGATGGGGAGCTTATTACCGTAGCACGCAAGGAGGCGGTCCGGCGAGGTGGAGGCGGACTCCGTCCGTGGATGTCGATCGCCCGCCTGCCTGCGACGAGGAGAGGGACGAGCTCGACGGCAGCAGGGGCGGCGGCAGGAGGAAGGAGGCCGCCTGCTCGTGGCTCGGGAGGCGGTCAGGCCAGCTCGACGGAGCGCCGCGCACGGACGGCAGGGCGAGGAGAGGCAGGCGGCGACGGCGGATCGACGGCGGTCGATTTGGGGGGAACGACGACAGACGCGTGGTACCAAAACGACTAAGTCGTGGACACTTTACCCCCGGCGTTTTGCTGTAAACGCCGGCGATAACGTTTGAGCCACTAACAGGTGGGCCCAAGTGCATTTACCACCGGCGAAATCGAGCAATTCGCCGGAGATAACAGGTGACACTGTATTAATTCCATAAACCCTTTTAGTTATACAGAATCGATTCGCTAGCGCAGTGGTTCCAGTCGCTTCGCACGACCGAAGCCCCCGGGTTCGAATCCCTGTGGGTGCAAAAAAGGCACCCTTTTTTTTTCTTTTCTTAAGACCTTGTTTTATTGTTTCTAGTTATTTAGATAAATTGTAAAGTCGTTTGGCAACTTTTTTTTCTTTTCTTAAGACTTTTTTTTATTGTTTCTAGTTATTTAGATAAATTGTAAAGTCCTTTGGCAACATCCGATGAAAAACCAAGACATAAAAAACCAAGACATAAATTAAGGATAAATTGCGAGACATAAATTGATGATTTTAATTCTTGAATGACTTCAAAGTCCTTTCGAGGATATCCGATAAAAAACCAAGACATAAATTTAGGATACACTTGAGAAGGACAAATGGTTGTTCGAGAGATAATTATTATAAATACACAAATGACTTCAAAGTCCCTTCCGCTTGGTCCTTGTGACCCCACCGGATCGTCGCGACTCCTTGTGTACGGAGGAACACTTGACCTAGGTAGCGTCGTCCTTCTTCTTCTTAGTGTGTAGGTTCTATCGTCTTCATCGGGTTCTTCCATCATTGGGTCTCCGACGAGGCCGTCGAAGTCTTGCTCGTCGGCAACTCCATCCATTCCGACGAGGGCCCTTTTTCCTCTCCTTACAACAACACGGCTGGGCCTTGACGGGTCAGTTATGAAGAAGCATTGCTCGACGTGCTTAGCCAATACCCAAGGCTCATTTTGCGCGGTGGGGTTCTTGGTCTTGGATTTGGGGGCAGTCGCATGGTGGTGACATACGCATCTTCTTTTGTGACGTCCGTAGCCCATCCGACACGAAACATCGGTAGCTTCTCCCCGACATAGTCGAGCTCCCGCATTTCCTCGATCCTTCCGTAGTACCTTTTCTTCTCTTCACCCGTGTACGATTCCATCGTCACACCCGAGTTCCGATAGTCGCTTCGTTGTCTCTCTCCTCTCGTGGAGAATGTGTAACCATTGATGTCGTATTTCGATAAGTCATGAGGTTGGGGGCGGGCCCACAAGACAAGGCCAATATCATTTTGTCTACGCCGCTTGCCATTGGTGGGGGATTGGCATCAATCTGGTCTTTGAACCAGCTCGCGAAAGAGGAGTTGTGCGCTCTAAATACCTCTTCTTCCGTCATCGGCTTGTCAGCCCCGCTCTTGATCATGTTTATGTGCTGATCCACCCAAGGCTCTACCTCGTTCATGTGTTGTAGTGCTACTAAGTGGGCCCCGTTAAAGTCTCGTTCTCCTATCATCTTGATCGGCGTCGAGTTCCCTCCCTGCCGCCGTTGTGGCCTACTCCCTCGAATCTGCCGAGGTGCTTGTTGGCGGGCAATCCAACCGGACGTGGGTCGTCCTCGTTTAAATAATTCTTGCGAAAGAGATGCACTCCTCGGTGAGAAAGCCCCGGACGATGCTTCCATCCGGATGTGCCCCGTTACGAACGTATCCTTTGATGAAGCCGTTCATTCTTTCTAACGCCATCATGTTGTGAAGGAATGCGGGCCCGAGATCCTCGATATCGTCCACTATATGCACCAGCAGATGGACCATGATGTCAAAGAATGCGGGCGGGAAGTACATCTCCATCTCGCATAGGATGGTGACGATCTCTTCCTGCAGCCTCCCGAGTTTCTTGACGGTTATCGACTTTCGAGTGATGACGTCGAAGACGTTACACAGTCGGTCCGGCGTCGCACGAACGTGCGGTTCAATTATCCCTCGGATAGCAACCGGAAGTATCCGCGTCATCATGACATGACAAGTCATGAGACTTCATCCCGCCGAAGATTTTTTTCGTCGGGTCCAGCCATCCGCGTATCAGCCCCGCGTAGCCTAGGGGAAATTTGACTTCTAGTAGGCACTTGAAGAATCGTTCGAGCTCATCGGGATTTAGAGTGAAGCAGGAGGGGCGAGGAGTTTCGCGCTGCTTGGCCACCCTTTGCGTTTGCGACCATCCGTCTCCTCCTCCTCGGTTTCCTGGTCAACCTGCGCGAAATGAAGCTCTTTTCTGATATCAAGGGCCATCAGGTCGTGTCTTGCTTTCGACCCGTCTTTGGTCCTCTCCGGCATGTTCAGCACAGTGCCAAGCAAGCTCTCGCACACGCTCTTCGTGATATGCATGACATCAAGGCTATGAGGCGTACCGAGGATCTTCCAGTACGGCAAGTCCCAAAACACGGACCTCCTTTTCCATACCCCCAAGAGCGGCCCGGGTTCCTTTTTCTTTCTCTTGTCTCCTTTCTTCCGCTTCCGGATCTTTATCTTACCCGCCGGAGGGCGATCTTTCCAGTTTTTCAACAGAGTATCTATCTCTTCGCCGCTTCGCCTAGGTGGAGGTCCCTCGACCTCATCCTTCCCATTGAACAGGTCTCCACGCTTCCTCCACGGGTCATTCTTGGGAAGCCACATTCGATGCCTCATGTAGACGGTTTTTGAAGACCTGGGATCCTTACCCAGCTGTAAAAATGGCGTCTTTTCCATGCACCTCACACATGCCTTGTGTCCGTGGCACACCTGGCACGCGATATATCCGTATCCGAGATAGTCCTGCACCGTCGTCAACAGTGCGGCTTTCATACGGAAAGTTTCTTGTCCGTAGGCGTCCCAAGTTTCTGTCCCTTCCTCCCACAGAGTGACTAGCTCCTCCTTCAATAGCTCCAGATACAGGTTGATATCGCTCCCTGGCTGCTGTTATCACCAGAATTTGACCGAGTCAGAGGTGGGCCGCGATCAAGATGGACTCGAAGAATATATACATAGAAGGAATACGTGAATCGGCCTTTTATACCAAGTTGGGCTAGACTGCCCATGTATCTGTAACATATTAGATCGTGTCTTAGTTTAGAAGTTAGAGTTTTACCCGTGCACGGTTTAGTGCACGCCCCACATTAGAAAGTCCGCTGGACTATAAATATGTATCTAGGGTTTATGGAATAAACAACAACCAACGTTCAACACAAACAAATCTCGGCGCATCGCCAACTCCTTCGTCTCGAGGGTTTCTCCGGTAAGCACCATGCTGCCTAGATCGCATCTTGCGATCTAGGCAGCACAAGCCTGCCCACGTTGTTCATGCGTTGCTCGTGCTCGAAGCCTTTTTGATGGCGAGCAACGTAGTTATCTTAGATGTGTTAGGGTTAGCATTGTTCTTCGAATTACATGCTTTTGTTATGCAACCCTTGCACATCTAGCCGCCCTTACACTGTCTCGGTGTAGGGGCGGCACCTCGCTTGATCATAGTTTAGTAGATCTGATCCGTTACGGTTGCTCCTTGTTCATCAAGGATTAGTTTAACATCCGCAATAGTTAGGCCTTACAAAGGGTTGGAGGATCCAGCGGCGTGTAGGGTGACGTTTGCTAGCCCTAGAAAGGATGTTCCGGGGATCAACCTCGTGTTGGTTTTTAGGCCCCGTCTAGGATCGGCTTACGGTCACCGTGCGCGAGCGCGAGGCCCAATCGTGAGTAGGATGATCCGATTATGCGGTGAAAACCCTAAATCGTCGTAGATCTCATTAGCTTTATCTTGATCAAGCAGGACCACCATATATTCGGACACGTCGTTCGAATCATGGGTGAATCGGCTCTTTGAGCCGATTCACGAGATAACCCGAGAGCCGATCGAGGCTCGTATTTAATGTTTACGTGTATGCCATGCAGGAAACTAAGCGAGGCATCATCCACACCTTCCTGACCAGGTATAGGTCAGGTGGCACGCCCTTGCGATAGCATCGGACGTGCGACCAGGAGGCTTTGCGGGCCGTCGCTCTGAGGGACTGGGGCCAGCCGCAACCCTAGTTGTTCCCGGCTCTACTGTGTTGCCCGTCTCTGCCCGCCAGGGGGTTTCTGACGTCAACACATTCTGGCACGCCCGGTGGGACAACCTTCGACATCCACAACATCGCCATCCACATCCGAGATGGCGGAAGGCACTCCGGTCAAGTACGAGGAATGCCTGATGAGCTCAAGAAGAAACATGACGAGATCAAGGCAACCCTCGAAGCCGAACTCATCGGCTCTTTCCACCGAACCCGCTCCCATGGCGTTAGGTGGAAGGGTTTTACACCTGAAGGCGCACTCGATGGAGTGGACCTATCCACCCCGTCAGAAGAACGCACCAGGTCGCTGCGTCAGGAGATCAACTACATGGTGGCTCAGTCGCTACATCGCCACTCTGAGAGCCTGGTGAACACTTTGGAGCATGTCGCTCTGCGCGTGGTCCAAGAAATCATGAGCCACCGGTATTCTCCGTCGGGACCGGCTCTGGGGACTTTCAAAGGAGAGATGCCACTCCAGCCCCAGCCGTTCGCATGGGCAGCACCGGAACTGCCGAACTCATCGGCATACGTCGTCTACAAGATTGGTGGTGATCCTAGTGACTACCAATTCCTACCCGAGGCACCCAAGGAGATCCCGCACGGATACGCGTGCGCATACGTACCAGACTGCAACGCCTGGGCACTCTCGAACCAGGCTGCAACATCAGGGGCCTCTGGAACGGCAGGAGGAACGTCGGGAGCCGATCCTGAGAAGCAATCGTGGCTAGCTAAGTACGCCACTCCGACAAACCTCCAAAGCCCAGCTCCTGCAGTTGGCTTAGAACCGGAAAAGCAAGCATGGCTGGTTAAGTATGCCACCCCGGCGAATCTTCAGGGTTCGACACCTTCAGCCATTACAGCGGATCAGATTTGTGCAATCCTCGAAAGATCGGTTCGGCATGATGCCGAAACGGAAGACGTTCGGCTACACCAAGCCGTACCCCAACGACTACGAACCGATCCCGCTACCACCCAAATATCGGCTCCCGGACTTCACAAAGTTTAGTGGATCAGATGGTTCCAGCTCCATCGAGCATGTGAGCCGATATTTGGCACAACTGGGCACGATCTCAGCATCAGACGAGTTGCGTGTGAGGTTCTTTGCACAGTCCCTCACAGGATCGGCTTTCGGGTGGTACACATTGCTGCCACCGAACTCCATCCGGACTTGGAAGCAGTTGGAAGAGCAGTTCCATGAACAGTATCACTCAGAGGCTTCCGATGCCGGTATTGCCGATCTAGCACAAGTACGACAGAAGCGCGGGGAGATAGTGTCAGAATACGTCCAGCGTTTCAGGACCATTAGGAACCGATGCTTTTCGGTTCATGTAAGTGAAAAAGAAGCAGTCGAGTTGGCGGTGGTGGGTCTCTCATCATCGATTAAGGACGTGGCCTCCCAAGCAGACTACCCTTCATTGGCGCACATGGTGCGAGTGCTGCCAGCATATGAGCAGCGTCACCCGGATGTTACCAGGACAAATTCAAGCGTGCGGTGACCCCGGTTGAGGCAGACGAGGATGAAGGTGCTGCGGGAGATCGAGAGGTAGCAAGTGGCTGAATGGACTCGAGCGACAGGCCCCGTGACCTCGCAAATGGGTGAAGCCGAAGGCCCTCCAAAAGGGTTCGACTTCGACGTGACCAAGACCGAGCAGATTTTTGATCTCTTACTCACGGAGAAGCATATAAAGGTACCCGAAGGCCACAAGATCCCCACGGTGCAAGAGCTGAACGGAAAGCCATACTGCAAGTGGCATAACACGTTCACCCACACCACCAACGACTGCAGGGTGTGGCGGCAGCAGATTGTCGGGGGGAAGACCCCGGGTAGGGCAATGGACGCGGAGCAGCCGGCTGGCCACTGGCCGGCTCGCGGCAAAGGCCGGCTGAGGAGCAGCCGGCCGGCGCCGTGGCCGGCTGGTCCGGAAGCCGGCTGGCTCCAGGTCCTAGTCGGCCCGGCTACGGCCGCCAATGCCGTAGCTGGGCCGGCTTCTACAAGCCATATCCGACCGGGGGTCCGTACCTCGGACCGACTCGAGGCCGGCGAGTCTTGCACTAGAAGGAACCGGGTTGGTGATCCGGGTTCCCAAAGTCCACGCTCGACTCCATCTTCCGTAAAGCGCGGGGCACCGTGGAGCAATAGTGCCACGCGCCGGACAGGCCATCATGGCTTACGACGCGCCGTACGGGCTACAGGTGGCCGACGGCAACAGAGACACCTCCTCTCCATACCGCTGACCCGGGCAGCCGGATGGGACAGGCCATGACGCCTCAACGGCTCCTGACGTCACCGCCTCGGGAAGGAGCGGAAGCCGAAGCCGGCCAAGCCGGCCAGTAGACTATAGGGTCTTATGTGTAAAGTGCCGGTGCCTATATAAGCCGCACTACCCCTCTCGTGCAGGGGACGATCGAACACTTATTGCTTTCACCTACCTACGTAGCTGCCTCGTGAGAGAGACCATCGTCTCCCTTAGCCTCTCGGGGCCAGCCTGGATACAGCTCTAGGAGCACCATTGTACCGTGTGACATCTTATACACTCTAGCAGGAGTAGAGGTTTTACCTCCATCGGAGGGCCTCGAACCCGGGTACGTCGCCGTGTCGCTCGTGCCCATACCCGCTTCCGGATACCGCCGTGAGATCTCTCGAGAGCCCCTTCGATTAGCCACCCTATGGCATATGCCGTGACGATACCACGACATTTGGCGCCCACCGTGGGGCCTTCAAGCATCCTCGGCCGGTGTCTTCATCCGGACGGGCCTCACCATCACCACCGGCGAGCGAGTCGCTTCGGGCTTGATCCGGAGATTCGGCTCCCTCGACCGCGTCGGCCGACAACGCCGGCTGCTTCGCCGACCGGCCCTTCCCAGCCGGCGGCAACGTCATCTCCTTCGGCGGCCACGACGTCTACGTCGCCACCGCCGCACCGCCGCGCTACCCGCGGCAGGTGCTGCGCTGCGCCAGCCCTCCTCCGCGAGCCGGCTGCAGCGTTCCCGCCAGCCCCGCCGTCGTGCAAGTCATGATGGCTGGCGAAGAAGTCACCAAGAACCCGCGCACCCGCGGCCCCAACCTGGAGCGCCACGTCGACCCCAACGCCTCCGGCTCGGGCCCAAAGGCGCCACCACCACCGTCCCGGCTGGAGCAAGTCCGGGCAAAGCTGAGCACCCCGCTCACCACCGGTGCCGGCACCGACGCCGCTGCCGTCGAGGCAGACCTGGAGGCGCACCGCGTGCTCCTCCTCAAGCAGACCGAGGAGCTGGCTGCTGCTAAGCGCCAGTGGGACATCACTCAGCGCGAGTACAACCGCGCCCACGGCCTCACCCCAGGCGGCGACAACCCCGGCCGAGCCGGCGAGATCCGCCGCGAGAGGCCGCGACCTAGGCGCCGAGATCGACCGCGACGGCGCGGACGAGCCGGCTCCATCCATGGAGCTGCCCATCTACAACACCCCCGACAAGAACATGCTCGCGGCCGAAGCTGCCGCAGAAGAGCTGCACCGCCTCGAAGGCGAAGAGCTACGCCGCCCGACTGCGCGGGTGGCTGATTTGGTGAAGGCTGCCAACAGGCAGTCGAAAGACCCCAGGTACGCCCGAGACCCTAGGGCTCCTCACGCTCGTGGTGCCGCAGGCAACGCCAGGGACACGGCCGAGTCCGCCTCCCCAGCACCAAGCCGGCGCAACGACTCCCGCGCCACGCGCGCGGCCTCAAGCCGGCCAAGCCACCAACCAGGCGGCGGCAGCAGCCGCAGCCGGGCCCCACCAAGCAGGAACCAGGAGCAAGACTCCGAGCCTCGACGCCCACATCGGCCGGCTCCAGAAGCCAGCGGCGCTCGCCAGCCGGCCCACTCCCGGCGGGGCCCGCGCATCGAGCCCGCCGACGCCAGAGACCGCCTCGACCGGCTGATCGAATCCCGCATCGCGGAAGAGGAGGCGCCGGCTTGCCCCAAGTGCTTCGGGCCCCGCATCGCCAACGAGCCCGTGCTCGACGGTTTCCAACTCCCCCGCGACACGCCCAAGTACGACGGCACCGCCAAGCCGGAGGACCGGCTGCCGGACTACTCCACCGCCGGTCGGCATCTCTCGGGGCAACAAGCGCCTGGGCTGTGCGCTACTCCCCCTCATGCTGCTCGGCTCCGCCCGCACATGGCTCAACAACCTGCCCGGCCCGGCAGCATAAACGGCTGGCTGGACTTCGAGGCCGCCTTCATCAGCAACTTCACCGGCACCTATCGCCGGCCGGGTCGCCCCCAACAGCTTGAGATGTGCAAGCAGGGCCCGGATGAGACGGATCGCGCGTACCTGACGCGCTGGTGCGAGATGCGCAACTCCTGCGAGGGCGTGCACGAGATGCAAGCCATCAGCTTCTTCATGGGAGGCTGCCGGCCCAACACCATGCTGTGGCACAAGCTACGCCGCAGCGAGCCCAAGACGATGGCCGCCTTGATGGCCATCGCAGACAAGTACGCGCTGGCTGAGGAAGCCGGCAAAGCGCCGGCTGACGTTTCACCAGCCCCGGCAAGACGAGACAACAAGCCGGCTGAACACAAGCCGGCCGAGGGCGGCTCGCATGGCAGCAGGCGGGACAACTACCGCGGCAAGCGTCACAGCGACCAGCCGGACCGCCGGTACGGTTCCGCCCATGTGGCAGCCGTGTCGGACAACGCGGCAGGCGGCAGCCGCCGCCAGAAGCAAACAGACCGGCAATGGAAGCCGAAGTACACCTTCGAGCAGATGCTCGACTCGCCGTGCAAGTATCACGGCGGCAAGAACCCCTCCAACCACACCACCCGCGACCGCCACTTCATGAAGCGGCGCGACAAGCGGCGAACCCCTCCCCCTCCACCCCCGCCCCCTCCAGCCGGCGGGCCGGGTGGTCAAGGCGGCGCAGAGAACGCCAACCTCGAGCACCACGAGGCTAACCAAGTGCACCATGGCGGCCGATATCTGGCCGAAGATGCTACCTACATCATCTTCACCTCCGAGCCCGAGGACAAGACGAGCCAGCAGAGCCGTTCCCTCGAGGTCAACGCGGTCATACCGCCGGTCCCCCAGTACCTAAACTGGTCAGAGCAGGCCATCACATTTGATCGCCGTGACACACCGGCTATCCTGCCGAAGCCGGGCAGCTACGCCATGGTCCTCGACCCCACCATCGGCACGACTCGGCGCAGCGTGCGATTTTCGCGCGTCCTCATCGACGGCGGCAGCAGCATCAACATCCTCTACCGCGACACCGCCCGCAAGCTGGGCATCCAAGAGGCCGAGTTGCGCCCCACCCCCACCGTCTTCCATGGCATCGTGCCAGGCCACTGCTGCCAGCCGATCGGCCGGATCACGCTGGAAGTGATGTTCGGGAAGCCGGACCACTTCCGCACCGAGAGAATCGAGTTCGAGGTGGTGGACCTCGTGAGTCCCTACCACACGCTCCTGGGCAGGCCGGCCCTGACCAAGTTCATGGCGGTGCCCCACTATGGGTACCTGAAGATGAAGCTACCTGGCCCAAAGGGTGTCATCACCATAGCCGGCGACTATCGCCGCTCCATGGACTGCGCCACGCAGAGCTCCAAGATGGCCCAGACGCTGGTCATCGCCACCGAGAAGCAGCTCATCCACGACGCCGTTGCTCTCGCCAAGGCCGCGCAAACGGACATGCCGGCTGGAGGCAACCCGGCTGGGACGACTCACTTCCAGCCGGCCGACAGCACCAAGAAGATCCTGCTGGACCCGGCGCAGCCGGACAAGTACGTCACCATTGGTGCCGGCTTGAGCAAGAAATAGGAAAGCGAGCTCACCAGCTTCCTCCGTGAGAATCGGGACATCTTCGCATGGACTCCAAGAGACATGCCGGGTGTGCCGAGGGAGTTGGCTGAGCACCACCTCCACGTCCGGCCTGACGCCAAGCCGGTGAAGCAGCCTCTCAGGCGCTTCGCCGAAGAACGAAGGAAGGCCATCGGTGAAGAAATCGCCCGGCTCCTAGCTGCCGGCTTCATCATGGAAGTATCGCACCCGGACTGGTTGGCGAACCCGGTCCTGGTTTTGAAGAAGAACGGCTCCCGGCGCATGTGTATCGACTACACCAGCCTGAACAAGGCGTGCCCGAAGGACCCCTTCCCCTGCCGCGCATAGATCAAGTCATAGACTCGATCGCCGGCTGTGAACTCGTTGTCTTTTCTAGATGCCTATTCAGGCTACCACCGGATTCCTTTGAATCCGGATGATCAAATAAAGACTTCGTTCATTACCCCGTACGGGGCTTATCGCTACACGACTATGCCGTTCGGCTTGAAAAATGCAGGCGCCACCTATCAAAGGTGCATGCAAAAGTGTTTGCGGGATCAAATCGGCGAAATGTTCACGCATATGTGGATGATGTCGTTGTAAAAACCAAGGAGATGCCTACCCTCCTTGATGACCTCGAGAGAAACCTTCACCAATCTGCGAAGATTCCGGATGAAGCTCAACCCGGCCAAGTGCACTTTCGGCGTGCCAGCCGGCCAACTCCTGGGCTACCTCGTCTCTCAGCGAGGAATCGAAGCCAACCCAGAGAAGATCAGTGCCATTGAGAAGATGGAGCTGCCGCAAGTGCCTCAAGGACATCCGAGAAGTTCGCCGGCTGTCCGGCTTCCTTGAGTCGCTTCGTCGGCCGGCCGGGGAGAAGGCACCGCCCCTTTATCGGCTTGATGAGGAAGGCGGACAAGTTCGTCTGGTCACCGCAGGCGGATGAAGCCTTCCGTGACTTAAAGCGCGTGCTCTCAACCGCGCCAATCCTCGCAACGCCGGGTTCAATGGAGCCGATGCTGTTGTACATCGCAGCCACCAACCGAGTGGTTAGCGTTGTCCTGGTGGTGGAGCGCAAAGAAGCCGAAAACAGAGAGCAGCTGGTCCAGCGCCCAGTCTACTACCTCAGCGAAGTGCTCTCCCAGTCGAAGCAAAACTACCCCCACTACCAGAAAGTCACCTACGGTGTCTACATGGCAGCCAAGAAGCTCAAGCATTACTTCCAAGAACATCCCATCCGGGTGGTTGCCACAGCACCTCTGGCGGAAATCATCGGCAGCAAGGATGCCAACGGCCGAGTTGCCAAGTGGGCCCTGGAGCTAGCCGCCCACACCATCCTCTACGAGCCACGCACAGCCATCAAGTCGCAGATCCTCGCGGACTTCTTCGTCGACTGGGCTGAGATGCAGTACCGCCGCTCTGTGCCGGATTCCACACATTGGAAGATGCACTTCGACGGCTCGAAGATGCGCAACGGCTTGGGAGCCGGCATCGTCATCACCTCTCCCAAGGGAGACCGACCGGACTACGTCCCGCAGATCCACTTCGCCGCATCCAACAATGTGGCGGAGTATGAAGCGCTCATACATGGGCTGAAGCTGGCCAAGGAGATTGGCGTGCGTCGCATACTTTGCTTCGGCGACTCCGACTTGGTTATACAGCAAGCATCTGGCGACTGGGACGCGAAGGACGCCAACATGGCCTCATACCGCTTCCACGTCCAGCAGCTATCCGGTGCCTCCTCCGGACTTTCGTCCAGCACCACCACGCTCGGCCTGGCTCCGGCTCCGACCATGGGCGGCGCAGCCCTCCCGGCTCCGGTTCCGGTCGCAGGCGATGCGGAGCTGCCGGCTCCGGCTCCGGTTGACGGCGGCATTCCCAGACCAGCCCCAGCAGCTGGGCCCAGAGGACGAGTCCGGCCTGGGAACATGTCGTCCAGCGTCGCCTGGCGAGTCGGCTCAGCCCGCGTGCCGCGATCGGGCGCCGAGGCCAGCGGCACGGCGAAGGAAGGCGCCCCTCGCGGTAGGCGGCGGCGGTGTAGATGCGCGCGAGGAAGGCTGCGGCGTCCGCTCCCTCTCGCTGGCGGGGGAAGCGGCGACACAACGCGCGGAGCTTGCCGGGAGCCGCCGCCCCGGGCAAACTTGATAGGGGCCCTAGCCGGATAAACAGAGAGATAATAAGTATAAAAGTAAGGAAAGAAAAGGAATCAAACAAGAAAAAGAGAGAAAGAACTCACCCGGCCTTCTCCGGGACCATCTTCGGCCGCAGCCGGCGCTGCTTCTTCGCCTTCGCCTCCAAGGCGGCGGTGGAGCCGGCTCGCTTCGTGCCCTTGGGCGCCGAAGTCGCCGTGGTGCTTGGCGGCCTCGCACGCAGAGGCACGGCGGGGATGGGCCCCGTGCCGGACGTCGCCGGCTCCACCTCCTCCTCCTGCTCGCTCCGGTGAAGGGGGCGGATTGTGCTCCCCCTGGCCGCCTAGATCAGGCGCCTGCGGCAGGTCGTCGTCGCCGGCATGCTCGCCGGCTTGGTCGGCCGGATCGACGAGATCCGGCGTCCACCTCTTCGTCGCCAGGTCGCCGTCCTCGGCGTTCTGGCGCTCAAAAAGCTAGAAAGACGGAAAAAACATGAACATATGACAAGCCGGAAGTCGGCAGAAGAAAAAGAAAGTCGGCCTCGCAGCCGCAAGCCGGAAAATGGCAAAGACATAGGACTTACCCGCGCCGGCGGATGCTCCCTGTCGTGAGGCACCAGCCCGTAGCTCCAGCTCTCCGTGAGGTTCGCCTTGGTGATGTGGTTCACCCGGCTGGCCACCCGGGCTTTGTTGAGCGGCGCTTGGACGTCCGGTTCGGATCGAACCGGCCGGACATGTGCCCGATCTTGTGGGAGCGCATCTGGAGCGGCAGCACCCGGCGCTCGGCGATGGTGCAGAGGAGATCCTCGGCAGTCAGCCCGCCATCAGTGGCTGTCGCCAGGAAATCCCACAGCAGGTTCACCTCGGCGTTCGGATCCGTCGAGCGGGCGTTGTGGCTCCAATTGATCCGGCCGACTGGAGGAGCCGGGTTGAACTCCGGTAAATTGATCCGGTCGACGAGCGCCCCGTCGTTGCGCACGTAGAAGAACGACATCTGCCAATTCTTCACCGAGTCGACGGTGGGGATTTTGGGGAAAGGCGTACCGGGCCGGGTGTAGATCGAGGCGGCGCCACAGGCCCGCAGGCGGCCTTCGGTGGTCTGGGCCTTCAAGTAGAAGAGCCGGCTCCAGAAGTCGATGTCGGGCCACAGGCCGGCGTAAGCCTCCATGAACGCCACAAAGCAGCTCAAGAGGACGCACGCGTTGGCCGGCAGGTGATGCGGCTGAAGGCCGAAGTGGTCGAGGAACCGCCGGAAGAATGTTGATGCCGGCAGGCCCAGCCCGCGGTCGAGGTGCGCGCCGAAAACGACGCGCTCGCCGGGCTCCGGCTTGGGCTCCGTCTCCTTGCCAGGCTCCCGCGTGATCACCGACCGCGGGATCCGCCGGAGGCGCACCAGGCGCTCGATGTCATCCTCGCGCATGCAAGAGCCCCTCCATGATCCGCTGGGGGACGCCATTGACGAGGTCAAAGAAGAAGAAGATGACCAAGAAAGGCGGAACGGCGAGGAAGAACCTTGCGACCGCGGCGGCGACAGCGGCGGCTGCGGACGCTCCGTCGAGACGCGCGGCCCCGTGGCGCCGGATTGATGGCGCGGCGGCGGCGGAACGGTGGAGTTTCGGTCGCCGGAGTTCGCCAGCGGAGGACGTTCGCCGGAGCAGCGAAGAGCTTGGGCGCGCGGAGGGCGATGGAGGCAGGAGCGCGAGGAAGAAGAAGTGAGCAAGTGCCGCCTCGGTACCCTCCCCCGCGGCATTTATAGCCTCCTGCCACGAGCGGTTGGCCTCCAAGTGGCGTTCGTGGGCCACGCCGCCCGGATCTTCTGCGCATTAACGTCGCCCACGACCGCTACCGTTACCGGAAACCGCCACACCACGTCGCCCACTACCGCACCGGATCCGGAGGGACATTGATGTGACCAGACGAACCGACAGCCAGGCCAGGCGTCAGACCGGTCAAGTCGGGCGCAGGACCCGAGGCGGCGGAGACCCCGGCGCGCAGCAAGCCGGAGCCGGACAAAAAGTTCCACTCGAACCAAAACTCTTCAGCAAGGCGGAGGCGCCATCAAATCTTGCAAGAAAGCAAAAACTATACAAGTGTAAAAAGCTGCCGGCTAGAAGCAGCCGGCAAGAACGAGCCGGATGAGGGCGCAGCCGGCTGAAAGGAAATCCTCAGTCGGCCCCTCCAAGTGCCGTTAAATATATTCAAGAAGCCGAGAAAACCTGCCTAGGTCCTTCTAAACGCAGGACCTTGCCGCCTTCGGGGGCTAATGTCGGGGGAAGACCCCGGGTAGGGCAATGGACGCGGAGCAGCCGGCTGGCCACCGGCCGGCTCGCGGCAAAGGCCGGGCCGAGGAGCAGCCGGCCGGCACCGTGGCCGGCTGGTCCGGAAGCCGGCTGGCTCCGGGTCCTAGTCGGCCCGGCTACGGCCGCCAATGCCGTAGCCGGGCCGGCTTCTACAAGCCATATCCGACCGGGGGTCCGTACCTCGGACCGACTCGAGGCTGGCGAGTCTTGCACTAGAAGGAACCGGGTTGGTGATCCGGGTTCCCAAAGTCCACGCTGACTCCATCTTCCGTAAAGCGCGGGGCACTGTGGAGCAATAGTGCCACGCGCCGGACAGGCCATCATGGCTTACGACGCGCCGTACAGGCTACGCGTGGGCGACGGCGACAGAGACACCTCCTCTCCATACCGCCGACCCGGGCAGCCGGATGGGACAGGCCATGACGCCTCAACGGCTCCCGACGTCACCGCCTCGGGAAGGAGCGGAAGCCGAAGCCGGCCAAGCCGGCCAGTAGACTATAGGGTCTTATGTGTAAAGTGCCGGTGCCTATATAAGCCGCACTACCCCTCTCGTGCAGGGGACGATCGAACACTTATTGCTTTCACCAACCTACAGAGCTGCCCTGTGAGAGAGACCATCGTCTCCCTTAGCCTCTCAGGGCCAGCCGGATACAGCTCTAGGAGCACCATTGTACCGTGTGACATCTTATACACTCTAGCAGGAGTAGAGGTTTTACCTCCATCGGAGGGCCTCGAACCTGGGTACGTCGCCGTGTCGCTCGTGCCCATACCCGCTTCCGGATACCGCCGTGAGATCTCTCAGGAGCCCCTTCGATTAGCCACCCTATGGCATATGCCGTGACGATACCACGACACAGATCCAAATGGCGATAGAAAACGGACGGTTGATTTTCAACCAGTACGCCATGAAGGTCGACACACACCCCTTCCCCGCCGTAAACATGGTGGAGTACACTTACCATGGAGGGTGCCAGCCGGATTTCTCATGCAATATCAACATGGTAGACCTGGACACCACTCTGGTAAGGACGGAGATGAGGGCAGCTGCTCTCATAGCAAAGATACAGAGGAAGCCGCTCTACGCGATCGGCTCCGCCAAGACGGCAAGCGCTACGTCACAGAGGGAGAGGTGAAAAACATAAGGTATCAACGACCCCTCTCTGATCACCTCCTCAACAAGTATGTGAGTCAGTATGACCAACGCCGGCGATACAACGACGATGATGAAGAAGATCGTCTGGCTAGGGACGACAGGAGACGTCGTCGGCATGATCGCGAGGAGGAGGAGCACGTGCGCCGTGCCAAGGATAAGTTGGGGGAGCGAGTCGACGAGGATAGGCACCGGGACCGTCCCTTCTTCGGTACACTGCTGGGATTCAGGAATGAGCCGATTGCCCACAATCGGCAACCGCCCGTAATGCAACCGAAGAAGAAGGAGACAGCCAACGTGTCCGTGTTCAAGCGCCTAGGGCCTCTCCCGCCACAAAGCAAACGAGCTGAGTCCCCTCGGTTGAAAGATCTCGAAGATTCGGAAGACGAGGGAGAAGAAGAAGACAGTACCACCGGCCAAGGTGGTGCCCCGATGGACTCAGCCGTTCCCGAAACGCAGTGGTTCAGCGATTGCGCGGCCCGGAGGAAGCCGAGAGGTTATACTTGCATACATTGAGGAAGGCAAGGCCTCGATCTCGGCTGCGAAGGTTCAGCGAACCCCGGATGAAGAGGGTCGTCCACGGAAAATGGAGTGGCGCCCCAAGCAAAGGAAAGCCGATGATGAAACATCGGCTGGCACAAACATGGTGCTCGTTCTTCCGACGAAGCTTGGTGCTCCACGATTACACGATGCACTCAAGGTGGACGACAGCAAGCGCACCAACATGATAAAGTCAGAAATTGGGTTGGTTGTGTCTACCGGCCTGAACGAGTAGCAAGAGCACGTCAATGAGCAAACGTGGCGAGGCTGATCCTTGTGATCGGCCCCAAAAATTTATGAAGGGACATTACAAAACCTTCACCAAGCAAGCAACGTGGAGGCCGATTCCAGCAATCGGCCAAAATTATCCTCACCATCCATTCTGCCTGGGTTCAACATATAATCCAACAGAGCCGATACCATCAATTCTCTTGACAGAATCGGCTCGGGGGGCACCCAGGTGGATAAAACACGAGGATATGCAGTAGAAGTGTCTCATCCTTTGGTGATGAGTATTAAAGTATGGGGGCCGATGCATAAATCGGCCGTAAAAATTCAAAAAAATTCGAAATTTTTTAAGCTCAGCCGATGCAGCAGACATCGACTTAAGGATATAAAAGCCGATGCATGAGGTATAACTGTCAGAGGATCAATGGAGCAGGAAGTGGACCACGAAGAGAGACTATGATGGAAGAACTCCTCAATGGAGTGGTTCAATGGTTCAATGGCTCGGATCCTCTCTTCAAAACAATGCCAAGAGTAGCAGGGATGTGCAGATCAGGCTAAGGGTGGTTTGCCTCAGACAAAGAAGGGGACTGAAGAAGCTCGGGGGGCAGCTCACCCTGAAGGTTCTCTGCTCTGAGGAGCCGATGTTGTTAGAATCGGCTGGCTACATCACGATTTGAAGCTAATAGCGGCACATTTAGCTGATTCGCCTTGATTAAGGCTCGGGGGGGCAGCTCGCCCTAAAGGTCCTTGCTCTGGGGAGCCGATTTGGTTGGAATCGGCTAGCCCTGCATCGCAACTGGTCTGGAAAGTGGTGTTTTTTACGGAGTCATCAGTTTGAGCATCCGAGACAGTGCCAGGGCTCTTTTAAAGACGCCTGCTCAAGATCAAATCGCCAGCCTACTAAGATCGGCTGTGCCATCGTCATCGGCAGAATTGGCTAGCCTGGATGGATGACTGAATTGGCCTGCCTCGCAGATTATCGTAAGAAACTGATGCGTTGCCATCAGTCATTAAGCGTCGATTAGGCCAACAGTCGACAAGGTCAAATGAGGAAAAATCGGCTAAATCAGCATGAAAGAAATCAGCAAAGTCAGATTGGGGAAACTTCTTCATTCATAAAACAGGAGTTTCTTACAGAGAAAGAGCCGATTGCTCAAAGAGGGAAGAACAAAAGAAGGGTCTATTGACCAATCTACTACTGCTAGGCCTACACTAGTGGATCCTAATCTATGGGCCATCACTGCCCTCGTCGGCATCCTCGGAACTCTCATCGGCACTGCTGCCGATGGGCTCCTCTTCGCTACTCCCGTAGCCCTCTACGGGAGCTTCATCCCCGTCTTCATCATCGCTGCTGTCGTCGTCCCACCACATGCGGAGGCGTTTTGCCGGCGGGTAGCCCTCGAGGGAGTCGTCGTCGTCGTCTTCCTCTTCCTCTTCTTCAGAGGTGAGGCCGCCGTCCCAGGGGAACCGGTCGTCCTCGCTTTCTGACTCCAGTTCCCCGTCGGCGAGGAACTGAAGATCTTCATCCCCACTGGTCAAGGACTGTTGACTGCCAAAACCCACCGGCGGGCAGCGGCCTTGTCAACACCGTAGAGCCGGGAAGAGCCTAGAGCTGCGGCTGGCTGAGACCCCTCCGAGCGACGGCCCGCAATGCTCTTCTCGGTCACACGCGGCGATGCGAAGTGCAAGGGCGTGCCACCCGACCTATACCTGGTCGGGAAGGTGATGGGGATGCCTCGCTTAGTTTCCGCGCGGGCATACATGTAAACGTTAAATACGAGCCTCGATCGGCTCTCGAGTTATCCCGTGAATCGGCTCAAAGAGCCGATCCACCCATGATTCGTACGGGGTGCACGAATACTTGGTGGTCCTGCTTGATCAAGATAAAGCTAATGAGATCTACGACGATTTAGGGTTTTCACCGCATAATCGGATCATCCTACTCCAGGTTGGGCCTCGCGGCCACGCACGGTGCTCGTAAGCCGATCCTAAACAAGGCCTAAAAACCAACATGAAGTTGATCCTCGGAACATCCTGTTTAGGACTTGCGAACGCCACCCTACGTGCCACCTGGATCCCCCCCCTTTGTAAGGCCTAACTATTGCAGATATTAAACTAATCCTTGTAGAACAAGGAGCAATCGTAACGGATCAGATCTACTAGATAATGATCAAGCGGGGTGCCGCCCCCACACCTGAGATAGGTGTGAGGGCGGCTAGATATGCAAGGGTTGCGCTACGTAAGCATGCTTAAACGAAGAACAATGCTAACCCTAACACATCTATGATAACTACGTTGCTCGCCATCAAAAGCGCTTCAGTACGAGCAACACATGAACAACGTGGGGCTTGTCTCGCCTAGATCGCAAGATGCGATCTAGGCAGCATGTCGCTTACCCGATAGAAACCCTCGAGACGAAGGAGTTGGCGATGCGCCGAGATTGGTTTGTTTTGGGGTTGAACGTGAGTTGTTGTTTATTCCATAAACCCTAGGTACATATTTATAGTCCAGACGGACTTTCTAATGTGGGCGTGCACCAAACCGTGCACGAGTAAGATTCTACTTTCTAAACTAAGATACAATCTAATATGTTACAGATACACGGGCAATTAAACCCAACTTGGTATAACAGGCCGATTCACGTAATCCTCCATGTATATTTCTTTAAGCCCATCCTGATCGCGGCCCACCTCTGACTCGGTTAAATTCTGGTGATAACACATGCCCCCCTGGTTTTGGAAATGGTATTTCCAAAATCATTACGCTTTCTTTCGTCGGGTCATGTCGTGGCGGAACCGTCGCAAGTATCCGTCACCATGATGACTTGCCTTCTCAACTTCTCCGCGTGACTTGGCAGTCTTTTCTCTTTCTTTCAAACACCACTTCCTCGGAAACTGCTGTGGCATTGAATTTTCACCATATCCCCTTTTATTTAACCGCTATGAACAGTTCTGCTCTGCATCCCCCTCGCATTAGCAGTCCAAAAGTCCTCCTGCGCCATCATGTCTTCTTCCTCCTCTCGCCCTATCGGATCCTTCCAGCCCGGTCCTCCATGTCCCGCGAGCCGACGCCGGAGCACAACCCGGCGGCGGTCCATGCGGCCAACACCCGTCGCGCCATTGCGGCCGCGGAGGAGTCAGACCATGACTTCTCCATCTGGTCCGAGGACGACCAGTCCTCGACGGACGGGGAGAGCGACCTCCGTTTCCTCGCCGACGGGGAATCGGAGGAGGAGAGCGATGACGATCGCTTCTCCCGGGGACGACTTCACCTCCTCCGAGGGGGTGGTGGAGGAGGAAGAGGAGGAGGAGGACGACGACGACGACGACTCCCTCGAGGGCTACCCGCCGGCCGAAGCGCCTTCGCATGTGGTGGGACGACGACAGCAGCGACGACGAAGACGGGGATGAAGCCCTCGTGGAGGGCTACGGGAGTAGCGACGAGGAGCCCATCGGCAGCAGTGCCGATGAGAGCTCTGAGGATGACGATGAGGGCAGTGACGGCCCGTAGATAGGACCTCTAGCATAGGACCAGTAGTAGCAGATGGGGCAATGGATCCCCTAGTATTTCCCTTTTGAGAGCAATTAGCTCTTTATGTAAGAAATCTCATCTTAATCAATGAAGAACTTTTCCCCAATTTTGATTTTGCCGATTCCTTCTGAGTTTAATTGAGCCGATTCTCTCTCCTACTGACCTTGCCGATTCGTCCCCTTTGCCAATTGATGGCGTGTATTTCACACGTTCGTTGGGCAACCCCAAGAGGAAGGTATGATGAGCACAGCAGCAAGTTTTCCCTCAGAAAGAAACCAAGGTTTATCGAACCAGGAGGAGCCAAGAAGCACGTTGAAGGTTGATGGCGGCGGGATGTAGTGCGGCGCAACACCGGAGATTCCGGCGCCAACGTGGAACCTGCACAACACAACCAAACTACTTTGCCCCAACGAAACGAGTGAGGTTGTCAATCTCACCGGCTTGCTCGTAACAAAGGATTAACCGTATTGTGTGGAAGATGATTGTTTGCAGAGAAAACAGTAGAAACAAGTATTGCAGTAGATTGTATTTCAATAAAGAGAATTGGACCGGGGTCCACAGTTCACTAGAGGTGTCTCTCCCATAAGACGAACAGCATGTTGGGTGAACAAATTACAGTTGGGCAATTGACAAATAAAGAGAGCATGACCATGCACATACATATCATGATGAGTATAGTGAGATTTAATTGGGCATTACGACAAAGTACATAGACCGCCATCCAACCGCATCTATGCCTAAAAAGTCCACCTTCAGAGTTATCATCCGAACCCCTCCAAGTATTAAGTTGCAAGCAACAGACAATTGCATTAAGTATGGTGCGTAATGTAATCAACAACTACATCCTTAGACATAGCATCAATGTTTTATCCCTAGTGGCAACAAGACAACACAACCTTAGAACTTTCTCGTCATCGTCCCAGGTGTCAATGCGAGCATGAACCCACTATCGAGCATAAGTACTCCCTCTTGGAGTTAAAAGCATCTACTTGGCCAGAGCATCTACTAATAACGGAGAGCATGCAAGATCATAAACAACACATAAGCATAGCTTTGATAATCAACATAACAAGTATTCTCTATTCATCGGATCCCAACAAACGCAACATATAGAATTACATATAGATGATCTTGATCATGATAGGCAGCTCACAAGATCCGACAATGATAGCACAATGGGGAGAAGACAACCATCTAGCTACTGCTATGGACCCATAGTCCAGGGGTAGACTACTCACTCATCACTCCGGAGGCGACCATGGCGGTGTAGAGTCCTCCGGGAGATGATTCCCCTCTCCGGCAGGGTGCCGGAGGCGATCTCCGGGATCCCCCGAGATGGGATCGGCGGCGACGGCGTCTCGGCAATGTTTTCCGTATCGTGGCTCTCGGTACCGGGGGTTTCGTCACGGAGGCTATTTGTAGGCGGAAGGGCAAGTCAAGAGGCGGCACGGGGGCCCACACCACGGGGCCGCGGGCCAAGGGGGGCCGCGCCGCCCTAGGGTTTGGCTCCCCCGTGGCCCCTCTTCGTCTCTCCTTCGGACTTCCGGAAGCTTCGTGAGAAAATAGGCCTCCGGGCTTTTATTTCGTCCAATTCCGAGAATATTTCTTTACTAGGATTTCGAAACCAAAAACAGCAGAAAACAAGAATCGGCACTTCGGCATCTTGTTAATAGGTTAGTTCCGTAAAATGCACGATTATGATATAAAGTGTGCATAAAACATGTAGATAACATCAATAATGTGGCATGGAACACAAGAAATTATCGATACGTTGGAGACGTATCAGCATCCCCAAGCTTAGTTCTCGCTCGTCCCGAGCAGGTAAAACGATAACAAAGATAATTTCTCGGAGTGACATGCCATCATAAACTTGATCATACTATTTGTAAAGCATATGTAGAGAATGCAGCGATCAAAACAATGTGTATGACATGAGTAAACAAGTGAATCATAAAGCAAAGACTTTTCATGAATAGTACTTCAAGACAAGCATCAATAAGTCTTGCATAAGAGTTAACTCATAAAGCAATAATTCAAAGTAAAGGTATTGAAGCAACACAAAAGAAGATTAAGTTTCAGCAGGTTGCTTTCAACTTGTAACATGTATATCTCATGGATATTGTCAACATAGGGTAATATAATAAGTGCAATAAGCAAGTATGTAAGAATCAATGCACAGTTCACACAAGTGTTTGCTTCTTGAGGTGGAGAGAAATAGGTGAACTGACTCAACATTGAAAGTAAAAGAATGGTCCTCATAGAGGAAAAGCATCGATTGCTATATTTGTGCTAGAGCTTTGATTTTGAAAACATGAAACAATTTTGTCAACGGTAGTAATAAAGCATATGCATCATGTAAATTATATCTTATAAGTTGCAAGCCTCATGCATAGTGTACTAATAGTGCTCGCACCTTGTCCTAATTAGCTTGGACTACCTGGATTATCACCGCAATACATATGCTTTAACCAAGTATCACAAAGGGGTACCTCTATGCCGCCTGTACAAAGGTCTAAGGAGAAATCTCGCATTTGGATTTCTCGCTTTTGATTATTCTCAACTTAGACATCCATACCGGGACAACATAGACAACAGATAATGGACTCCTCTTTTAATGCTTTAAGCATTCAACAACAATTAATTCTTTTCTCATTAGAGATTTGAGGATGTTTGTCCAAAACTCGAAACTTCCACCATGGAACATGGCTTTAGTTAGCGGCCCAATGTTCTTCTCTCACAATATGCATGCTCAAACCATTCAACTCAGTGTAGATCGCCCTTACTTCCGACAAGACGAACATGCATAGCAACTCACATGAAATTCAACAATGAGTTGATGGCGTTCCCCAGTAAACATGGTTATCGCACAACAAGCAACTTAATAAGAGATAAAGTGCATAATTACATATTCAATACTACAATAGTTTTTAAGCTATTTGTCCCATGAGCTATATATTGCAAAGGTGAATGATGGAATTTTAAAGGTAGCACTCAAGCAATTTACTTTGGAATGGCGGGAAAATACCATGTAGTAGGTAGGTATGGTGGACACAAATGGCATAGTGGTTGGCTCAAGTATTTTGGATGCATGAGAAGTATTCCCTCTCGATACAAGGTTTAGGCTAGCAAGGCTTATTTGAAACAAACACAAGGATGAACCGGTGCAGCAAAACTCACATAAAAGACATATTGAAAGTATTATAAGACTCTACACCGTCTTCCTTGTTGTTCAAACTCAAAACTAGAAATTATCTAGACCTTAGAGAAACCAATTATGCAAACCAAATTTTAGCATGCTCTATGTATTTCTTCATTAATGGGTGCAAAGCATATGATGCAAGAGCTTAAACATGAGCACAACAATTGCCAAGTATCACATTACCCAAAACATTTATAGCAATTACTACATGTATCATTTTCCAATTCCAACCATATAACAATTTAACGAAGGAGAAACTTCGCCATGAATACTATGAGTAGAAACCAAGGACATATTTGTCCATATGCTACAGCGGAGTGTGTATCTCTCCCATGAAGTGAATGCTAGGATCCATTTTATTCAAACAAAACAAAAACAAAAAACAAACCGACGCTCCAAGAAAAAAAACACATAAGATGTGGCCGAATAAAAATGTAGTTTCAGGGGAGGAACCTGATAATTTGTTGATGAAGAAGGGGATGCCTTGGGCATCCCCAAGCTTAGACGCTTGAGTCTTCTTGATATATGCAGGGGTGAACCACCGGGTGCATCCCCAAGCTTAGAGCTTTCACTCTCCTTGATCATGTTGCATCATACTCCTCTCTTGATCCTTGAAAACTTCCTCCACACCAAACTCGAAACAACTCATTAGAGGGTTAGTGCACAATATAAATTGACATATTCAGAGGTGACACAATCATTCTTAACACTTCTGGACATTGCATAATGCTACTGGACATTAGTGGATCAAAGAAATTCATCCAACATAGCGAAAGAGGCAATGCGAAATAAAAGGCAGAATCTGTCAAAACAGAACAGTTCGTATTGACGAATTTTAAAATGGCACCAGACTTGCTCAAATGAAAATGCTCAAATTGGATGAAAGTTGCGTACATATCTGAGGATCATGCACGTAAATTGGCATAATTTTCTGAGCTTCCTGCAGGGCAGTGGGCTCAGATTCGTGACAGCAAAGAAATCTGGAACTGCGCAGTAATCCAAATCTAGTACTTACTTTTCTATCAACGGCTTAACTTGGCACAACAAAACTCAAAACTAAGATAAGGAGAGGTTGCTACAGTAGTAAACAACTTCCAAGACACAAAATAAAAACAAAGTACTGTAGGTAAAAACATGGGTTGTCTCCCATAAGCGCTTTTCTTTAACGCCTTTCAGCTAGGCGCAGAAAGTGTGTATCAAGTATTATCGAAGGATGGTGCGTCAACATTACCTTGGGCTTTACCCTTACCTTTCTTATTGTTTTTCTTTCCCTTTGGTTTAGGAAATATACGAGTTTCTCCCGGTATAGAGGTGAATTTCAAAGTGCCTTCTCCAACATCAATGACTCGCTCCCAATAGTTTCAGCAGGGATCTTCCGAGTGTGAGTTTTCCTGTTTCAACAACAAGATAATCAATAGATATTGTTCTTCCACAAATAGTTGTATGCACACCTGCGGCTATTCCTTTAGGGATTATAGTAGAGTTATCAATGAGAGTTATCTTTTCTCCTCCTTCCTCAACTCCCCAAAGTTTCAAAGATTTGTAAATACTTTCAGGCATAAGGCAAAATTCATACATAATATCACAAGTAGGCATGGAGTGTTCGATCACCGATAAAAATTTTAACGAAGGATCCCACAATGAGAGTTTAGAGTTCACTAAGACTTGTTCAAGACGATTACGAACGTGGCAATAGTTATCATTCAAGCGAGATGTACTTATCTCCGAGTATTTAATCTACTATATATGCTAGCGAGGATCGAATCAAAGTTATTAGCTGAATCATATGATGCAACCAACTTCTTTATGGCATTAAAAGCTTGATCCCCATTGCAATGAAGGAAATCTCCTCCCACTAAAGTATCCAAAGCATATCTATAGCGAACCATAAGACCAAAATAAAAATTACTAAGGAGCAAACTTAGAGTCATTTGAGGTTCAGTTTCACGATAAGAAGTAAAAATTCTAGACCAAGCATCCTTAAAACTCTCCTCATCCCCTTGTTTAAAAGTGAAGACTAATTCTTCAGGCGAAGAAGTAACAGGTTCAGAGCTAGACATGGTAACAAAAGTAACTAAATTTTTTTTTTTTGTATTTTTAATATAGAGTGCAAGACAATAAAGCAAACTAGATAAAGTAAATGCAAGTAAACTAATTTTTTTTGTGTTTTCGATATAGCAAACAAGATAGCAAATAAAGTAAAACTAGCAACTAATTTTTTTGTATTTTGATTTAGTGCAGCAAACAAAGTAGTAAATAAAATAAAGCAAGACAAAAACAAAGTAAAGAGATTGAGAAGTGGAGACTCCCCTTGCGAGCGTGTCTTGATCTCCCCGGCAACGGCGCCGGAAAATATGCTTGATGGCGTGTATTTCACACGTTCGTTGGGCAACCCCAAGAGGAAGGTATGATGAGCACAGCAGCAAGTTTTCCCTCGAAAGAAACCAAGGTTTATCGAACCAGGAGGAGCCAAGAAGCACGTTGAAGGTTGATGGCGGCGGGATGTAGTGCGGCGCAACACCGGAGATTCCGGCGCCAACGTGGAACCTGCACAACACAACCAAACTACTTTGCCCCAACGAAACGGTGAGGTTGTCAATCTCACCGGCTTGCTGTAACAAAGGATTAACCGTATTGTGTGGAAGATGATTGTTTGCGAGAGAAAACAGTAGAAACAAGTATTGCAGTAGATTGTATTTCGAGTAAAGAGAATTGGACCGGGGTCCACAGTTCACTAGAGGTGTCTCTCCCATAAGACGAACGAGCATGTTGGGTGAACAAATTACAGTTGGGCAATTGACAAATAAAGAGAGCATGACCATGCACATACATATCATGATGAGTATAGTGAGATTTAATTGGGCATTACGACAAAGTACATAGACCGCCATCCAAGCTGCATCTATGCCTAAAAAGTCCACCTTCGAGGTTATCATCCGAACCCCCTCCAGGTATTAAGTTGCAAGCAACGAGACAATTGCATTAAGTATGGTGCGTAATGTAATCAACAACTACATCCTTAGACATAGCATCAATGTTTTATCCCTAGTGGCAACAGAGACAACACAACCTTAGAACTTTCTCGTCACTCGTCCCTGGTGTCAATGCGGGCATGAACCCACTATCGAGCATAAGTACTCCCTCTTGGAGTTAAAAGCATCTACTTGGCCAGAGCATCTACTAATAACGGAGAGCATGCAAGATCATAAACAACACATAAGCATAGCTTTGATAATCAACATAACAAGTATTCTCTATTCATCGGATCCCAACAAACGCAACATATAGAATTACATATAGATGATCTTGATCATGATAGGCAGCTCACAAGATCCGACAATGATAGCACAATGGGGAGAAGACAACCATCTAGCTACTGCTATGGACCCATAGTCCAGGGGTAGACTACTCACTCATCACTCCGGAGGCGACCATGGCGGTGTAGAGTCCTCCGGGAGATGATTCCCCTCTCCGGCAGGGTGCCGGAGGCGATCTCCAGGATCCCCCGAGATGGGATCGGCGGCGACGGCGTCTCGTAATGTTTTCCGTATCGTGGCTCTCGGTACTGGGGGTTTCGTCACGGAGGCTATTTGTAGGCGGAAGGGCAAGTCAAGAGGCGGCACGGGGGGCCCACACCACAGGGCCGCGCGGCCAAGGGGGGGGCCGCGCCGCCCTAGGGTTTGGCTCCCCTGTGGCCCCTCTTCGTCTCTCCTTCGGACTTCTGGAAGCTTCGTGAGAAAATAGGCCTCTGGGCTTTTATTTCGTCCAATTCCGAGAATATTTCTTTACTAGGATTTCGAAACCAAAAACAGCAGTAGAACAAAGAATCGGCACTTCGGCATCTTGTTAATAGGTTAGTTCCAGAAAATGCACGATTATGATATAAAGTGTGCATAAAACATGTAGATAACATCAATAATGTGGCATGGAACACAAGAAATTATCGATACGTTGGAGACGTATCACCAATGCGTAATGAGCCGATCGCACCGCATCGGTCCTTTGAAATTCACCCTTCTCTTCTTCAGCTGATGATTTTCTAAATCTGGTGGAAAATGCAGGATCTTCAGGAAAACCTTCGAACTTTTCCAACCAAACCCAATAATCCTTTTCAGTACCCATCATTGTGAAGAAGGTTGCAATGAAGGATCAGCCGATGGTATCCCCATCGGTTCTTTAAACAAAGTATCCACTAGGCCTGCTGCCCCCCGAGCCTCACTCGAGCCTGCTGCCCCCGAGCCTCACTCGAGGCGAGAATGTCAAAGAGAATGCGCCACAGCCGATCCTCTTTCTTCCTCCGACAGCCGATAATCTTCCGTTTCAGCTGAACTAGCCCCAAAGATTGGAAATCCTTGACAAAAAGGTTCAGGAACCCGGATCGGCTCGAAGCAGCTGGAGAAGTTTCCATTGTTTTACTCCCTCGAGGCAACAGAAGGCACCACCGTTGGTTTAGATCTGGTGGAGACTCGATAAACATTGCATAATTCCACTAAAGTCGATGGCTACGCATCGGCTGCTGGCTGCGCATCGGCTGCCTCTCAATTCTAAAGTCGATGCCCTCGCATCGGCTGTAAAAAAATTTTGTTTTTTTTTTTTTTACGGCCGACCTGTGCATCGGCCCCCATATTCCAATACCCATCACCAGAAGATGAGATGCTTCCGTTGCATATCCTCGTATTTTCATATACTCAGGTGCCCCCCGAGCCGATTCTGTCAAGAGAATTGATGGTATCGGCTCGTTGGATAACATGTTGAACCCAGGCAGAATGGTGGGTGAGGATAATTTTGGCCGATTGCTGGAATCGGCCTCCACGTTGCTTGCTCGTTGAAGGTTTTGTAAGTTCCCTTCATAAATTTTTTGGGGCTGATCACAAGGATCAGCCTCGCCTGGTTTGCTCATTGGTTTAATCTTGCTATTCGGTTAGGCTGGATAAAACCAACCCAACCTCTGACTTGATGCGCTTGCCGCCGTCCACCTTGAGTGCACCGTAGAGTCGTGGAGCACTAAGCTCTGTCGGCAAGACGAGTACCATGTTTGTGCCAGCCGATGTCCCATCATCGGCTTTCCTCTGTTTAGGGCGCCACTCCATTTTCCGTGGACGACCCTCTTCATCCAGGGCTCGCTGAACTTTTGCAGCCAGATCAGGTCGTGCCTTCCTTAGCGTATGCAGGTATAACCTTTCGGCTTCCTCCAGGCCGCGCAATCGCTGAACCCTGCGCTTTTGGGAACGGCTGAGTCCGTCAGGGCACCACCTTGGCCGGTGGTACCTGTCTTCTTCTACTTCTCCCTCGTCTTCTGAATCCTCAAGATCTGCCCAACGAGGTGACTCAGCGCGTTTGCTTTGTGGCGGGAGAGGCCCTAGGCGCTCGAACACAGACACGTTGGCTGCCTCCTTCTTCTTCTTGTTGCATTCTGGGCAATTGCCGATTGTGGGCAATCGGCTCATTCCTGAATCCCAGCGAGTGCTCGAAGAAGGGGCAGTCCCGTGTCCGGCGTTGTCATCTTGCTCCCTTGATGTTTCCGTGGCACAGCCGCTCGTGCTCCTCCTCATCGCGATCCTGCCGACGATATCTTCTCGGCTTCTCTAGCCAGACGATCTCCTCTATCATCATAATTGGACCGTCGGCGTTGGTCATACCGACTCACATATTTGTTGAGGAGGTGATCAGAGAGGGGTCGCTGATATCTTATATTCTTCACCTCTCCCTCTGTGACATAGCGCTTGCCATCATGACGGAGCCGATCGCGTGGAGCGGCCTCCTCCGTATCCTTGCCACGGGAGTGGCTGCTTTCTGTTTTCTCTTTGTCATGGCGGCTTGCAGACCCTGCCATATTGACACCAAAGGAAAACTTTGGCTGACCTATGGGGTGGCTGAGATCCACCGTGTCGACGCCGGGTCCCGGACGTGGGTCTCTACCGAACTTGACATCGTGCGGCCGGGTCTTCTCAGAGGAGCCGATGAGTTCAGCTTCGAGGATGGCTTTGATCTCATCGCACGTGACTGGCGTGCCGCCCGCCATCTCAGATGTAGATGGCGATGTGGTTGATGTAGACGATTGTCCCACCGGGCGTGCTGAAATGTGTTGACTGCCAAAACCCACCGGCGGGCAGCGGCCTTGTCAACACCGTAGAGCCGGGAAGAGCCTAGAGCTGCGGCTGGCTGAGACCCCTCCGAGCGACGGCCCGCAATGCTCTTCTGGTCACACGCAGCGATGCGAAGTGCAAGGGCGTGCCACCTGACCTATACCTGGTCAGGAAGGTGATGGGGTTGCCTCGCTTAGTTTCCTGCATGGCATACATGTAAACGTTAAATACGAGCCTCGATCGGCTCTCAGGTTATCTCCGTGAATCGGCTCAAAGAGCCGATCCACCCATGATTCGTACGGGGTGCACGAATACTTGGTGGTCCTGCTTGATCAAGATAAAGCTAATGAGATCTACGACGATTTAGGGTTTTCACCGCATAATCGGATCATCCTACTCCAGGTTGGGCCTCGCGGCCACGCACGGTGCTCGTAAGCCGATCCTAAACAAGGCCTAAAAACCAACATGAAGTTGATCCTCGGAACATCCTCGTTTAGGACTTGCGAACGCCACCCTACGTGCCACCGGATCCTCCCCCTTTGTAAGGCCTAACTATTGCGGATATTAAACTAATCCTTGTAGAACAAGGAGCAATCGTAACGGATCAGATCTACTAGATAATGATCAAGCGGGTGCCGCCCCCACACCCGAGATAGGTGTGAGGGCGGCTAGATATGCAAGGGTTGCACTACGTAAGCATGCTTAAACGAAGAACAATGCTAACCCTAACACATCTATGATAACTACGTTGCTCGCCATCAAAAGCGCTTCAAGTACGAGCAACGCATGAACAACGTGGGGCTTGTGCTGCCTAGATCGCAAGATGCGATCTAGGCAGCATGTCGCTTACCCGATAGAAACCCTCGAGACGAAGGAGTTGGCGATGCGCCGAGATTGGTTTGTTTTGGGGTTGAACGTGAGTTGTTGTTTATTCCATAAACCCTAGGTACATATTTATAGTCCAGCGGACTTTCTAATGTGGGCGTGCACCAAACCGTGCACGAGTAAGATTCTACTTTCTAAACTAAGATACAATCTAATATGTTACAAATACACGGGCAATTAAACCCAACTTGGTATAACAGGCCGATTCACGTAATCCTCCATGTATATTTCTTTAAGCCCATCCTGGTCGCGGCCCACCTCTGACTCGGTTAAATTCTGGTGATAACAAGGACTTGTCGTCCTCGGACCAAATGGAGGAGGCGTGGCTCTCCTCGTCCCATTCTTCTGGGGCACGGATTTCTGGCGGCGTCTCACGGGAGGAGGAGGACCCGTAGGAAAGCTCGGAGGAGGAGGAGGAAGAGGACATGGTGGCACAGAGGGTTTTTTGGTGCTAATGCGAGGAGGACGAAGGAGGCGCAAACTGTTTAGAACGGTTAAATAAAGGCGATATGAGAGAGATTCAATGCCACAGCAGTTTCCGAGGAGATGTTGCCCAACAAGAAAGTTTTGCGGCCACGTGGAGAAGTGGAAGGGGCAAGGCATCATGATGAGGATTCTGCGGCAGTTTCTGCTCTGCCACGACATGACCCGACGAAAGAAGAGCATAATGATTTTGGAAATGTCATTTCCAAAACCAGGGGGGCATGTGTTATCACCAGAATTTGACCGAGTCAGAGGTGGGCCGCGATCAAGATGGACTCGAAGAATATATACATAGAAGGAATACGTGAATCGGCCTTTTATACCAAGTTGGGCTAGATTGCCCATGTATCTGTAACATATTAGATCGTGTCTTAGTTTAGAAGTTAGAGTTTTACCCGTGCACGGTTTAGTGCACGCCCCACATTAGAAAGTCCGCTGGACTATAAATATGTATCTAGGGTTTATGGAATAAACAACAACCAACGTTCAACACAAACAAATCTCGGCGCATCGCCAACTCCTTCGTCTCGAGGGTTTCACCGGTAAGCACCATGCTGCCTAGATCGCATCTTGCGATCTAGGCAGCACAAGCCTACCCACGTTGTTCATGCGTTGCTCGTGCTCGAAGCCTTTTTGATGGCGAGCAACGTAGTTATCTTAGATGTGTTAGGGTTAGCATTGTTCTTCGAATTACATGCTTTCGTTATGCAACCCTTGCACATCTAGCCGCCCTTACACTGTCTCGGGTGTAGGGGCGGCACCCCGCTTGATCATAGTTTAGTAGATCTGATCCGTTACGGTTGCTCCTTGTTCATCAAGGATTAGTTTAACATCCGCAATAGTTAGGCCTTACAAAGGGTTGGAGGATCCAGCGGCGTGTAGGGTGACGTTTGCTAGCCCTAGAAAGGATGTTCCGGGGATCAACCTCGTGTTGGTTTTTAGGCCCCGTCTAGGATCGGCTTACGGTCACCGTGCGCGAGCGCGAGGCCCAATCGTGAGTAGGATGATCCGATTATGCGGTGAAAACCCTAAATCGTCGTAGATCTCATTAGCTTTATCTTGATCAAGCAGGACCACCATATATTCGGACACCTCGTTCGAATCATGGGTGAATCGGCTCTTTGAGCCGATTCACAGGATAACCTGAGAGCCGATCGAGGCTCGTATTTAATGTTTACGTGTATGCCATGCAGGAAACTAAGCGAGGCATCATCCACACCTTCCCCGACCAGGTATAGGTCGGGTGGCACGCCCTTGCGATAGCATCGGACGTGCGACCAGGAGGCTTTGCGGGCCGTCGCTCTGAGGGACTGGGGCCAGCCGCAGCCCTAGTTGTTCCCGGCTCTACTGTGTTGCCCGTCTCTGCCCGCCAGGGGGTTTCTGACGTCAACAGCTGCGTCGGCCCTTGGATTAGCATACTCATGTGTATGTACTTCTTCTTCAGGCATAGCCATGGAGGGAGGTTGTACATCCATACAAACACGGGCCAGGTGCTGTGCTTGCTGCTTTGGTTCCCAAACGGATTGAGTCCGTCGGTGCTCGCACCCAACCCGATGTTCCTTGGTTCTTTCCCGAATTCTTCGTAATACTCATCGTCTAATGTTTTCCACGGCTTGCATCCGAAGGGTGTGTTAGCACCGGGTTTTCAACCCGTTCTACATCACGCATCACCGCCTCCTTTCTTTTCGCGTGCCGGCGCATGAGCTTTGCTTCCTTGGGGTCCACGAAGTACCGCTACGGACGGGCGTGAGCGGGAAGTACCACACAACTTTTCGAGGAGATTTTTTTGTCCCTCTCTTGTATCGAGATTCGCCACACTCGTGGGCATGTATCGAGATTGGCATGCTCGTTCCGATATATTACGCGGTCACTGATGCATGCGTGGTATTTCTGGTGCGGTAAATCGAGAGGGCACACGATTTTCTTGGCCTCCTGTAGGCTACCGGCACACGTGTTATCTTTAGGAAAGTGGATCTTCAAGTATCCGAAGAGTTCGTCCACGCTTGTGTCCGTCCATTTGTGCTTTGCCTTCATCTCCATAATATCGAGAGCGTATCTCAGACGGCTCTCCTCCGTCCCACGAGCTGCATCGTACAACGGAGTTCTCGAGTCTACCTCGAGTTGATCTAGCTTAGCCTTCCGTCTACCAGCGATTTTGGGGTCGGTCGATGTGTTGCTGAGAAGAAGTTCCTGAACATGACGGTCCCGCACGGCCGCGGTTAGCGGGGTATTTCTACTCATGTCCTCGTCGGCCGCATGCTCTTCCCGGCCTTCTTGATCACCATCAACGTGTGCGCCATCCTCTTCAACCTCGTCTCCATTGTCGTGTGGGGCATCCTCTCCATCACCTTCGTTATCATCATCTCCACCATCATCATCTCCATCACCATCGATACTATCATCTCCATCATCACTCATCCACCGAGTATGCCCCTCCATGAAACTATACCCGAGCAGGTGTTGATTCACTATGCCCGAGAAGGGGTCAAACAACGATCCTAGCTTGCATCTTCGACAAGGACACATTATATCCTTTCGCTTTTTCGATACATGTCGGCCGTCGCGCGTTCCACGTATCTATCCACGACGCTTTCCCTCATCGCAATGACCATCGCCGCCTACAAGACAAGATAATTGATTACACCGCCGTCTCGGTTTTCACGGAAAAAATTCGGCATGACCTTTGCTAAATATTGTCATGCTCGGAGTTCCAAAATTCGCCGAACGGAAGTTAATCAACATTCCGGCAAAACATTGGCAACTCAATGTTCCTGCACGCGTAAACAAATGCAAAACAATGCATTTACATATATGGAACCGCGCCTTTTGCAATTCTACTAGTGTAACCGCGACTTTTCACCAACTCATGAACATTCCACTCATTATTTATATACCTATTAGTTGACGCGACGTCCAAAAGCACCGGAGAGACGTCACACGTCGACTTTATGCTCGAGAGATCTAGAGAGATCTACAAATAGAGAGATCTAGCTAGATCTAGTGGAAAAGGTGGTGGGAGGAGATAGATCTAGATCTAGATCATGCAAATCATGCTAGAGGGGCTAGGTAGTGCATGATTTGCTCAAATACATCATATTTTGTTGGTTGAAATAGCTAAAATGGGTGGGAGAATGAGATAACAAGTGCTTGGGTTGATTTGCCATCACATATGAGTGTGTGAGGGTGGTGGTAGGTGGCTGGTCGAGTTATGGCATATCCCAGGTTACCGCCGGCGCCTACATGTGCGTTTGCCAGCGGTAGGGCCTATTACCGCCGGCACATACGGCCCACAAACGCCGGCGGTAAGTGCAGGATGGGTGGCCCACCCAGCCACTCGTTACCCCCGGCATTTCCATTTTCGGGTTCACCGGCGGTACAGCCCTCTACCCCCGGCGGTTTGGGCGCAAAACGCCGGCGGTAAGTGCTGTCTGGGTGGCCCGCCCAGCCCCTCGTTACCCCCGGCATTTTCATTTTCGCGTTCGCCGGCGGTAAAGCCCGCACCCCGGCGCCTTCCGTTCAACTCGCCGGCGGTAGGGTTAGGCCACCCTGGAAGGTCTTACCGCCGGCATTTTCAAAACGTACTCGCCGGCGATAAGGAGTGCTGCTATAAGCCTTTTCCTAGTAGTGTTATCTCATTCCTTTGTTTTGTATTTAATTAGATTCTTATAATGAGATAAGTCTTTGGAGTCAATCTTGTGTTAATTTGATTCTTTGACATAATTTGGACAACCATTGTATCTTGATTTAATTGGTGTTTTCTCCAAATTGTATCTTCCCTTGGTTCCTTAAAATATTGTGCATGCATATTTAATATATGTATATCTTAGGGCATGTCTTACTTTATTTGATCCAATATATAGGGTAAACTCCATCAAATCCTATTTGGCTAAGACGTGCATTAAATTCAATTTCATATCTATATGTACATAGTTATGTGGAGTTTGTTCTATATGCTATAGTGTGTCTAACTACTTTGGACCCAATTAGTTTGGGGACCATTTTGTGCTTACCTTTGTGTTAGGTACAATGGATATGCATTGGATGTTTGTCTCACTCTTGGGAAGAAGTGGTGACTCAATGGTAACTTGAGGCAAGCTAGTATGGTCAACTAACTCCTATCTACTACATCAAAACCAATGCTATCTAGGTAACAAGTATCTTTCTCATGCATATTTTTCTAGCATCCAACCGTGTGGTTGCATCTTGGCTTGAATCTCTTGATTTGCAAATATTATGCTTCTTGCAAAGATTTTAATGGAACCTCTTTAATGCAAATGTGAGTAAATTGAGATGAGCACATATGTTGGGAAGTATATAAAATCATGCTCATGATTCATCCATCCCGACTATGCCTATCTAGAAATTTTATTGCATATCAATTCCTCAAGCCTCTCACATGTGCAATATCGACGAAAGTGAAAATTGAGTTATTTCTTTTGGTATCCTCGTTTGTGATACTTGTTTCCTTTCTCAAAGCATCACAACTATCTTGTATCCCTTGTTGATATTTGTGATGTATTTTATGTGTTTATGATTGAAGGTCATGAATGTACAATAAGATAAAATTGAGCCTTTGACCATGCTATTAAGGAAATAAATTATTATTGGTATATTGCATGACTTCATCGTGGATATCATGTTATATTTCTTGTGTATCTATTTTGTATGTACATGTTTCTTTGTGGATAAACATCTTCCTGATTTTGTCCACTTAGAGAAACTTATACACATAAGAGATGATACATCTCCATTTGATATCTTATTTATTTGTTGTGTGTTGATTGGTCATGCTAAGTAATATAACTCATTGAAGACTATGATGATGATATTTGCTCATCATTGTAAATACTCTTGTTATATGCTTTGTCATGCCTCACATATCCTCTTGGTTGAGCCTTTTATTATGGTGCCTCTTACTTGTTGCTCAACCATATGTTTGTTGCAAGTGTTCAGCTTAATTTTCTATCTACAATCTATTCAAAATGTTTGTGTTTTAAATAGTAATGAGGGAGTGAGGATTCCATGTTATGCATATTGTATTCAAATGCAACAATCTAATTTATGCATGTACCTTGGGGAGCTTCCTCATTTTATGTAAAGCACTATTTTGTGGTGATCATTAGATTTGGATTCACTTGGTATCTTTTGTTTTTAATGATATTATGGGAGTGATGATTCCATGTTTGTGCACTTTATACTCCAATGCAAATTTTCTAGTTTTGTGCACAAACCTTGGGGAGCTTCCTCATATTATTTAGAGAAATTTTCTTGATCTTATCATAATATGAATCTTTCTTTTGGTATCTTCTTTGTGGTTCATTTGGTTGCTTGCTTCATTTGTTGAAGCTTCTTGACTTTGTTATATTTTTGCAATCTTTGATCCTCTCTAAAGTGTGATTTCTTCCGAATATTCGTCATTGGATACTTGCATTTGATTCCACTCAAATTATGAGAAACGCACACGGTATGGAGGAACTCTCACTATATTGGCCTTCTAAATTTTTCACTCATTTCGGCAATTGGTGCCAATGGGGGAGAAGTTTGGAGGGTTTAAGGTTATTTGGTTATGTCTTTGATTTGTGCATAAGCATTTGCCTTTCTTGAATTGCATCTTGTTGCTTTGCATAGTTGTATATTTAGAGGAAACTCTACTAGGCTTTGAATGTCAATGTATGCAATGAAATTCAAGTTCATTCCCACGTGCATATATTATGGGGGAGTTGGCTCTATGTATTCAAAAAAAAATTGTTACTTAAATTCCTTATATAAACCCACTCAAAGAGATTGTCATCAATAACCAAAATAGGGGAGATTGAAAGTGCATGGATCCCCGATGTGTTGTTTTGGTAATTAATGACAATCCATATGGACTAATGTGTGCATTGAGTTATATTTGTAGGAGTGGTCCATAGGCAATGCTTGAACCATATGTTGACTTCAAGGTTGCAATAAGAAGAAATTGATGAAGAATATCAAGTATCAAGTATGTCTTGAAGATGAAGATGAAGTGAGCCCTCAAAGTTAACTTCAAGACATCAACATGATGAATAATGAAGAAATGAAGTGCAAGTTCAAGGTGAGCCAACTCAAATAGGTCATATGCTTTAAGCTTGTCATCCATATGGTGATCATGGATATGTGATGATGCACTGAAGAAGAAGCTCTCACATAGTGGAGTATGGGGGAGCAATTCGCTTGACTTCATCAAGCAAACACAATAAAGAAATGTGTTCCATCTTGTTGCGGTCAAGACGGTCATCATTGAGCTCAAGTGGAATGCGCAAGATTAAGGTTTGCTCTTGATAGAGTTTCTTTGTCACCGGTCTCATGGTGTAGTTGGAGACCGGTTTATAGTTGACTGCTACAAAACTTGTGGACTTTGGATCAACAGGAGTGACAGGCTCAGCAATGACATCTCTTCCAGCAGCATGGATAGCATCGGGGATAGCAGGGCGGATATCAGCACGGATAGCATCTGGAATAGCAGCCGGGATATCAGCACGGATAGCATCTGGAATAGCAGCAGGGATATCAGCAGTGGTAACGGCGGGGATATCAGCAGGGATAGCAGCGGGGATAGCAACAACAATCACTACAAAAAAGCAAAACATATCAAAAATGTGAAAAAAAGAGCATAGTCTATGTTAAGATAGCAAAAACAGGGATAAAAACCAAGAGTAGCACCATTGATGTACTAAAGTAGCTAATAAAGTACCTTAATGTAGCAAGTATAAAAGCATAGTATAAAAATGAACAAAAATAAGGAAAAGGCAGTCTATGCTAAGTAGCACCATTAATATACTAAAGTAGCACATGAAGTACCTTAATGTAGCAAGTATAAAAGCATAGTGTAGCAGTATAAAAATGAAGAAAAATAAAAGAAAAAAGCAGTCTATGTTAAGTAGCACCATTGATGTACTAAAGTAGCACATGAAGGACCCTAATGTAGCAAGCATAAAAGCACTAATACAGCACCATATAAAAAGGTCACAAAAAGAAATGAAAGGTAAGTAAAAAATAAGGAGAATGGAAGAAAAACATACTAGGCATATCAGCACTAGGCAACTCTGCAGCAGGATTCTCATGAGCAGAACTCTCTGGAACAGGCATCTTTGCAACACAACTCTGAATAGGAGGGCTCTCAACACTAGGCATCTCTGGAGCAGGCATCTTTGGAGCAGGCAACTTGGCAGCAGGACTAAAATCAACATCCTTCATAGCTGCAGAAACATCAGCATCACTGCATGCAGCAGGATTCCCTACAGCAGAGCAATCAACTGCACCAGGTGTTGAATCAGGGATCTTATTAAAGTCTTCCCATTCACGGGTGCGAGGCTCAAAAAGTTCAAAAGGGGGGCATCTGGGGCCTTGGCAAGTGCATCTTCCCTACAACGCTTAGCAGCATCATCTAGGACCAGAGATCTCACAGGGCTATCAACAGAATGATGTTCACGGGCATCCTCAGATGGGCAAGAGGAGTCTGTAATAATAGCTGGTTGTGGAACATCCGGTGCAGCGCAGCGTGAGGGAACCTCACAATCCCTTGCTGCAAGCACAAAATCATAATCTTCTCAACAAGCCGTTGAATATCATCATCTACAGAACCATCCTCCTCTGGATCATCCACATCAATATCAGCACCCTTAGCCTCCTCCTCATTAACATCCTCATCACTAGAGTCCTCCTTGTCAGACTACTCATCATCATCTGCAGAACCATCCTCTCCTGGATCAGTGTTTACATCACCATGCATGCTGCAACCACCTTGGAAAGTAACACTTGGACCTTCTTGTGTCTGCGATGCAGCATCAACATCGCAAAGGAGAGTCAAGAGGGCTCTCGAGTAACACTTGGACCTTCTTGCCGTACTATCAAGAGGGCTCTCGAGTGAGTAACTCGATCGTATCCTTCGGAGAGCTCAAACCGTTGCATCCTTGCATCATCTTTCTTGTTTGTTATTTGGATTTTATCCGTGTGATGTTTTAGAGCTTGTGCTTATTCTCATAACAAGCTCTAGTTCATCGAGAATGTTTTTTTGCACGGGAAACTTGTTGCATTTTCGAGGTTGGAGGTTTTACCGGTATGTCCTACTTCGATAGGTCAAACCTTTCATCATTTATTTCTATTGTCCCTTGTTGGACTATGATGGTTCCCTACATGATCTTGTAGAGCTTGTTCCTAGCTTCAAAACGAGCCCAAGATCGTCAAAATCGGAGTCCGGATGCTAAAGTTATGCCCGTTTCAGTTTGATGTTTCTGCCAGTTTTCGGGGGCGGATATTCCGACCCAAGTTGGGGGCAGATTATCCGGCCCTCGGAATATCCGGCCCAAACAAATAATCCGCCCCCCATCCAGGGGCATATTTCTTCTAGTTCTTAGCCATTTTTCGGGGACCAGAGTATTTCAATAATTCGGCCCCGGATAATCCGGCCTGTGAGGACCCAAACGGTCATATTTCGATGGGAGGGGGTATTTAAGACCCCCTTCTTCCTCCTTGGGCAGCCATCTCTTCCCCCATTTGTTCTCCACCATTGTTGACCTTGAAAGCTTGCCATATCCCTCTACTCCTCCTATGCTTCTTGAATCTTTTTGAGGGAAAAGGAAGAGGAGATCTAGATCTACATTTCTACCAATCAAATCCCTCTCTTTGTGAGTGTAATCCTCTAGATCTTGATCTTGGATTTCTTTGTGAATTTCCTTTGTTCTTCATCTCTTCTTCCCCCACAAGATTTTGTAACTTTAGTGGAATTTGGGAGTGAAGGATTTGCCATTGCATTTGGTGCATCTGTTTGAGTTCTTCACGGTGATTCATGGAAGTGAAAGCAAGAAAGTTGTTACTATTGAGTTCTTGGAACCCTAGATGGATTCTAGGCCTTTGTGGTGATTTGTTGGGATCCTCCAATTAAGTTGTGGATGTGTGCCCCAACCTTTGTGTAAGGCCCGAGTTCCGCCTCGAAGGAAATCCCTTAGTTGAACCGTGACCTAGGCCTTTGTGGCAAGGGTCACAGGAGAATAAGGTGAGGCGCCTTCGTGGCGCTCGGTGACATGGGCATACCCTCCAGGTACCATTATTAGTATACCTGGCTCGGCTCGGCCCAATATGGAGAAGGCCCAATAAGGCAACCCGAAGAAGTAGTCGACTAGGACTCTTGTAAAATCCTAGGCTGGTTGCATATATAAAGCTAGCCAGGGCACCCGATAGAGGGGAGAACAGGGAGATAAGAGATAGACAAAGCTCCGCCTACGGGCGACCCTTGTAAACATACTTGTGTTTATATTCTAGATTGCTAGCAGCACGTAGGGATCCTCCACCGAGGGGACCCGAAGGTGGGTACGTGATACGTCTCAAACGTATCTATAATTTCTTATGTTCCATGCTACTTTCATGACAATACTCACATGTTTTATACACACTTTACATCATTTATATGCATTTTTCGGCACTAACCTATTAACGAGATGCCGAAGCGCCGGTCCTCGTTTTGTGCTGTTTTTGGTTTCAGAAATCTTACACAGGAAATATTCTCGGAATTGGACGAAACAAACGCCCAGGGTCTTATTTTTCCACGGAGCTTCCAGAAGACCGAAGAGGATACGAAGTGGGGCCACGAGGTGGCGACACGCTAGGGCGGCGCGGCCAAGGAGGGGCCCACGCTGCCCTAGTGTGTGGGCCCCTCGTGAGTCCCCCGACTCTGCCCTTCCGCCTACTTAAACTCTCCGTCGCGAAAACCCTATTACCGAGAGCCACAATACGAGAAAAGTTCCAGAGACGCCGCCAATCCCATCTCGGGGGATTCTGGAGATCGCCTCCGGCACCCTGCCGGAGAGGGGAATCATCTCCCGGAGGACTCTACATCACCATGATCGCCTCCGGACTGATGTGTGAGTAGTTCATCCTTGGACTATGGGTCCATAGCAGTAGCTAGATGGTTGTCTTCTCCTCTTGTGCTATCATGTTAGATCTTGTGAGCTGCCTACAATGATCAAGATCGTCTATTTGTAATGCTACATGTTGTGTTTGTTGGGATCCGATGAATATGGAATACAATGTCAAGTTGATTATTGATCTATCATATATGTGTTGTTTATGTTCTTGCATGCTCTCCGTTGCTAGTAGAGGCTCTGGCCAAGTTGATACTTGTGACTCCAAGAGGGGGTATTTATGCTCGATAGTGGGTTCATGTCTCCATTGAATCTGGGGGAGTGACAGCAACCCCTAAGGTTGTGGATGTGCTGTTTCCACTAGGGATAAAACATCAATGCTTTGTCTAAGGATATTTGTGTTGATTACATTACGCACCATACTTAATGCAATTGTCTGTTGTTTGCAACTTAATACTGGAAGGGGTGCGGATGCTAACCTGAAAGTGGACTTTTTAGGCATAGATGCATGCTGGATAGCGGTCTATGTACTTTGTCGTAATGCCCTGATTAAATCTCATATTAGTCTTTGTGATATGTATGTGCATTGTTATGCCCTCTCTATTTGTCAAATGCCCAACTGTAATTTGTTCACCCAACATGCTATTTCTTATTGGAGAGACACTGATACGTCTCAAATGTATCTATAATTTCTTATGTTCCATGCTACTTTTATGATGATACTCACATGTTTTATACACATTATATGTCATATTTATGCATTTTCTGGCACTAACCTATTGACGAGATGCCGAAGAGCCAGTTGCTGTTTTCTGCTGTTTTTGGTTTCAGAAATCCTACAAAGGAAATATTCTCGGAATTGGACGAAATGAACGCCCAGGGTCTTATTTTTCCACGAAGCTTCCAGAAGACCGAAAGGATTACGAAGTGGGGCGACGAGGCGCCGCCACGCCAGGACCGCGCGGCCAAGCGTGGGGCCGCGCCGCCCTGTTGTGTGGGGCCCTCGTGTCGCCCCTAAACCTACACTTCCGCCTACTTAAAGCCTTCGTCGCGAAAACCCCAGTACCGAGAGCCACGATACGGAGAACCTTCCAGAGACGCCGCCGCCGCCAATCCCATCTTGGGGGATTCAGGAGATCGCCTCCGGCACCCTGCCGGAGAGGGGAATCATCTCCCGGAGGTCTCTTCATCGCCATGATCACCTCCGGATCGATGTGTGAGTAGTTCACCCCTGGACTATGGGTCCATAGCAGTAGCTAGATGGTTGTCTTGTCCTCATTGTGCTATCATGTTAGATCTTGTGAGCTGCCTATCATGATCAAGATTATCTATTTGTAATGCTACATGTTGTGTTTGTTGGGATCCGATGAATATTGAATACTATGTCAAGTTGATTATCAATCTATCATCTATGTTGTTTATGTTCTTGCATGCTCTCCGTTGCTAGTAGAGGCTCTGGCCAAGTTGATACTTGTGACTCCAAGAGGGAGTATTTATGCTCGATAGTGGGTTCATGCCTCCATTGAATGCTGGGACCAGTGACAGAAAGTTCTAAGGTTGTGGATGTGCTGTTGCCACTAGGGATAAAACATCAATGCTTTGTCTAAGGATATTTGTGTTGATTACATTACGCACCATACTTAATGTAATTGTCTGTTGTTTGCAACTTAATACTGGAAGGGGTTCGGATGATAACCTGAAGGTGGACTTTTTAGGCATAGATGCATGCTGGATAGCGGTCTATGTACTTTGTCGTAATGCCCCGATTAAATCTCATAGTACTCATCATGATATATGTATGTGCATTGTTATGCCTTCTTTATTTGTCAATTGCCCAACCGTAATTTGTTCACCCAACATGCTATTTATCTTATGGGAGAGACACCACTAGTGAACTGTGGATCCCGGTCCATTCTTTACATCTGAAATACAATCTATCGCAATACTTGTTCTTTACCTGTTCTTCGCAAACAAACATCATCATCCACACTATACATCTAATCCTTTGTTTACAGCAAGCCGGTGAGATTGACAACCTCACCGTTACGTTGGGGCAAAGTACTTTGATTGTGTTGTGCAGGTTCCACGTTGGCGCCGGAATCCCTGGTGTTGCGCCGCACTACACTCCGCCACCAACAACCTTCACGTGTTCCTTGACTCCTACTCACTACTAGGAAAAGGCCTAGCCATAAGGTTGACTTCAGTGGCGCACCATGATGGCCGTGCGCCACTGCTACTTAGCAGTGGCGCACCACAAAATGGTGGGCCACTGTTACAAATGTAGTAGTGGCGCACCTTGTTTGTGGTGCGCCATTACTAATTCCTGGCAGGAGGCCAGCTCCTACCCAAAACTAATAGTGGCGCACGTCTCCATGGTGCGCCACCGCTACTTTGCTTACTTATGGCGCATGGCTTTGTGGTGCGCCACCGCTAGGAGGTGGCCGGGGCCCTTTAGAGATGAGGGCTTTAGCAATGGCGCACCGCGTGGTGCGCCACTACTAGCTATGGCGCACCGCCGACATGGTGCGGCACCGCTAAGTTGGGCAGGGCGTGGGTTTACAGTGTACTGGGTGAGCAGTGGCGCACCACTTAGCAAGGCGCCATTGCTATGTCACCCTAGCAGAGGGCGCACGGCTAGGTGGTGCGCCACCGCTAACCCGGGACCATTTCCTGCTTTTCACCCTCCACTCACATGTGCCACCCACTTTCCCCAAACACTCTTCCACCACCACCTCCCACCAAATCTGGATCTGGTCGTGTTGCCCCTCCTTCCCACCTCATTTTCACCTCTTCATTCACCAAAATTAAGTTGGTAAACTTAATTTTCTTCATAGGTAAGTGAAGCTTTCTTAGCTCAATACCCTACTCCATCTCAACTTTTTACCTCATCCAACACTCTAGGTCTCGCCGTATCGGTAACTTTGTTGGTTTTATGCTTTGTGTGTGAACGGTTCCGATCGTCTTGGACACACACGTGTGTGTGCACATATGTTATGCGAAGCTCATGTATTGTGTGCGCATGCGCGAAAAGCGTCTCACGTGCATGTGTGTTGTATGCGAAGCCTCCACATGTGTTGTATATGCAAAGCCTCCAATCCACACATGTGTTGCATGCATGTGTTTGTTTGCAGGGATTTGAAATGCGATGGAGTTGCCAATATTTTGCCGAAACGTTGATTCATTTCCGTTTCGGCGAATAGTGGGCATACTACGCATATACATATGTCCTATTTTTAGGGAAGGTCATGCCAAAATTTTCTTTTGGTATGCTAAGATATCCATTTTCTCTATACCCGCAGTGCGACCATGGTCCGCATGATGAGCGAAGGCATTGTGGCTAGGTTTTTGAAAGCCGCGACAGCCGAGATGATTAGAAATAACCAAAAGGAGATAAGATGTCCGTGTCGAAGATGCAAGCCGACGAGCCTTATGGACCCTAAAGCCGATATGGTGCGGGACCACCTTCTCATGCGTGGTTTCATGGATGGCTATCGGTGGGAAGGCGACGAAGATGATTATGAATTTGTCCATGGGATTTCAACAAGAAATAAGGAAGGAGGTGATCAGGATGTAGAACATCTCGGGCATGATCAGGATGTAGAAGATCCCGGAGATGATCATGATCACAATGTAGGAGATCCTGGACTCGATGATGAGGAAGATCAAGATGGAGGTCATCATGACGATCATGAAGATGAAGACGATGGACCATCGTCGATGGATCGGGTGCAGGACCCTTATCTTCAAGAGCTGCTTCTCAAGCGTACGAGTAACGCAAGAGCTGCCGCCCGAGAGAAAGCCAAGATGGATCAACTCGGAGGTAGATGCGGTTACTCCATTGTATGAAGGATGCAGGCCGGAGGATACCCGCTCGAAAGTAACGCTCATGGCACTCGGAGATGAAGGTAAAGCACAAAATGACCGACACATCCTTCAACGACAACATGTCATTCTAGCAGAACGTCTTCCCAAAGGTAACACGTGTCCGACTAGTATCGAGGAGGCCAAGAAAATCGTGTGTCCTCCGGATTTACCGCATGTGAAATATCATGTGTGCTTGAACGATTGCATCATTTATCGGAACGAGCATGCGGCGTGTACCATATGTCCGGTGTGCGGCGTCGGCCGGTACAAGAAGGGGAAGAAAGCTCCTCGGAAGGTGGTGTGGTACTTTCCGATCACTCCTCGTCCGCAGCGGTATTTCGCGGATCCTAAGCAAGCAAAGCTAATGCGCCGGCACGCGGAGATGAGGAAGGTAGAAGATGACGCAGATGATCCGGACAAAAAGAAAAAGGACAGGATGTTGAGACACCCTTCGGATGCTAGCCGTGGAATGCGTTGAACCTCGAGTACCCAGAATTTGGGGACGATCCTAGGAACATAAGGCTGGGCGCGAGCACCGATGGAGTCAATCCGTTTGGCAGCCGAGCAGCACGCATAGCACCTGGCCCGTGTTTGTGTGGATGTACAACCTCCCCCCGGTTGTGCATGAAGAGGAAGTACATTCAAATGAGTATGCTAATTGAAGGGCCGAAACAACCAGGGAACGACATCAATCCGTATATGGGGCTTCTGAAAGAGGAGCTAGCCACGCTATGGGACACGCCTGCCAATACGTGGGACGCCGCCGCGGAAGAATATTTCCCTATGAGAGCCGCACTGCTCACGACGGTGCACGACTTTCTCGGTTACGGATATGTCGCGGGGCAGGTGGTCCACGGATTTAATGCATGCGTCAGGTGCATGGACGACACAACGTACCGCCGCCTAGATAGAGATCCCGGGTCCTCGAAAACGGTGTTCATGGGACATCGAAGGTGGCTTCGCGAGGACGACGCATGGAGGAAACGCAAGGATCTGTTCGATGGTGAAGACGAACCCCGAAGACGGCCACGTACGAGAAGCGGCGAGCAAATAGACGAGCTATTGAAAAATTGGAAAGAGTGCCCACCGCCGGGAAAGAAGCGAAAGGCGCCGGAGCCGTCGCTTAAGGTATGGAAGACGAGGTCTGTTTTCCGGGACTTGCCGTACCGGAAGATCCTCCGTGTGCCTCACAGCCTTGATGTCATGCACATCACGAAAAACGTGTGCGAGAGTCTCGCTTGGTACCCTCCTCAACATGCCGAGAAGACCAAAGATGGGCCGAAAGCAAGGTACGACTTGCAATCAATTGGGATCGGGAGGAGCTTCACGCGGGACGCCCTAATGATGATGATGATGATGATGATGACGATGACGATGATGAGGCGGAGGACACGCAAAGTCGTCGCAAGGGCAAAAATGCCAAAAAGATTGAATATTACTCGCCCCCGCGTGCTTCACTCTAAGTCGAAGGAGATCGAGCAGTTTTTCGATCGTCTCCGATACGTCTCCAACGTATCGATAATTTCTTGTGTTCCATGCCACATTATTGATGTTATCTACATGTTATATGCACACTTTATGTCATATTCGTGCATTTTCCGGAACTAACCTATTGACGAGATGCCGAAAGGCCGCTTGCTCGTTTTCTCGCTGTTTTTGGTTCCGTAAAGGCTGTTCGGGCAATATTCTCGGAATTGGACGAAATCAACGCCAAACCTCCTATTTTTACCGGAAGGCTCCAGAACACCGAAGGAGAGTCGGAGGAGAGCCAGGGGGGCCCCACACCATAGGGCCGCGCGGGCCAGGGTCTGGCCGCGCCGGCCTAGGGTGAGGCCGCCCTGTCAGCCCCCCTGCGCCGCCTCTTCGCCTATAAAACCCCTTTCGACCTAAAAACGCAGTACCAATTGACGAAACTCCAGAAAAGTTACTGTGGCGCCGCCGCCATCGCGAAACTCCAATTCGGGGGACAGAAGTCTCTGTTCCGGCACCCTGCCGGAGCGGGGAAGTGCCCCCGGAAGGCTTCTCCATCGACACCGCTGCCATCTCCATCGCCACCGCTGCCATCTCCACCGCCATCTTCATCACCGCTGCTGCTCCCATGAGGAGGGAGTAGTTCTCCATCGAGGCTCGGGGCTGTACCGGTAGCTATGTGGTTAATCTCTCTCCATGTACTTCAATACAATGATCTCATGAGCTGCCCTACATGATTGAGATTCATCTCGATGTTTGTATCACTACTATCTATGTGCTACTCTAGTGATTTGTTATTAAAGTAGTTTATTCCTCCCGCATGTGTGCAAAGGTGACAGTGCGTGCACCGTGTTAGTACTTGGTTTATGCTATGATCATGATCTCTTGTAGATTATGGAGTTAACTATTGCTATGATAATATTGATGTGATCTATTCCTCCTACATATGCATGAAGGTGACAGTGTGCATGCTATGCTAGTACTTGGTTTAGTAGCGTTGATCTATCTTACACTAAGGGTTACTTAAACATGAGCATTATTGTGGAGCTTGTTAACTCCGGCATTGAGGGTTCGTGTAATCCTACGCAATGTGTTCATCATCCAACAAAAGTGTAGAGTATGCATTTATCTCGTTTCGTTATGTGATCAATGTTGAGAGTGTCCACTAGTGAAAGTGTAATCCCTAGGCCTTGTTCCTAAATACCGCTGAGTTACTACTGCTTGTTTACTACTGCTGCGTTACTACCGCTGAGTTACTACTGCTTGTTACTCGTTTTATCTGCGTTACTCGCTGCAATACCACCACCATCAACTACACGCCAAGCACTTTTCTCGCCACCGTTGCTACTGCTCATACTTATTTATACCACCCGTATTTCACTATCTCTTCGCCGAACTAGTGCACCTATTTGGTGTGTTGGGGACACAAGAGACTTCTTGCTTTGTGGTTGCAGGGTTGCATGAGAGGGATATCTTTGACCTCTTCCTCCCCGAGTTCGATAAACCTTGGGTATCCACTTAAGGGAAACTTGCCGCTGTTCTACAAACCTCTGCTCTTGGAGGCCCAACACTGTCTACAAGAATAGAAGCTCCCGTAGACATCAAGCACTTTTCTGGCGCCGTTGCCGGGGAGGAAAGGTAAAAAGGCTCTCATACTACGGTCCCAGGTAAAGTATTTTTCCGGCGCCGTTGTGTGTGTGCTCAAAGCTATTTCCTTTAGATCCTGCAATTGCATCTTTTTGTTTCTTGTTTACACTAGTTAGGCATAATGGACAACAATGAGATTCTTGTTCTATTTCCTGATTTAAAACATGGATTGTTTGATGCGAAAATTAAAAAACCTATGAAATCTTGTTTGCATGCTGGTAGTAATATTAGTATGAACGTTTCGAACACCATTGTTGACAATAATATAGAAAGTTCTAAGCTTGGGGAAGCTGGTTTGCATGATATTTTCAGTCCCCCAAGCATTGAGGAAAAAATTTTCTTTGATGATACTTTGCCTCCTATTTCTGATGATGATAATGATAGTGGTCTTTTTGTGCCACCTACTATGGAGAGTAAATTTTGTTGTGATTATACTATGCCTCCTACACTTGATGAGAATAATAATGATAGCTACTTTGTTGAATTTGCTCCCACTACAACTAATAAAATTGATTATGCCTATGTGGAGAGTAATAATTTTATGCATGAGACTCATGATAAGAATGCTTTATGTGATAGTTATATTGTTGAGTTTGCTCATGTTGCTACTGAAAGTTATTATGAGAGAGGAAAATATGGTTGTAGAAATTTTCATGTTACTAAAATGCCTCTCTATGTGCTGAAATTTTTGATGCTACACTTGTTTTATCTTCCTATGCTTGTTACTTTGCTCTTCATGAACTTGTTTATTTACAAGATTCCTATGCATAGGAAGCATGTTAGACTTAAATGTGTTTTGAATTTGCCTCTTGATGCTCTCTTTTGCTTCAAATACTATTTCTTGCGAGTGCATCATTAAAACTACTGAGCCCATCTTAATGGCTAAAAAGAAAGAACTTCTTGGGAGATAACCCATGTGTTATTTTGCTACAGTACTTTGTTTTATATTTGTGTCTTGGAAGTTGTTTACTACTGTAGCAACCTCTCCTTATCTTAGTTTTGTGTTTTGTTGTGCCAAGTAAAGTCTTTGATAGTAAAGTAAGTACTAGATTTGGATTACTGCGCAGTTCCAGATTTCTTTGCTGTCACGAATCTGAGCCCACTGCCCTGCAGGAAGCTCAGAAAATTATGCCAATTTACGTGCATGATCCTCAGATATGTACGCAACTTTCATTCAATTTGAGCATTTTCATTTGAGCAAGTCTGGTGGCCTAATAAAATCCATCTTTACGGACTGTTCTGTTTTGACAGATTCTGCCTTTTATTTCGCATTGCCTCTTTTGCTATGTTGGATGAATTTCTTTGATCCATTAATGTCCAGTAGCTTTATGCAATGTCCAGAAGTGTTAAGAATGATTGCGTCACCTCTGAACATGTTAATTTTTATTGTCCACTAACCCTCTAATGAGTTGTTTCGAGTTTGGTGTGGAGGAAGTTTTCAAGGGTCAAGAGAGGAGGATGATATACTATGATCAAGGAGAGTGAAAGCTCTAAGCTTGGGGATGCCCCGGTGGTTCATCCCTGCATATATCAAGAAGACTCAAGCGTCTAAGCTTGGGGATGCCCAAGGCATCCCCTTCTTCATCGACAAATTATCGGGTTCCTTCTCTTGAAACTACATTTTTATTCGGCCACATCTTATGTGCTTTTTCTTGGAGCGTCTGTTTGTTTGCTTTTGTTTTTGTTTGTGTTTGAATAAATTGGATTACATCATGCTTGTGTGGGAGAGAGACACGCTCCGCTGGTTCATATGAACACATGTGTTCTTAGCTCATAATATTCATGGCGAAGTTTCCTCTTCGTTAAATTGTTATATGGTTGGAATTGGAAAATGATACATGTAGTAATTGCTATAATGTCTTGGGTAATGTGATACTTGGCAATTGTTGTGCTCATGTTTAAGCTCTTGCATCATATACTTTGCACCTATTAGTGAAGAATACATAGAGCATGCTAAAATTTGGTTTGCATAATTGGTCTCTCTAAGGTCTAGATAATTTCTAGTAAGGTGTTTGAACAACGAGGAAGACAATGTATAGTTTTATAATGCTTGTAATATGTCTTTTATGTGAGTTTTGTTGTACTAGTTCATACTTTTGTTTGCTTCAAACAACCTTGCTAGCCTAAGCCTTGTATCGAGAGGGAATACTTCTCATGCATCCAAAATACTTGAGCCAACCACTATGCCATTTGTGTCCACCATACCTACCTACTACATGGTATTTTCTGCCATTCCAAAGTAAATTGCTTGAGTGCTACCTTTAAACAATTCAAAATTTATTACCTCTTATTTGTGTCAATGTTTTATAGCTCATGAGGAAGTATGTGGTGTTTATCTTTCAATCTTGTTGGGCAACTTTCACCAATGGACTAGTGGCTTCATCCGCTTATCCAATAATTTTGCAAAAAGAGCTGGCAATGGGATTCCCAGTCCCAAATTAACAAACTAAAAATAGACACTCCTCCATGGTATGTGATTGTTGGACGGCACCCGAAGGATTCGGTTAGCCATGGCTTGTGTAAGCAAAGGTTGGGAGGAGTGTCATCATAATAAAACTAAAATAAAAAGGTACTCCTTCATGGTATGAGATTGTTGGCGGGCACCCGAGGATTCGGTTAGCCATGGTTTGTGAAAGAAAGGTTGGAAGGAGTGCCATCCAAAAATAAAATAAAATGGGAGCCGCTCTTTGAAGGTTTGTCCGGCAAGGGGGTTAGAGTACCCGCTACCATTCGTTGACAACAACATACACCTCTCAAAACTTTATTTTTATGCTCTCTTTATGTTTTCAAAATCAAAGCTCTAGCACAAATATAGCAATCGATGCTTTTCCTCTATGAGGACCATTCTTTTACTTTCAATGTTGAGTCAGTTCACCTATTTCTCTCCACCTCAAGAAGCAAACGCTTGTGTTAACTATGCATTGATTCTTACATATTCGATTATTGCACTTATTATATTACTCTATGTTGACAATATCCATGAGATATACATGTTACAAGTTGAAAGCAACCGCTGAAACTTAATCTTCTTTTGTGTTGCTTCAATACCTTTACTTTGAATTATTGCTTTATGAGTTAACTCTTATGCAAGACTTATTGATGCTTGTCTTGAAGTGCTATTCATGAAAAGTCTTTGCCTTATGATTCACTTGTTTACTCATGTCATCACCATTGTTTTGATCGCTGCATTCTCTACATATGCTTTACAAATAGTATGATCAAGATTATGATGGCATGTCACTCCGAGAAATTATCTTTGTTATCGTTTTACCTGCTCGGGACGAGCGAACTAAGCTTAGGGATGCTGATACGTCTCCAACGTATCGATAATTTCTTGTGTTCCATGCCACATTATTGATGTTATCTACATGTTATATGCACACTTTATGTCATATTCGTGCATTTTCTGGAACTAACCTATTGACGAGATGCCGAAAGGCCAGTTGCTGTTTTCTGCTGTTTTTGGTTCCAGAAAGGCTGTTCGGGCAATATTCTCGGAATTGGACGAAATCAACGCCAAACCTCCTATTTTTACCGGAAGGCTCCAGAACACCGAAGGAGAGTCGGAGGAGAGCCAGGGGGGCCCCACACCATAGGGCCGCGCGGGCCAGGGTCTGGCCGCGCCGGCCTAGGATGAGGCCGCCCTGTCAGCCCCCCTGCGCCGCCTCTTCGCCTATAAAACCCCTTTCGACCTAAAAACGCAGTACCAATTGACGAAACTCCAGAAAAGTTACTGTGGCGCCGCCGCCATCGCGAAACTCCAATTCGGGGGACAGAAGTCTCCGTTCCGGCACCCTGCCGGAGCGGGGAAGTGCCCCGGAAGGCTTCTCCATCGACACCGCTGCCATCTCCATCGCCACCGCTGCCATCTCCACCGCCATCTTCATCACCGCTGCTGCTCCCATGAGGAGGGAGTAGTTCTCCATCGAGGCTCGGGGCTGTACCGGTAGCTATGTGGTTAATCTCTCTCCATGTACTTCAATACAATGATCTCATGAGCTGCCCTACATGATTGAGATTCATCTGATGTTTGTATCACTACTATCTATGTGCTACTCTAGTGATTTGTTATTAAAGTAGTTTATTCCTCCTGCATGTGTGCAAAGGTGACAGTGCGTGCACCGTGTTAGTACTTGGTTTATGCTATGATCATGATCTCTTGTAGATTATGGAGTTAACTATTGCTATGATAATATTGATGTGATCTATTCCTCCTACATATGCATGAAGGTGACAGAGTGTGCATGCTATGCTAGTACTTGGTTTAGTAGCGTTGATCTATCTTACACTAAGGGTTACTTAAACATGAGCATTATTGTGGAGCTTGTTAACTCCGGCATTGAGGGTTCGTGTAATCCTACGCAATGTGTTCATCATCCAACAAAAGTGTAGAGTATGCATTTATCCGTTCGTTATGTGATCAATGTTGAGAGTGTCCACTAGTGAAAGTGTAATCCCTAGGCCTTGTTCCTAAATACTCGCTGAGTTACTACTGCTTGTTTACTACTGCTGCGTTACTACTGCTGAGTTACTACTGCTTGTTACTCGTTTCTATTGCGTTACTACTGCTGCAATACCACCACCATCAACTACACGCCAAGCACTTTTCCGCCACCGTTGCTACTGCTCATACTTATTTATACCACCTGTATTTCACTATCTCTTCGCCGAACTAGTGCACCTATTTGGTGTGTTGGGGACACAAGAGACTTCTTGCTTTGTGGTTGCAGGGTTGCATGAGAGGGATATCTTTGACCTCTTCCTCCCCGAGTTCGATAAACCTTGGGTATCCACTTAAGGGAAACTTGCTGCTGTTCTACAAACCTCTGCTCTTGGAGGCCCAACACTGTCTACAAGAATAGAAGCTCCCGTAGACATCAGTCTCCTAGGAGTAAAACTTCCCTACGGTTACGCGGGGAAGATAAGCAGGTACCTAGACAAAGCGAAGCAGAGGTTCAGCGGGATGAAGTCTCACGACTGTCACGTGCTGATGACGCAGATACTTCCGGTTGCAATCCGTGGGATCATGGACGCGCACGTCCGTGAAACGCTTTTTGGCCTATGTAACTTTTTCGACGTCATCTCTCGGAAGTCTGTTGGCGTGAGGCAACTTAGAAGGCTACAGGAAGAGATCGTGGTGATACTGTGCGAGCTTGAGTAGTACTTCCCGCCCGCTTTCTTCGATGTTATGGTGCATTTGCTGGTACATATCGTGGAGGATATCATCCAACTGGGGCCGACGTTCCTGCACATCATGATGCCGTTCGAAAGGATGAATGGTGTCATCAAAGGGTACGTTCGCAACAGGGCACGTCCAGACGGAAGCATAGCCAAGGGCTTTCTGACCGAAGAGTGCATCTCCTTCGCACGAGTTATCTAGAAATCGAGAACCCCATTGGCCTGCCCGTAAACGGGCATCTCGGGAAGCTCGGCTGGATGTGGTCACCGCGACGGTAGCCGCGAAATGCATGTCGACTTCAAGGGTCGAATCGCCGACTTTGAAAGAGCAAACCTAGTCGCGCTACAACACATAGACGTGGTCGATCCTTGGGTGGTAGAGCACAAAACCTTCATGGCAAAGACGTACGGTGATCGGGGCCAACAGAGGACGGACGGAGATATAATCAAAGAGCACAACTCAACCTTCACGCGGTGGTTCAAGGACAAGATGCCGACGTACCCTATAGACGAGGATTCTTCTCGCGGAAGAAAAACTCATATTCGCCTTGTCACGGGCGCCGAACACAACTCGATGACATTTCGTGCGTACGATATCAACGGCTACACATTCTACACCGAGGAAAAGGACATGAAGAGCGATTATCGAACTCCGGGGTAACGATGGAGTCCTACACCGGTGACGTCAAGCAGAGATACTACGGAAAGATCGAGGAGATCCGGGAGCTGAGCTACGCCGGAGAGAATGTGCCGATGTTCCGTGTCAGGTGGGCCAAGAACGTCATAAAAGAAGACCGGCATTTCACCACCATGGTTATACCCGAAGCGAAATCCAAGACAGCGGGCGCAAAGGTCACCGCGAAATATGAGCCATGGGTACTAGCTTCCCAAGTGGACCAATGCTTCTTCATTACCGACCCGCAAAAGCCCAGCCGTGTTGTCGTGAGGAGAGGCAAAAGGAGCATCATCGGAATGGATGGAGCCGCCAACGAGCTAGACTTTGACCAGTACCGCGATCCGAAGATGGAAGATGACGACGACGATGATGAAGAACCATACACAACAAGAAGAAGCAGGACCACCCTACCTAAAGGCCGTCCATTCAAGAGAAGAAGTCTAGGAGTTCCGGGCTAAATTATTCAACCGCGAGAAAGAAGGGCAAGAAGATTGTGAAAAGATAATTATGTATCATTTTCTTGTATGAATAATGGATGTCATATTGTTAATCTTCACATTGTACCGATCAAAATAGACATATAATTTATATTTTTGGATATTTTCTAGATTCTATAGTATTTTAAATATTCTACATAATTATAATTATGTATGCCTTTTATTTTGGTGTATTATGCTATTTTGGATGTTTATTATAGTGTTAAATCAATTTAAAAAGAAAAGGAAAAAAATTGGGGCCGCCAGTGGTTCGAACTCCGGCCGGCGGGGTTTGGCACAAACCAACCAGGGACAGAGCGATGCGGTACTAATCGGAATACGTCAAATCCCCACGCGTTTTGCTTTTGACCTAGACATAAAGTGGTAGTGGCGCACCCCTAGAGGTGCGCTATTGCTAAGCCTCATAGTGGCGCACCACTAGAGGTGCGCTATTGCTAACGGTGTCTGGGACTTAGCCAAAAATCCCCCGTCCCGACCACGCATCCTCCATTCCCCATTCTTCCCCAGTACCACTCGATCCTCTCCGACGCCGGCGGCCGCCCCTCCCCCGAACGACGCGAGCGACCCCGGCGACGCCCTCCTCTCCTCGCCACCTCCCACCGGCGGCCACCCCTCCTCTCACGCGAGCGGCCACAGACACCGGCGCCCAGATCCCCTCCCCCTCGATTACCGCCTGCCACCGTCGCGTCGCCGCAGGTGAGGCCCGTCTCTCCTCCCTCCCTCTCTGACCTAGCGGCGTCCCTCCCTCTACTAACCACGTCATGGACACCAGCGCAGGCGCCCCAGTTCTTCATCGGCCACCAGTTCGTCAACGGCCCCAGTTCGTCGGCCACCAGTAGGCGCTCAACCTCCCTCCCCGACCCCATCTGCCAACCTGCGCAAGGACACCATCCGCCTCGTGCCCGACCCCGAGGACCCCGACCGCCTCCAGCCGGCATCGCCGTCGCCGCAGGTGAGGCCCCTCTCCCCTCCCTCTCTCTCTGACCTAATTGGTGCACCTACATTGTTCCATTTTTGTTCAATTTAAGGGGAAAAAAGAACACAAATGCTACTTGTTGTAACCTTAATTTGTAGCTTGTGTTGAGGTGTAACAAGTGGAAGTTTGATTTTCGATGCTCTGTATGCACTATGCAATGATGCTCTGTATGCTTCACTATGTGCTTCAAAAATGAATGTAGAGTGTTTGCTTTCACTTGCCAATGCAGAGTGTTGATAGGTAGTTGTAGTTTTCATGCCTAGGTTACTGAATCTTACTGAGATTTCTGAGTTTTCATCTGTTACTTGGTGTTGTTGCTGCTGCTAGATAGGTGCACCGACCAGTGAGCATTTCCTTCTAAAAAAAATACAGAGCTACCCTTTAAGAGTGAAATAGGCCAAATCTAACTAACTTGTCATTTTTAAGGTTGTTGCTGCTGCTAGATAGGTTGCTGCTGCTAGATAGGTTGCTGTTGTTAGGTGTTGCTTGCTTGCTTGCTATGGTGCTGCTATGTGTTTTTCCCTAAGTGATGAAAGAGTGCAGTAATTCATACATGGATGTTTCTGTTCCTCAGTTTGAACTCCATAGTACCATGAACAAGTTTGTTGTGGTGTAAAGTGAATACTTTGCTAGCTCCCTGACATGGTTTGCTTGCTGGTAGTGTGCAAAGTGTTGATATGCATACTTTAAACAGATATGTTGCTTATACATGGTTACTTTATTTGATGGCTGGCTTGTGGCCTTGCTTGCTTTTCTGGTTCTACTTAGTTGGCCTAGGAGTGATTTCCTGACCCTAAGTATATACTTCTACAGCTAGTGGATTTCGGTTCGATGAAGGGATGTACTATATATTTTTGATAACAACAGATGATGTACTTGATTCTTTGGCCCCGGCAGCATATTATTGAATTAATTAGGAATTTGGAACATGGTGAAATGATATATTTCAGAATCACTAGCATATTTGAAATGCTGTTGCTGGTAATTGCTTCAGGCCCGCTACTTACGCTGCTATAGCTTGTTGCTGCTAGCTAGCTTGGTGCTAGCCGTCGCTAGGTTGCTTGTTCGTCGCTAGCTTGGTGCTCGTCGCTAGTGGCCGCTACTAGCATGCTACTAGGTGATGTTGGATGGTGCTACTGGCTGCTCAGCCTTGCTGCTGCCACTTGCATAGTTTACAAGGTTGTCTGTCGACTTGGGCATTGGTGTACTTTTGTTAAATTGTAACCATTGTTTTTGTGGAGCAGCACTCGGAGAAGCACTTAGTGCATTTTATTGTTGATGCTCGATGCTCTGTCGCTAGCTGGTGCTTGCTAGCTAGGCATGTTGCATGCTCCTTGCCATCCGGTGCATTTTGTTGTTGCTACTGCTCGCTAGCATTTTGTTGCTGGTGTGTATATGGTGTCATTTTCTTGTGCAGGGATCGACAGAGTTGCCCATTATCGCCGAAATGTTGATTCATTTCCGTTTCAGCGAAAATGGGGCACTCATATGTCCATAAATTAGCATAGGTCATGCCCAATTTTTCCGTGAAATCTTGCGCTAACTTTATGCATTTTTTCCTACTTAGTTCGAACATGGCCAACAACGAAGAGGCCGGCGGCAGCGGTAGCAAGCCATTCTGGATGCTAACCGATGAAATGGAGGTGATGGAGTCACAACCTCGCCGCGACGAAGGCGAGGATGATTGCACCGATCCAGAGTACCGAGCGGACGATGCCGCCGAGGATGACACCACTGATGGTGCCGGCGAGGATGACACCACGGATGGTGCCGGCGAGGATGACACCGGTGCACCGAAGAAGCTACGGAGGGAGCGTCGCCCGAATGTGCTCGAGCACCGTGAAGCAGGCATTCACCGAAGTGAACGCCACTGGGCTTCCAACGGCGCCCCCTGATTTAGTCAAAGGTTACGCTGCCCAACTCGGGTGCATCCTCCGGAGCACGGTCTCGATCAACACCGAGAACCTCAGGCATCCCGACCGAGCGAATTTGCGCACCCTCCTCTTCAAGAAGCTGCACGAACGATACGAGTTCCCGGTGGACTGCTCAGAAAAGCGTCTCTTGCGGAACAAAGTGCACAATGCCGCCCTCACGAAGATGAGCACCGCCCTCGCTAGTTGGAGGAACCGAGTGAAGAAAATGATTAATTGTGGTGAGAGTTACGAGAAGATCAAGGAGTCAAATCCCTCGATCACCGAG
>NC_061510.1:319457478-319499031 GCF_022539505.1 Lolium rigidum | reverse complement strand
AGCAGGCAAGCCTAACAACAAGGGCACTTCAGAAGTGGCAAGAAGTTGTTGCGTCCGAGCCTGAAGCCCTAAGCCTCGATACATAATCGGTGCTATTATCGCAAGGAGAAGGCACTGAAGCTGCAGAATTGCTCCAAATACTAGCTGATCAAGAGCGGCCTCATCAAAAGAAAGGTATATTTGATATACATGTTATAGATGTCTATCTTATCACCAGAAGTGCAGTTGTTCGGGTATTTGGATATCGGGGTTCATGTTGCTCACATTTAACCAACAACCGCGAATAGACTAGCCCTAAGTGACGAGAGGTGAGATACAAGGAGTGGATCCGTCGTCACACGCCTCTGGGCATCTACCTTCGGGATTAGTTTTAAACTCAATAATTGTTATTTGGTACTGCTGAGCATGAACATTATATCTCGGATCTGTTTGATGCAAGACGGTTATTCGTTTAAGTCAGAGAATAATGGTTGTTCGATTTATAGGAGTAATGTTCCTTTATGGCCATGATGAATGGTTTATTCTTGTTATTAAGTCTTTGATAGTAGAGATACATGTTCATAACATTGATGCTACGAATTAAATTGAATGATAATTCTACTTATATGTGGCACTGTCGCCTGTCACATTGGAGCAAGAAGCGAAGAAACTCCATTCGATGGACTTATTTATATGAATAATATCTTTTATGGTCATGCGCACTGAGATGAATGGTTTATTCTTGTTAAATCTCGATAGTAGTGATACACATGTTCATAACATTGATGCTAAGCTGAATTAAATTGAATGATAATTCTACTTATATGTGGCACTGTCGTCTTGGTCATATTGGAGTGAAACGCACGAAGAAACTCCATTCTGATGGACTTCTTGAGTCACTTGATAGATGCGAAGCATGTCTAATGGGAAAAATGACTAGGACTCCATTCTCTGGTACAATGGAGCGAGCTACAGACTTATTGGAAATCATACATGCCGATGTGTGCGGACCAATGAGTGTAGCATCGCGCGGTGGTTATCGTTATGGTCTAACCTTCACGGATGATCTGAGTAGATATGGGTATATTTACTTCATGAAACATAAGTCCGAAACTTTCGAGAAGTTTAAGGAATTCCAAAGTGAAGTAGAAAATCAACGTAACAAGAAGATTAAGTTTCACGCGTTCTGATCGCGGAGGCGAATATCTGAGTTATGAGTTTGGCATGCATTTAAAGAAATGCGGTATACTTTCACAGTTGACACCGCCGGGAACACCACAGCGCAATGGTGTGTCCGAACGTCGTAATCGAACTCTCTTAGATATGGTTCGTTCTATGATGTCTCTTACTGATTTGCCGTTATCGGTTTGGGGTTATGCATTAGAGATAGCCGCATTCACTTTAAATAGGACACCATCTAAATCCGTTGAAACGAACCGTATGAATTATGGTTTGGGAAGAAACCTAAGCTGTCGTTCCTTAAAGTTTGGGGTTGCGAAGCTTATGTAAAAAGTTACAACCTGACAAGCTAGAACCCAAAGAGGAGAAATGCGTCTTCATAGGATACCCTAAAGAAACTATTGGGTACACTTTCTATCACAGATCCGAAGGCAAAATCTTTGTTGCCAAGAACGGATCCTTTCTTGAGAAGGAGTTTCTCACTAAAGAAGTGACTGGAAGGAAAGTAGAACTCGACGAGGTTATTGAACCTTCTCTCGTAGATCAGAGTAGCGCAGTGCCGGAAGATGTTCCTGTACAACCTACACCGGTAAGAGATGAAGCAAATGATAATGATCATGAAACTTCGAACGAGGTAGCTACTGAACCTCGCAGATCGACAAGGGAGCGTACCACTCCTGATTGGTATGATCCCTGTCTAAATGTCATGATTGTGGATAACAATGATGAAGACCCTGCGACGTATGAGGAAGCAATGATGAGCCCAGATTCCAACAAATGGCAAGAAGCCATGAAATCCGAAATGGGATCCATGTATGATAACCAAGTGTGGACTTTGGTAGACTTACCTGATAGCCGCAAGGCTGTTGAGAATAAATGAATCTTCAAGAGAAAAACAGATGTTGATGGTAATATTACTGTCTATAAAGCTCGACTTGTCACAAAGGGTTTCCGACAAATTCAAGGAGTTGACTACGATGAGACTTTCTCACCTGTAGCGAAGCTAAAGTCTGTGAAGATTTTGTTAGCAATAGCTGCATTTTTCGATTATGAGATTTGGTAGATGGATGTCAAAACGGCGTTCCTTAATGGTGATATTGAGAAAGAGTTGTATATGGTACAACCCAAAGGTTTTGTCGATCCTAAAAATGCTGATAAGGTATGCAAACTTCAGCGATTCATTTATGGACTGAAGCAAGCATCCCGGAGTTGGAACCGATGCTTTGATAAGGTGATCAAAGACTTCGGGTTTATACAGACTCATGGTGAGGCCTGTATTTACAAGAAAGTGAGTGGGAGCTCTGTAGCATTCCTGATATTATATGTAGATGACATATTATTGATTGGGAATGATATAGAACTATTAAGCGATGTTAAAGGTTATTTGAATAAGTGTTTTTTAATGAAAGACCTTGGTGAAGCGAGCGTACATTTTAGGCATCAAGATTTATAGAGATAGATCAAGACGCCTAATAGGGCTTTCACGCAGTACATACATGGACAAGATTCTAAAGAAGTTTAGAATGGATGAAAGCAAGAAAGGGTTCTTGCCTATGTTGCCAGGTAAGGTCTTGAGTAAGACTCAAGGTCCGGCTACGGCAGAAGAAAGAGAAAGGATGAACAAGATCCCCTATGCCTCAGCAGTAGGCTCTATCATGTATGCCATGCTATGTACTAGACCGGATATCGCACATGCTGTTAGTTTGACCAGCAGATATCAAAGTGATCCAGGAATGGAACACTGGACAACGGTCAAGAATATCTCGAAGTACTTGAAAAGGACTAAGGATATGTTTCTTTGTTATGGCGGTGACCAAGAGCTCGTTGTAACCAGTTACACTGATGCAAGTTGGAACACCGATCCTGATGACTCTAAGTCTTAGTCTGGGTACGTGTATATATTGAATGGTGCTGCAGTAAGCTAGATGAGTTCCAAGCAGTGCACGGTGGTGAAGTCTTCAACTGAATTGGAATACATAGCGGCTTCGGAGGCTTCATCAGAAGCGGTATGGATGAAGAGGTTCATTGTTGAGCTTGGTGTGGTTCCTAGTGCATTTGACCCATTAGTCATCTATTGTGACAACATGGGTGCCATCGCCAATGCACAAGAACCAAGGTCACACAAGAAGCTGAAGCATATCAAGTTGCGTTTTCATTCGATTCACGAGTACATCGAAGATGGTGAAGTAAAGATTTGCAAAGTACACAGAGATCTGAATGTGGAAGATCCGTTGACTAAAGCTCCCCCTAGAGCAAAGCATGACCAACACCAGAATGCCATGGGTGGTAGGTACCTTACAATGTAATCTAGATTATTGACTCTAGTGCAAGTGGGAGACTGTTGGAGATATGCCCAAGAGGCAATAATAAAGTGGTTATTATAATATATCTTTGTGTTTATGATAAATGTTTGCATACCATGCTATAATTGTATTAGCCGAAACATTGATACATGTGTGTTATGTAAACAACAAGGAGTCCCTAGTAAGCCTCTTGTATAACTAGCTTGTTGATTAATGGATGATCATGGTTTCGTGATCATAAACATTGGATGTTATTAATAACAAGGTTATGTCATTAGGTGAATGATATAATGGACACACACCCAAATAAGCATAGCATAAGATCAAGTCATTAAGTTCAATTTGCTATAAGCTTTCGATACATAGTTGCCTAAGTCCTTCGACATTGAGATCATGTAAATCACTTACACCGGAAGGGTACTTTGATTAAATCAAACGCCATTGCGTAAATGGGTGGTTATAAAGATGGGATTAAGTATTTGGAAAGTATGAGTTGAGGCATATGGATCAATAGTGGGATTTGTCCATCCTGATGACGGATAGATATACTCTGGGCCCTCTCGGTGGAATGTCGTCTCGATTAGCTTGCAAGCATATGATTGGATCATAAGAGATGACATACCACGGTACGAGTAAAGAGTACTTGTCGGTAACGAGGTTGAACAAGGTATGGAGATACCGATGATCGAACCTCGGACAAGTAAAATATCGTGTGACAAAGGAAATCGGCATCGTATGTAAATGGTTCAATCGATCACTAAGTCATCGTTGAATATGTGGGAGCCATTATGGATCTCCAGATCCCGCTATTGGTTATTGCTCGGAGAGGAGTCTCGACCATGTCTGCATTGTTCGCGGACCGTAGGGTGACGCGCTTAAGGTTCGATGTCGCATAAGTAGATTTGAATATGGTATGGAGACGAAGTTTGTTCGGAGTCTCGGATGGGATCCAGGACGTCTTGGTGTAGTTCCGATAGTGTCAGAACTTTGAAGCTATATTGTGTATGACAATATTAGTGACTTATTTTTAGACCGCGGAATTAAGGTTCCACCAGAGGACTAAGCATATAAAATTAATGCCGACTCATTTGGAAAATGAGTGATGCGTAGACGAAAATGAATTGCAAAATACATTCGTTTCTGAACAGTCAGATCTGTTGACTAAAAACCTCTCCCGTGAGCAAAACATGATAAGCACCGGAAGGCCAAGGTGTTATATCTTTTCAAATGTAAACTAGATTACTGACTCTAGTGCAAGTGGGAGACTGTTGGAGATATGCCCAAGAGGCAATAATAAATTAGTTATTGTTATATCTTAGTGTTCATGATAAATGTTTACATCCCATGCTATAATTGTATTAACCGAAACATTGATACATGTGTGTTATGTAAACAACAAGGAGTCCCTAGTAAGCCTCTTGTATAACTAGCTTGTTGACTAATAGATGATCATAGTTTCATGATCATGAACATTGGATGTTATTAATAACAAGGTTATGTCATTATATGAATGATATAATGGACACACCCAAATAAGCGTAGCATAAGATCACATCATTAAGTTCAATTTGCTATTAGCTTCCGATACATAGTTACCTAGTCCTTCGACCATGAGATCATGTAAATCACTTATACCAAAAGGGTACTTTGATTACATCAAACGCCACTGCGTAAATGGGTGGTTATAAAGATGGGATTGAGTATTCGGAAAGTGTGAGTTGAGGAATATGGATCAAGAGTGGGATTTGTCCATCCCGATGACGGATAGATATACTCTGGGCCCTCTCGGTGGAATATCATCTGATTAGCTTGCAAGCATGTGACTAGTTCACAAGAGATGATATGCCACGGTACGAGTAAAGAATACGTATCGGAGACGAGGTTGAACAAGGTATGGAGATACCGATGCTCAAACCTCGAACAAGTAAAATATCGCGTGACAAAGGGAATCGGTATCGTATGTAAATGGTTCAATCGATCACTAAGTTATCGTTGAATATGTGGGAGCCATTATGGATCTCCAGATCCCTCTATTGGTTATTGGTAGGAGAGGAGTCTCAACCATGTCTACATAGTTCACGAACCGTAGGGTGACACACTTAAGGTTTGATGTCGTTTTAAGTAGATATAGAATATGGAATGGAGTTCGAATTTTGTTCGGAGTCTCGGATGGGATCCATGACATCACGAGGAGGTCCGGAATGGTCCGGAGAATAAGATTCATATATAGGAAGTCACTTTCCAAGTTTGGAAATGATCCGGTGCATTTATGGAAGGCGCTAGAATGTTCTAGAACCTTCCGGAAGAAATCACCATGGAAGGTGGAGTCCCGGTTGGACTCCACCAACCCTAACCAGCCAACCAAGTGGGAGGGTGGAGTCCATGGTGGACTCCACCTCCTTGGCCGGCCAAGCAAGGGCGGAAATGGAGAGTCCCTGTCCCTCTAGGTTTCGTCCATATGGAAGTTTTTGAATTGGGGTCTTATTCGAACACTTTGGGCAAACCCTAGGGATTCCACCTATATAAAGAGGAGGAGAGGGAGGGACCCGGCCACATCAAATCCAGCCACACCCCTCAGGGCCCCCTCTCCCAAACCCTAGCCGCCTCTCTCCTCCCACCTCTCCCGCAAAGCTTAGGCGAAGCCCTGCCGGAGATCTCCACCACCACCGACACCACGCCGTCGTGCTATCTGGATTCCGAGGAGGATCTACTACTTCCGATGCCCGCTGGAAAGGGGAGAAGGACGTCGTCATCAACACCGAACGTGTGACGAGTACGGAGGTGCTGCCCGACTGTGGCACCGTCAAGATCTTCTACGCGCTTTTGAAGGCGGCAAGTGATCATCTTCTGCAACAACGAGATCTAATCTCGTAGGCTTTGGAAATCTTCGAGGGTTAGTCTCATGATCTTCTCGTTGCTACCATCTTCTAGATTGGATCTTGGCTTGTTAGTCGTTCTTGCGGTAGGAATTTTTTTTTTCTATGCTACGAATCCCATCAGCGTCTTGATTGAATAACTGAAATAATTCAGAAAATTAGATGTTTATCACGTCATTTTGCCCGTAGTGCTCATCTTTGATTGCCATCATGATCCAGTTCTGACCGTCCTCACATGCATCCAAGTACCACTTATGCAGTCTTCGAAGTTGTGTTGATAGATAAGGCAACTCCTCACCTCTGACAAGAGGTGGCCCGTACTAGTACTGGTATGCTATTTTGACATCCGTGTGCATGAATTCGATGCGGCTTAAGTACTCAGGAATAGTCACATCGGCCGCATATGCCTCCTCTTTGTATAGTGCTACTAGCGTCAGATCAAGGCACTGTAGGACATCGGGATACACTTGGAGCGGGGGCACGAGTTTTTCTGGTTTCCAAGCTGGGGAACTGGTTTCCCTTCTGCCTTACTTTTTTTCCACCGCTCTTTTGCTACCACATTTGACTTGAGAATAGAGCGGTCATAGTTCGATGAAAGACTTGGCTGAGGTTGATGAAGGTACTTCAGCATTTTCAACTTTGCTTCCTTAGATATAGGCGGCTCGGGCTCAGGCTAGGGCTTTTTCTTGCCAAACTTGGATTTCATGTATTGTTCCTTTGCAATCTTGTCATTTTGTTCTTCTGTATAGTCGTAAGGTCTCTTGGGAGGAACCTTAGGTACTCTTGGAGGGGCTCTTGTCGGTGTTTTGGTGATATGTTACGACTCATTGCCGGAGCGTGCTGCTTTTTTCTCTTAGACTTAGTGGTGGGCTGCGGCGGCGGAGAAGGCTGACATGGCGGCGGAGAAGGCTCACGCAGCGGCTGCATCGGTGGAGAATGTTGTACTGGAGACGGATGACGCACTAGAGACGGCTGCATCGGTGGAGAATGCAGGCTCGTTGGAGACCTTGTTGGCGCCGTCCAACCCGGAATCACAATGAATTCGTTTCGCCATAGAACTGTAGTGTTCTTGGCTTCTCCCAGCTCTAGCGAATCCCCTTCACCGGCAGGGTGGTCAAGCTTCAGCGGCCCATACCCATCCATAACTTGATCCACCCCGGCAACAGCGTAGCCATGTGGAACCGGTCCGCAGTGGTATCTTTGATCAAGTATGCGGCGGTAAGATATAGCCGATCACCGCCTTGAGCGATAAGTAGCCCATCACTTTGACATGTAGCTCACAAGGTGTCGACTCTATGATATGATCCACGGGGTAGCGAGGAGCCATATGCGGATCCATATTTGCATCATCACCCGTCAGCTCCGTGGAAGCCACGCTGCTTTTCCGCTGAGATCCCTGGCCGCTAGCATCGAATGCAGCTTCTTCTATCTGCGGATTAGCTTGAGGGGGTGACCATTTGGGAGCTTGACATTATCTGCCTCACTTGCTTCTCTAGCTTAGAAACGCATTCTTGAACCACATCCTTTTTCCTCTGACGGCTTCTATCGGGATATTTCTTCGTTTCTACGGGAAACCCAATACACCACGGCTTGCCACCTGGTATGGCTCGTGTTCGTCCTGGGTGTTTAGGATTCCCAAGGGAGCGTGCGAGCTCGTCCTTCTCTCTTTTGGGACGGAACTTCCCCTCTTCAACTTACTTTGCAACATTTCTAAAGGCTTCGATGGGAAGTGGGTTTTCCTTATGTCTTGGTGTATATATACATTTCCCTTGTGAGTTCAACATGCCCCCATGCGCGTAAAACCAATCCCTTGACCGCTGGTTCCATTTCACTACCTCTGGCTAGATCCCATTACCAATTAGGTTGTTCTCCCATTTCTTCCACTTAGGCCTGCCAGCCTAGTAGCCTCCTTGCCCCATGGTATGGAAGTACATCTTATTAGCAGCATTTTTCTTATTGGTGGCTGACCTTTTCTTTGCCCTCTCCGTTCTCTTGTACTTCACAAATTCCTCCCAGTGGTATTTTATCTTCTCATAGGGACCATTGAAATCCTGAGTATTTTTTTCCTTGACAAACAGGTTGTCCAATTTCTTCTTGTAGCCGTTGAACTGTACTGCCATCTTCTGAAGAGCACACTTCTTAACACTTCGTTGTATGATATTCAGCTCGGGATCCTCAGGGTCTGGCCTGTCATTCTCACATTCAGATTCAGTTGGCTCCGGTAAGATGAAATTTACCAGGAGCTTCCTAAACATCAGATTTTTGGATCTCGTGTCGACATAAGTAACTCCTTCCGCATTTGCAGGTTTCTTCCATTCTTGAGTGGTGATCGGGATGGTGTCCCTAACAATAACTCCGCATTGACTTACAAACTTTTTTGCGTGAGCCTTGGGAGCAATCGTTTCGCCATCTTCAGCGATTTCCGTGATGGTGCACCTTTCATGGTCTTCCATCTTTCTGGCTGCGCCTCGTTTACTTCCAGTAGATTTTGTTGATCGGGAGGTCTAAAAGAAGAAACAACGTTAATATATGTATATTCACAAATCTGGAGGCTTGGTTAATTAATATATATACACCTCGGCGCCGTCAGATTCTCCCTCAAAGGAGTCGTCGCTTTCTCCCTCACAGGAGCCATCTCCACAGTGGTCTTGCTCATCCCCCTCATCGGAGCCATCTCCACGGTTTTGCTCGTCTCCCTCGCCGGATTGGTTCAGATAAAGAGAGGTGGTATCATCATCATCACGGGTAATGTCCTCGATGATGTATTCCTTTTCTAGGTCCCGTTCCATAGTTTCTGCAAAGACTTACAAGTTATTCTAATGCTATAAACACAATGAAGCAGTAATTAAGGATAATGCTCAATACATGATCAAATATTCGAGTTACACATATATATAGGTACTAATTAAGGATAATGCTCAATACATAATCAAAGATTCGAGTTACACATATAGCTCGATCGGGTCTATTTTTATTTAACCCTAATACATCACTAGAACCTCTCAACGGCGCCGACCGGGTCCTGAGCCGCGCCGGCTGAACACCCAAAGCCACGGAACAATAACAGGATCATAGCTAATGTGAGATCCCTGCATAACTGACCATCCGCTCCTATACATGGTGTCTAATGCATACAGGTAACGCCTCACGTGCTCGTCCTCCTCTCTAATGCGCTGAGCTCCCACCTCATGCGAGGCCAGCTCCTTCTGAAATGACCGTGGCCCACGCGACCTCGAGCAGAGAATATCCGGGTCAACGACGGGACCAGGATTCCGCACCAAGGTGCGCGCCCCGGAACATAACACCTCCCAGTGCCACCCCGGCGGAGCCCAGTCCCGGACCTCCCCCATCAGCAGCATCTGGTCCAGAATGGTCCCAGCTCCACGACACGGTGGGCGCGGCATCATAGCTATGCAAACTAAATAATATATGTACTTACATATTTTAAAAACATAATATTGAATTTTAATAACTTATGAATATATATTACTAACAAATATTTCTATTTTTCACTACTTTTTTCTAACATATACATTTTTATCTAACTAATTTTTCTAACTAATACCATTAATTTTATATAAATTTCACTACTTTTTATCTAAAAAAAATTAACTATTATTTCTAACTATTTTTTCTAAATAATACTTCTACTTTTATACAAATACTACTACTTTTTATCTAGCAAAAAAATTTCTATCTAATTTTTCTAACTAAATACTACTACTTTTTATCTAAAAATTATATATATTTTAACACAATAAACCTAACTATACTAATAATATACACTAAAGAAAAATATACCTAAAACAAAACGTAACTAATAAACTAAGAAAACTAATAAAACTAACAAATTGATAACATAATTGTTTTAAAAAAGTGGACTTGGCCAGGGCGGCCAGGGCCTCACCTTGCCGGCGGCCGTGCAAGAGGATGAGTCGGACGGTGGCGCGGGCGCTGCCGGCGGCGTCTGCGGGGCTGGCGCGCGGAGAAGAGGAGGCGGCTGACGACGTGGGTCGACGGAGCGGACGGGCGGCGTGGGCGGGCGGAGAAGAGGAGGAGGCCAACGTGCGGAGAGAGAAGGCGGCGGCGCGGACGGGCAGCGCGGGCGGTGGCGGTGAATTTTGGTAGCCTGCCGACATCAAAACGCTCCTCGCGCGAGTCCTTAGAGAATTCTGGTGTGGTCAATCCGGGGAAGAAGGAGGAGGCGCGAAATTTAATTAGTAAGGACCTTTAGCACTGGTTCGTGGCTGGAACCGGTGCTAAAGACCCTTTAGCACAGGCTCTAGCTACGGAACCGGTGCTAAAGGTCTGATATTTGGTTGCCCTTTGGGTGGCGCCAAGGGCACCCTTTAGCACCGATTCCAGCCACAAACCGGTGCTAAAGGTCAAATTTTCATATTATTTTTGTTCTTTCATTGTTTCCCGCCTTTTTTTTCCTTTCATTGGTTCCCGTCGGGCGGGATAGGTTCCCGCCACGACGCCGCACGGGATAGGTTCCCGCCACACGACGCCGCGCGGGATATTTTCCCGCCACGACGTCGCGTGGAGATTTCCCGCCTATACGCCCTCTATAAATAGTACGTCCCCATCTCCCACTTCACTCACCAAACCCTAGCCCATTTCACAATGCCCCCAAAGCCGCTCCCGCCACCGGCGGAGGTGGACCCGTAGCTCGCGGAGATAGAGGAGTGGGAGCAGCTGCAGCAGCAGCTGCGGCAGGAGGCGGTAACCATGAGGGCAGCAACGGATGAGGTGGACCCGCATCTCGCGGAGATAGAGGAGTGGCAGGAGGCGGCGCTAGCGGCTACCATAGAAGCATTTGAGAGGCAGAGTCTCCACGAGCTGCATCAGCGGAGGCGTGTGGCGGATCTGGATAGTGAGGAGATGCATAAGCATCGTCGTGAGGAGGAGCTGCAGCAGCTGCTGCGGCAGGAGGCGGCAGCCAAGAGGGCAGCAACGGATGCGCGGAAGAACTAGTAGAAATCGTTATTTTAGTTTAAATTTAGTTAATGTATCTTGTTAAATTTCAATGAAGTCGTTGTCGTTGTTTTAGTTTAATTTTAGTTAAAGTAATCTGAGTGAACCTTATCTGAGATGGTGGGTTAGTTTATATACCCCCTTTGTCCCGGTTCGTGGCTGGAACCGGTGCTAAAGATGGAGGGCTTAATCTGGGGGAGGCTTATCTGGTGTTTGCCTTATCTGGGGGGGGGGGGGCTCATCTGGGGGATGGGATCATCTGGAGGCACACCACTATATATAGCCCCTCCGAGGAGAGCATAGAGAGCATCGCGGAAGCAGAGAGAGTAGAGGCAACGACCAGGAAGGAAAGAGCCTCTCCGGTGGAGCTTCTCGAAGTCTTAGATGGCCGACCGTCTTAGACATCTTCGGAAGCTCCACCCGAGGAACTCTTCCCGCAAGCAAGGAGTCCCACACGGAAGCTGCTAGTATACAACCAACAACCAGTAGCTCAAGGTACAAAAGGAGGGGAGAGCATAGAGAGCTTCCCGGGAGCTGGTATACACCCGGCGACGGCGACCTGGAAGGAAAGAGCCTCTCCGGCGGAGCTTCTCGAATATGTCTTAGATGGCCGGCCGTCTTAGACATATTCGGAAGCTCCGCCCGAGGAACTCTTCCCGCAAGCAGGACTCCCGCCCGGACGCTGCTAGTATACACCCAACAAGTTTAGCAGGAGGAAGTTTTCCTTTTCATCGCACGAAAAATCCATTTTCTATTTTTGAGGTGCCGAAAAGGGGGTGTTTTATGAAGCAACCACCAAATTAAAGTTTTACATTGGTACCAACACATTTTAAAAAAATACTAGACCACCTAAGATGGATAATTTCCCAACCGGTGTATCTGGAACCTTTCCGTCCACCCCTCGTGAAAAAGACAAATTCTTGCTGAATCAGTAGGAGGCCGGCCAGATTTGGACTACAGACACATGATATAATGCTCAAGATTTTTTGTAAAAATCTTTATTGGGTTCGCAACATGCTATTTCATCAGAGATCTAGTGCAAGTTGAGCGAAACTCCACCCTGAGCGAAGGATCTTCATGCCCGCCGTTTTGAATATAGTTTGAAACGAGCATAAAAAATTCAAAAACGATCCAAACAACGCGAAACCTTCGCGTGCTGTCATATTATGTGTCATAGTTGCATGGAAAAATAATAAACTTGGAGAACTGCATACATCACAAAAAATCATTCACAATATGAGCTATCGTGTTCAAGGTTTCATGGCATTTAGGTCAAACGACCAATGTTACTGATAAAATCGCCACATAGTTTGTCATAATGTGCCCATATTGTGCACACATGTGCATCTTGGGATGTCTTACGATGTTGCAGGAGGAAGTTTTCCTTTTCGTCGCACGAAAAATCCGTTTTCCTTTTTCGAGGTGCCGAAAAGGGGGTGTTTTATGAAGCAACCACCAAATTAAAGTTTCACATTGGTACCAAAACATTTTTCGTAAATACTAGACCACCTAAGATGGATAATTTTCCAACCGGTGTATTTGAACATTTCCATCCACCCCACGTGAAAAAGACAAATTCCTGCCGAATTGGTAGGAGGCCAGCCAGATTTGAACTACAGGCACATGATATAATGCTCAAGATTTTTTGTAAAAATCTTTATTGGGTTCACAACATGCTGTTTCATCAGAGATCCAGTGCAAGTTTAGCGAAACTCCGCCCCGAGCGAAGGATCTTCATGCCCACCATTTTTAATATAGTTTGAAACGAACATAAAAAAATTCAAAAATGATCCAAACAACACGAAACATTCGCGTGCTGTCATATTATGTGTCATAGTTGCAAGGAAAATTAATAAACTTGGAGAATTGCATACATCACAAAAAAATCCTTCACAATATGAGCTATCGTGTTCGAGGTTTCATGGCATTTAGGTCAAACGGCCAATGTTACTGATTGAATCGCAACATTGTTTGTGATAATTGATGCACGTGGTTGACGTATTGTCTTTTCGTTCGACACGCGTCCGTTGGGAACCCCAAGAGGAAGGTGTGATGCGCACAGCGGCAAGTTTCCCTCAGTAAGAAACCAAGGTTTAATCGGACCAGTAGGAGTCAAGAAGCACGTTGAAGGTTGATGGCGGCGAGATGTAGTGCGGCGCAACACCAGAGATGTAGTGCGGCGCAACACCAATTCTTTTATTAGTATGAGTAGGAGGTGCAGCAACATGTGTAGCATTAGCATTACTAGTGGTGGTAATAGTCCAAACTTTAGCTATATTCTTCTCTTTAGCTAGTTTTTCATTTTCTTCTCTATCCCACCTAGCACGCAGTTCAGCCATTAATCTTATATTCTCATTAATTCTAACTTGAATGGCATTTGCTGTAGTAACAATTTTATTATGATAATTCTCATTAGGCAAAATTTTTGATTTCAAAAGATCAACATCAGCAACGAAGACTATCGACTTTAGAAGCAAGTATATCAATTTTACCAAGCTTTTCTTCAACAGATTTGTTAAAAGCGGTTTGTATACTAATAAATTCTTTAAGCATGGCTTCAAGTCCAGGGGGTGAATTCCTATTATTGTTGTAAGAATTTCCATAAGAATTACCATAGCCGTTGCCATTATTATAAGGATATGGCCTATAGTTGTTACTAGAATTGTTCCGGTAAGCATTGTTGTTGAAATTATTATTTTTAATGAAGTTTACATCAACATGTTCTTCTTGTGCAACCAATGAAGCTAACGGAACATTATTAGGATCAATATTAGTCCTATCATTCACAAGCATAGACATAATAGCATCAACTTTATCATTCAAGGAAGAGGATTCTTCAACGGAATTTACCTTCTTACCTTGTGGAGCTCTTTCCGTGTGCCATTCAGAGTAGTTGATCATCATATTATCAAGAAGCTTTGTTGCTTCACCAAGAGTGATGGACATAAAGGTACCTCCAGCAGCTGAATCCAATAAATTCCGTGAAGAAAAATTTAGTCCCGCATAGAAGGTTTGGATGATCATCCAAGTAGTCAGTCCATGGGTTGGGCAATTTTTAACCAGAGATTTCATTCTTTCCCAAGCTTGAGCAACATGTTCAGTATCTAATTGTTTGAAATTCATTATGCTACTCCTCAAAGATATAATTTTAGCAGGGGGATAATATCTACCAATAAAAGCATCCTTGCATTTAGTCCATGAATCAATACTATTCTTAGGCAGAGATAGCAACCAATCTTTAGCTCTTCCTCTTAATGAGAAAGGGAACAATTTTAGTTTAATAATATCACCATCTACATCTTTATATTTTTGCATTTCACATAGTTCAACAAAATTATTAAGATGGGCAGCAAGCATCATCGAACTAATTCCGTAAAATTGATCTTTCATAACAAGATTCAAGAAAGCGAGGTTTAATTTCAAAGAATTCTGCTTGTAGTAGCAGGTGGAGCAATAGGTGTGCATAAGAAATCATTATTATTTGTGGTTGTGAAGTCACACAACTTAGTATTTTCAGCGTTGGCCATTTTAGCAACAGTAAATAAAGCAAACTAGATAAAGTAAATGCAAGTAAACTAATTTTTTTGTGTTTTTCATATAGCAAACAAGATAGCAAATAAAGTAAAACTAGCAACTAATTTTTTTGTATTTTGATTTAGTGCAGCAAACAAAGTAGTAAATAAAACTAAGCAAGACAAAAACAAAGTAAAGAGATTGAGAAGTGGAGACTCCCTTGCGAGCGTGTCTTGATCTCCACGGCAACGGCGCCGGAAATTTGCTTGATGCGCGTGGTTGACGTATTGTCTTTTCGTTCGACACGCGTCCGTTGGGAACCCCAAGAGGAAGGTGTGATGCGCACAGCGGCAAGTTTCCCTCAGTAAGAAACCAAGGTTTAATCGGACCAAGTAGGAGTCAAGAAGCACGTTGAAGGTTGATGGCGGCGAGATGTAGTGCGGCGCAACACCGGGGATTCCGGCGCCAACGTGGAACCCGCACAACACAACCAAAGTACTTTGCCCCAACGAAACAAGTGAGGTTGTCAATCTCACCGGCTTGCTGTAACAAAGGATTAACCGTATTGTGTGGAAGATGATTGTTTGCGAGAGAAAACGAAAAACAAGTATTGCGATAGATTGTATTTCGATAAAGAGAATTGGACCAGGGTCCACAGCTCACTAGAGGTGTCTCTCCCATAAGACGAACAGCATGTTGGGTGAACAAATTACAGTTGGGCAATTGACAAATAAAGAGAGCATGACAATGCACATACATATCATGATGAGTATAGTGAGATTTAATTGGGCATTACGACAAAGTACATAGACCGCCATCCAACCGCATCTATGCCTAAAAAGTCCACCTTCGAGGTTATCATCCGAACCCCTCCGTATTAAGTTGCAAGCAACAGACAATTGCATTAAGTATGGTGCGTAATGTAATCAACAACTACATCCTTAGACATAGCATCAATGTTTTATCCCTAGTGGCAACAGACACAACACAACCTTAGAACTTTCACATCACTGTCCCGGTGTCAATGCGGGCATGAACCCACTATCGAGCATAAGTACTCCCTCTTGGAGTTACAAGCATCTACTTGGCCGGAGCATCTACTAGTAACGGAGAGCATGCAAGATCATAAACAACACATAAGCATAACTTTGATAATCAACATAACAAGTATTCTCTATTCATCGGATCCCAACAAACGCAACATATAGAATTACGGATAGATGATCTTGATCATGTTAGGCAGCTCACAAGATCCGACAATGATAGCACAATGGGGAGAAGACAACCATCTAGCTACTGCTATGGACCCATAGTCCAGGGGTAGACTACTCACACATCACACCGGAGGCGACCATGGCGGCGTAGAGTCCTCCGGGAGATGATTCCCCTCTCCGGCAGGGTGCCGGAGGCGATCTCCTCGGATCCCCGAGATGGGATCGGCGGCGACGGCGTGTCCGGAAGGTTTTCCGTATCGTGGCTCTCGGCACCGGGGGTTTCGTCACGGAGGCTTTAAGTAGGCGGAAGGGCAAGTCAAGAGGCGGCACGGGGGCCCACACCATAGGCCGGCGCGGCCGGGGTGGGGCCGCGCCGCCCTAGTGTTTGGCCACCCCGTGGCCCCTCTTCGTCTCGTCTTCGGACTTCGGAAGCTTCGTGGAAAAATAGGCCCCCGGGCTTTGATTTCGTCCAATTCCGAGAATATTTCCTTACTAGGATTTCTGAAACCAAAAACAGCAGTAAAACAAAGAATCGGCACTTCGGCATCTTGTTAATAGGTTAGTTCCAGAAAATGCACGAATATGATATAAAGTGTGCATAAAACATGTAGATAACATCAATAATGTGGCATGGAACATAAGAAATTATCGATACGTCGGAGACGTATCAGCATCCCCAAGCTTAGTTCCGCTCGTCCCGAGCAGGTAAAACGATAACACGGATAATTTCCGGAGTGACATGCCATCATAATCTTGATCATACTATTTGTAAAGCATATGTAGTGAATGCGATGATCAAAACAATGTGTATGACATGAGTAAACAAGTGAATCATAAAGCAAAGACTTTTCATGAATAGCACTTCAAGACAAGCATCAATAAGTCTTGCATAAGAGTTAACTCATAAAGCAATAATTCAAAGTAAAGGTATTGAAGCAACACAAAAGAAGATTAAGTTTCAGCGGTTGCTTTCAACTTGTAACATGTATATCTCATGGATATTGTCAACATAGAGTAATATAATAAGTGCAATAAGCAAGTATGTAGGAATCAATGCACAGTTCACACAAGTGTTTGCTTCTTGAGGTGGATAGAAATAGGTGAACTGACACAACATTGAAAGTAAAAGAATGGTCCTCATAGAGGAAAAGCATCGATTGCTATATTTGTGCTAGAGCTTTGATTTTGAAAACATGAAACAATTTTGTCAACGGTAGTAATAAAGCATATGCATCATGTAAATTATATCTTATAAGTTGCAAGCCTCATGCATAGTGTACCAATAGTGCCCGCACCTTGTCCTAATTAGCTTGGACTACCTGGATTATCACCGCAATACATATGCTTTAACCAAGTTTCACAAAGGGGTACCTCTATGCCGCCCGTACAAAGGTCTAAGGAGAAAGCTCGCATTTGGATTTCTCGCTTTTGATTATTCTCAACTTAGACATCCATACCGGGACAACATAGACAACAGATAATGGACTCCTCTTTTAATGCTTTAAGCATTTGACAACAATTAATTCTTTTCTCATTAGAGATTTGAGGATGTTTGTCCAAAACTGAAACTTCCACCATGAATCATGGCTTTAGTTAGCGGCCCAATGTTCTTCTCTCACAATATGCATGCTCAAACCATTCAACTCGGTGTAGATCGCCCTTACTTCAGTACAAGACGAACATGCATAGCAACTCACATGAAATTCAACAATGAGTTGATGGCGTTCCCCGCTGAACATGGTTATCGCACAACAAGCAACTTAATAAGAGATAAAGTGCATAATTACATATTCAATACCACAATAGTTTTTAAGCTATTTGTCCCATGAGCTATATATTGCAAAGGTGAATGATGGAATTTTAAAGGTAGCACTCAAGCAATTTACTTTGGAATGGCGGGAAAATACCATGTAGTATAGGTAGGTATGGTGGACACAAATGGCATAGTGGTTGGCTCAAGTATTTTGGATGCATGAGAAGTATTCCCTCTCGATACAAGGTTTAGGCTAGCAAGGCTTATTTGAAACAAACACAAGGATGAACCGGTGCAGCAAAACTCACATAAAAGACATATTGAAAACATTATAAGACTCTACACCGTCTTCCTTGTTGTTCAAACTCAATACTAGAAATTATCTAGACCTTAGAGAAACCAAATATGCAAACCAAATTTTAGCATGCTCTATGTATTTCTTCATTAATGGGTGCAAAGCATATGATGCAAGAGCTTAAACATGAGCACAACAATTGCCAAGTATCACATTACCCAAGACATTTATAGCAATTACTACATGTATCATTTTCCAATTCCAACCATATAACAATTTAACGAAGGAGAAACTTCGCCATGAATACTATGAGTAGAAACCAAGGACATACTTGTCCATATGCTACAGCGGAGCGTGTATCTCTCCCATAAAGTGAATGCTAGGATCCATTTTATTCAAACAAAACAAAAAACAAAAACAAACCGACGCTCCAAGAAAAAGCACATAAGATGTGATGGAATAAAAATATAGTTTCAGGGGAGGAACCTGATAATGTTGTCGATGAAGAAGGGGATGCCTTGGGCATCCCCAAGCTTAGACGCTTGAGTCTTCTTGATATATGCAGGGGTGAACCACCGGGTGCATCCCCAAGCTTAGAGCTTTCACTCTCCTTGATCATGTTGCATCATACTCCTCTCTTGATCCTTGAAAACTTCCTCCACACCAAACTCGAAACAACTCATTAGAGGGTTAGTGCACAATATAAATTGACATATTCAGAGGTGACACAATCATTCTTAACACTTCTGGACATTGCATAATGCTACTGGACATTAGTGGATCAAAGAAATTCATCCAACATAGCGAAAGAGGCAATGCGAAGTAAAAGGCAGAATCTGTCAAAACAGAACAGTTCGTATTGACGAATTTTAAAATGGCACCAGACTTGCTCAAATTGAATGAAAGTTGCGTACATATCTGAGGATCATGCACGTAAATTGGCATAATTTTCGGAGCTACCTACAGGGAGATAGACCCAGATTCGTGACAGCAAAGAAATCTGGAACTGCGCAGTAATCCAAATCTAGTACTTACTTTTCTATCAACGGCTTAACTTGGCACAACAAAACACAAAACTAAGATAAGGAGAGGTTGCTACAGTAGTAAACAACTTCCAAGACACAAAATAAAAACAAAGTACTGTAGGTAAAAACATGGGTTGTCTCCCATAAGCGCTTTTCTTTAACGCCTTTCAGCTAGGCGCGAAAGTGTGTATCAAGTAACATCGAGAGATGAAGCATCAACATCATAATTTGTTCTAATAATAGAATCATAAGGTACCTTTATTCTCTTTCTAGGGAAGTGTTCCATACCTTTCTTGAGAGAAAATTGATATTTTATATTACCTTCCCTCATATCAATAATAGCACCAACAGTTCAAGAAAAGGTCTTCCCAATATAATGGGACAAGATGCATTGCATTCAATATCCAAGACAACAAAATCAACGGGAACAAGATTATTGTTAACGATAATGCGAACATTATCAACTTTACCCAAAGGTTTCTTTGTAGAATGATCAGCAAGATTAACATCCAAATAACAATTTTTCAGCGGTGGCAAGTCAAGCATATTATAAATTTTCTTAGGCATAACGTAAATACTTGCACCAAGATCACATAAAGCATTACAATCAAAATCTTTAACCTTCATCTTAATTATGGGCTCCCAACCATCCTCTAGCTTTTTAGGAATAGAGGCTTCACGCTCTAGTTTCTCTTCTCTAGCTTTTATGAGAGCATTTGTAATATGATGCGTGAAAGCCAAATTTATAGCAATAGCGTTAGGACTTTTAGCAAGTTTTTGCAAGAACTTTATAACTTCAGAGATGTGGCAATCATCAAAATTCAAACCATTATAATCTAAAGCAATGGGATCATCATCCCCAATGTTGGAAAAAATTTCAGCAGACTTTATCACGAGCGGTTTGATAGCTTTAGCAGTTTCGAGCAGTTTTCGCGCTTTGCATTAGAAGTGGAAACATTGCTAACACCAATTCTTTTATTAGTATGAGTAGGAGGTGCAGCAACATGTGTAGCATTAGCATTACTAGTGGTGGTAATAGTCCAAACTTTAGCTATATTCTTCTCTTTAGCTAGTTTTTCATTTTCTTCTCTATCCCACCTAGCACGCAGTTCAGCCATTAATCTTATATTCTCATTAATTCTAACTTGAATGGAATTTGCTGTAGTAACAATTTTATTATGATAATTCTCATTAGGCAAAATTTTTGATTTCAAAAGATCAACATCAGCAGCAAGACTATCGACTTTAGAAGCAAGTATATCAATTTTACCAAGCTTTTCTTCAACAGATTTGTTAAAAGCAGTTTGTATACTAATAAATTCTTTAAGCATGGCTTCAAGTCCAGGGGGTGAATTCCTATTATTGTTGTAAGAATTTCCATAAGAATTACCATAGCCGTTGCCATTATTATAAGGATATGGCCTATAGTTGTTACTAGAATTGTTCCGGTAAGCATTGTTGTTGAAATTATTATTTTTAATGAAGTTTACATCAACATGTTCTTCTTGTGCAACCAATGAAGCTAACGGAACATTATTAGGATCAATATTAGTCCTATCATTCACAAGCATAGACATAATAGCATCAACTTTATCATTCAAGGAAGAGGATTCTTCAACAGAATTTACCTTCTTACCTTGTGGAGCTCTTTCCGTGTGCCATTCAGAGTAGTTGATCATCATATTATCAAGAAGCTTTGTTGCTTCACCAAGAGTGATGGACATAAAGGTACCTCCAGCAGCTGAATCCAATAAATTCCGTGAAGAAAAATTTAGTCCTGCATAGAAGGTTTGGATGATCATCCAAGTAGTCAATCCATGGGTTGGGCAATTTTTAACCAGAGATTTCATTCTTTCCCAAGCTTGAGCAACATGTTCAGTATCTAATTGTTTGAAATTCATTATGCTACTCCTCAAAGATATAATTTTAGCAGGGGGATAATATCTACCAATAAAAGCATCCTTGCATTTAGTCCATGAATCAATACTATTCTTAGGCGAGAGATAGCAACCAATCTTTAGCTCTTCCTCTTAATGAGAAAGGGAACAATTTTAGTTTAATAATATCACCATCTACATCTTTATATTTTTGCATTTCACATAGTTCAACAAAATTATTAAGATGGGCAGCAGCATCATCAGAACTAATTCCGGAAAATTGATCTTTCATAACAAGATTCGATAAAGCAGGTTTAATTTCAAAGAATTCTCGCTGTAGTAGCAGGTGGAGCAATAGGTGTGCATAAGAAATCATTATTATTTGTGGTTGTGAAGTCACACAACTTAGTATTTTCAGCGTTGGCCATTTTAGCAATAGTAAATAAAGCAAACTAGATAAAGTAAATGCAAGTAAACTAATTTTTTTGTGTTTTTCATATAGCAAACAAGATAGCAAATAAAGTAAAACTAGCAACTAATTTTTTTGTATTTTGATTTAGTGCAGCAAACAAAGTAGTAAATAAAACTAAGAAAGACAAAAACAAAGTAAAGAGATTGAGAAGTGGAGACTCCCCTTGCAGCGTGTCTTGATCTCCCCGGCAACGGCGCCAGAAATTTGCTTGATGCGCGTGGTTGACGTATTGTCTTTTCGTTCGACACGCGTCCGTTGGGAACCCCAAGAGGAAGGTGTGATGCGCACAGCGGCAAGTTTCCCTCGGTAAGAAACCAAGGTTTAATCGGACCGAGTAGGAGTCAAGAAGCACGTTGAAGGTTGATGGCGGCGAGATGTAGTGCGGCGCAACACCGGGGATTCCGGCGCCAACGTGGAACCTGCACAACACAACCAAAGTACTTTGCCCCAACGAAACAGTGAGGTTGTCAATCTCACCGGCTTGCTGTAACAAAGGATTAACCGTATTGTGTGGAAGATGATTGTTTGCAGAGAAAACAGCAAAACAAGTATTGCAGTAGATTGTATTTCAGTAAAGAGAATTGGACCGGGGTCCACAGTTCACTAGAGGTGTCTCTCCCATAAGACGAACAGCATGTTGGGTGAACAAATTACAGTTGGGCAATTGACAAATAAAGAGAGCATGACAATGCACATACATATCATGATGAGTATAGTGAGATTTAATTGGGCATTACGACAAAGTACATAGACCGCCATCCAACCGCATCTATGCCTAAAAAGTCCACCTTCGAGGTTATCATCCGAACCCCCTCCAGTATTAAGTTGCAAGCAACAGACAATTGCATTAAGTATGGTGCGTAATGTAATCAACAACTACATCCTTAGACATAGCATCAATGTTTTATCCCTAGTGGCAACCGCACAACACAACCTTAGAACTTTCTGTCACTGTCCCAGGTGTCAATGCAGGCATGAACCCACTATCGAGCATAAGTACTCCCTCTTGGAGTTACAAGCATCTACTTGGCCGGAGCATCTACTAGTAACGGAGAGCATGCAAGATCATAAACAACACATAAGCATAACTTTGATAATCAACATAACAAGTATTCTCTATTCATCGGATCCCAACAAACGCAACATATAGAATTACGGATAGATGATCTTGATCATGTTAGGCAGCTCACAAGATCCAACAATGATAGCACAATGGGGAGAAGACAACCATCTAGCTACTGCTATGGACCCATAGTCCAGGGGTAGACTACTCACACATCACACCGGAGGCGACCATGGCGGCGTAGAGTCGTCCGGGAGATGATTCCCCTCTCCGGCAGGTGCCGGAGGCGATCTCCTGGATCCCCCGAGATGGGATCGGCGGCGACGGCGTCTCGGAAGGTTTTCCGTATCGTGGCTCTCGGTACTCGGGGTTTCGTCACGGAGGCTTTAAGTAGGCGGAAGGGCAAGTCAAGAGGCGGCACGGGGGCCCACACCATAGGCCGGCGCGGCCGGGGGTGGGGCCGCGCCGCCCTAGGGTTTGGCCACCCCGTGGCCCCTCTTCGTCTCGTCTTCGGACTTCGGAAGCTTCGTGGAAAAATAGGCCCCTGGGCTTTGATTTCGTCCAATTCCGAGAATATTTCCTTACTAGGATTTCGAAACCAAAAACAGCGAGAAAACAGCAACTGGCACTTCGGCATCTTGTTAATAGGTTAGTTCCAGAAAATGCACGAATATGATATAAAGTGTGCATAAAACATGTAGATAACATCAATAATGTGGCATGGAACATAAGAAATTATCGATACGTCGGAGACGTATCAATAATGTGCTCATATTGTGCACACATGTGCATCTTGGTATGTCTTACGATGTTGCAGGAGGAAGTTTTTACTTTTCATCACACGAAAAATCCATTTTCCATTTTCGAGGTGTCGAAAAGGGGGTGTTTTGTGAAGCAAGCACCAAATTAAAGTTTCACATTGGTACCAACACATTTTTAAAAAATACTAGACCACCTAAGATGGATAATTTCCCAACTGGTGTATCTGGAACCTTTCCGTCCACCCCTCGTGAAAAACACAAATTTCTGTCGAATCGGTAGAAGGCCGGCCAGATTTGAACTATAGGCACATGATATAATTCTCAAGATTTTTTGTAGAAATCTTTATTGGGTTCACAACATGCTATTTTCATCAGAGATTCAGTGCAAGTTTAGCGAAACTCCGCCCCGAGCGAAGGATCTTCATGCCCGCCGTTTTGCATATAGTTTGAAACGAGCATAAAAAATTCAAAAACGATCCAAACAACGCGAAACCTTCGCATGTTGTCATATTATGTGGCATAGTTGCAAGAAAAAATAATAAACTTGGAGAATTGCATACATCACAAAAAATCCTTCACAGTATGAGCTATCGTGTTCGAGGTTTCATGGTATTTAGGTCAAACAACTAATGCTACTGATAGAATCGCGACATAGTTTGTGATAATGTTCCCATATTGTGCACACATGTGCATCTTGGGATGTCTTATGATGTTGCAGGAGGAAGTTTTCGTTTTCATCGCACGAAAAATCCATTTTCCATTTTCGAGGTGCCGAAAAAGAGGTGCTTTGTGAAGCAACCACCAAATTAAAGTTTCACATTTGTACCAACATATTTATAAAAAATACTAGACCACCTAATATGGATAATTTCTCAACCGGTGTATCTGGAACCTTTCCGTCCACCCCTCGTGAAAAAGACAAATTCCTGCCGAATCGGTAGGAGGCCGGTCAGATTTGAACTACATGCACATGATATAATGCTCAAGATTTTTGTAAAAATCTTTATTGGGTTCACAACATGCTATTCCATCAGAGATTCAGTGCAAGTTTAGCGAAACTCCGCCCCGAGCGAAGGATCTTCATGCCCGCCGTTTTGAATATAGTTTGAAACGAGCATAAAAAATTCAAAAACGATCCAAACAACGCAAAACCTTCGCGTGATATCATATTTTGTGTCATAGTTGCAAGAAAAAATAATAAACTTGGAGAATTGCATACATCACAAAAAATCCTTCACAATATGAGCTATTGTGTTCGAGGTTTCATGGTATTTAGGTCAGACAACCAATGCTACTGATAGAATCGCGACATAGTTTGTGATAATGTTCCCATATTGTGCACACATGTGCATCTTGGGATGTCTTACGATGTTGCAGGAGGAAGTTTTACTTTTCATCGCACGAAAAATCCATTTTCCATTTTCGAGGTGCCAAAAAGGAGGTGTTTTGTGAAGCAACCACCAAATTAAAGTTTCACATTTGTACCAACATATTTTAAAAAATACTAGACCACCTAAGATGGATAATTTCTCAACCGGTGTATCTGGAACCTTTCCATCCACCCCTCGTGAAAAAGACAAATTCCTGCCAAATCGGCAGGAGGCCGGCCAGATTTGAACTACATGCACATGATATAATGCTCAAGATTTTTTGTAAAAATATTTATTGAGTTCACAACATGCTATTTCATCAGAGATCCAGTGCAAGTTTAGCGAAACTCCGCCCCGAGCGAAGGATCTTCATGCCCGCCGTTTTGAATATAGTTTGAACCGAGCATAAACAATTCAAAAAACGATCCAAACAACGCGAAGCCTTCGCGTGTTGTCATATTATGTGTCATAGTTGCAAGGAAAAATAATTAACTTGGAGAATTGCATACATCACAAAAAATCCTTCACAATATGAGCTATTGTGTCCGAGGTTTCATGGCATTTAGGTCAAACAACCAATGTTACTGATACATCACAAAAAATCCTTCACAATATGAGCTCAAGGTACAGGATAATAATACATTATGATCGCTTTGACTGTAACCATGGAGCATCTTCAGCATTTAACGCGATGGTTGGGTCAATGTTCACTCTGAAGGAAGGAATTTCACCAAACTTATTATAGTCTTCTAACATGTATGTCTTGTCCTCCACTCTATGTGATGCTTTGGCTCATCGGATGAGCTCGTTTCATTATGTTTTATTTTCTTCGGTCTGGAGGATATGTCCTTCACATAGAAAACCTGAGCCACATCATTGGCTAGGACGAATGGTTCGTCTCTATAACCAAGATTGTTGAGATCTATTGTTGTCATTCCGTACAGCTCGTCTACCTTTACCCCTTTTCCATCCAGCTTGACCCATTTGCGCCGAAACAAAGGGATCTTAAAAGAAGGTCCATAGTCAAGTTCCCATATCTCCTCTATGTAACCATAATATGTGTCTTTTTCCCCATTGTTAGTGTTTGTTGCATCAATGCGGACACCACTATTTTGGTTGGTGCACTTTTTATCTTGGGCGATCGTGTAGAAGGTATTTCCATTTACCTAGTACCCTTGGAAAGTCACTACAGTCGAAGATGGTGACCCGGCCAACAAGTACAATTGATCTCCAACATCGTTGTTATTAATGAGATGTGTTCGCAGCCAACCGCCGAAAGTATGCATATGTTTATGTGTAATCCAGTCTTCTGACTGCCCCGGGTGTTGGGAGCGTATAATATTCTTGTGTTCAGTGATATACGGGGCCACCAAGGTGGAACTTTGTAGAACTGTGTAGTGTGCTTGAGTGAGAGAAATCCCGTCCCTACATATCATTGATTTCCTTCCTAGCGTGCCTTTTTCACTTAGTCTCCCCTCATGCCGCGATTCTGGAACACCAATCGACTTAAGGTCAGGAATAAAGTCAACACAGAACTCAATGACCTCCTCTGTTCCATAGCCCTTGGAGATGCTTCCTTCTGGCATAGCACGGTTATGAACATATTTCTTTAAGACTCCCATATGAACCTCTCGAAGGGGAACATATTGTGTATAAATACAGGACCGAGGATGGCAATCTCTTTTACAAGGTGAACGAGGAGATGCGTCATAATATTGAAGAAAGATGGCGGAAACACCAACTCAAAACTAATGAGACATTGCACCAGATCCTTCTGTAACCTTGGCAGACTAGCTGGATCGATTACCTTCTGAGATATTGCGATGATGAATGCACATGGCTTCACAATGAGTATTCGAACATTTTCCGGCAGAAGCCCCCTCAGTGCAATCGGAAGCAACTGAGTCATAATAATGTGGTAGTCATGCGAATTCAGGTTTTGGAATTTTTTCTCTGCCATATATATAATCCCCTTTATATTTGAAGAGAAGCCAAACGGCACCTTGATAGTGTAAAGGACTTCAAAAAAGATTTCCTTCTCTACTTTGGTAAGAGCGTAGCTGGCAGGACTTAAGCGACGCCCTGTATCAGTCTTGTAATTCTCTTCTTGCTTGTTTTTTGGGACTTTCATACAATACTGGTCGTCCCGTGCTTCTGGTGTATCTTTTGTCTTCCCATACACGCCTAAGAAGCCTAGCAGGTTCACGCAAAGATTCTTCGTCGCGTGCATCACGTCGATTAAAGAGCAGACCTCTAGGACTTTCCAATAGGGTAACTCCCAAAATATAGATTTTTCTTCCACATGGGTGCGTGTCCGGTAGCGACGTCATTCGGAACAGATTGACCGCCAGGACCCTTTCCAAAGATTACTTTTATTTCCTTGACCATATCAAGTAAAGCATCATCGGTACGGAGTTCGGGCTTCTCCCGGTGATCTGCCTCACCTCCGAAATGATTGCCTTTCTTTCTGACGGGGTGCCTCTTTGGAAGAAATGAACGATGCCCCAGGTACACAACATTCTTACATTTATCCAAATATGCACATTCAGTCTCATCTAAACAGTGTGTGCATGCATTGTATCCCTTGTTTGTCTGTCCTGAAAGGTTACTAAGAGCAGGCCAATCATTGATGGTCACGAAAAGCAACGCTCGTAGGTCAAATGACTCCTGTTTATGCTCATCCCACGCATGTAAACCTAGTTTGGCCCACAACTGTAAGAGTTCTTCAAATAATGGCCTTAGGTACACATCAATGTCGTTGCCGGGTTGCTTTGGGCCTTGAATGAGCACTGACATCATAATGAACTTCCGCTTCATGCACAACCAAGGCGGAAGGTTATAGATACATAGTTACAGGCCAGGTGCTATGACTGCAGCTCTGCTCCCCAAAAGGATTCATGCCATCTGTACTTAGACCAAATCTTAAGTTCCTCGTGTCACCTACAAAGTCCGGGAACTCTCTATCAATTTTCCTCCACTGCAACCCATCAATGCGGTGTGTCACCATCTCGTCTTTCTTACGTTCTTCTTTGTGCCATCGCAACAACCTGGCATGCTCTTTATTTCTGAACAGATGTTTCAACCGTGGTATTATAGGAGCATACCATATAACCTTGGCAGGGACCCTCTTCCTGGGGGGGCTCGCCCTCAACATCACCAGGGTCAACTCGTCTGATCTTATACCACAGTGCAGTGCATACCGGGCATTTTTCCAAATGTTCGTACTCAACGCGGTTGAGGATGCAGTCATTAATGCATGCATGTATCTTCTGCATCTCTAATCCTAGAGGGCAGTGAACCTTCTTTGCTTCGTATGTACTGTCAGGCAATTCATTATCCTTTGGAAGCATCTTCTTCATTATTTTCAGTAACTTCTCAAATGGCTTGTCACATATACCAGCCTCTGCCTTCCATTGCAGCAACTCTAGTGTGGTACTGAGCTTTGTGTTGCCATCTCGCAATTTGGGTATAACTTTTTTTTGTGATCCTCTAACATGCCCTTTAACTTTCGCTTCTTGTTTTCAGTTTCTGCTTCTCTGTGTGCATCAACGATGACCCGACGAAGATCATCATCAACGGGCTCATCTGATGCCTCTTCATCTTCAGCTCCTCCTGCCTCTTCATCTTTGTCATGCCCCATTGCAGTATCACCGTAGTTAGGGTACATATCATCCTCTTCTTCTTCTTCTTCATTGTCTTCCATCATAACCCCTCTTTCTCCATGCTTGGTCTAACAATTATAGCTGGGCATGAAACCTTTCCAAAGTAGGTGGGAGTGAATGACTTGCCATTCACGGTATTGCTTTAAGTTTTGGCAACCAACACATGGACAACATATAAAACCATCTGCCTGTGGGTTTTCCGCAGCCACACGGAGAAAATCTTCCAGGCCCGGAGTAAACTCGGGTAGGCGTCGGTCAACGTACATCCATTGCCGCCGGTTCATCTACATCAAATAATTAAGTTTATCAAAAAACCATTACAAAACATCATAATATATATAAATAGTGGAAATTACCACTGTAAAAATGAAAGGGTAAAGTTGCTTAACCTTGATCGAGGAGGAAAGAAAGAGGAGAAAGCTTAAGTGTCGCTCTGGCACCTCATATCATTTTTGTTTTGTATGAAATCAAGCGGCATCATTCTCTCAGACATTTCATCGAGCACCTCATGTGCATGGAAAAGAAAAGCAAGCAAGCACACAACCCTCACACCTTCCACCAAGAAAAAATGAAGTGAGTGCTGGTTGGGGGTGAGCTGAATATATAGGGCAAAGGGGAGCTTTAGAATGAAGTGAGTGCTGGTTGGGGGTGAGCTGAATATATAGGGCAAAGGGGAGCTTTAGCACCGGTTCGTGACACGAACCGGTGCTAATGTTTTCCTTTAGCACCGGTTCGTGTGTCACAAACCGGTGCTAATGTTTTCCTTTAGCACCGGTTCGTGACGACTGCCACGTGCCTCGCGACAAACCTTTAGCACCGGTTCGTGTCACGAACTGGTGCTAAAGATACCGCACAAATCGGTGCTAATGACCCCCTTTAGCACCGGTTCGTGCCAAAACTGGTGCTAATGCTCTTTGGAGCAAAAAACCAAAGCCCTCTTTTCTACTAGTGGCACATAAGTTTGATATCATTAGATTGCGGGTTTGTATCACGTATGCAAAATACCAATAGAGTAATTATTGATCAAAAATATGAATTGTTAGATCAAAATACATTCTACATGTTATTTTGCAAACTATTGAGTTGTATATTGGACCAGCTAGCACGTGAGGACAGAACCACCACCGCCCCATTATATTTGATTGTCATAGGACTAAATGTGCACATCTTGGTTGGATGGTTAGGAGGCGACAATGAGACCTCCATCCCACCCAGGTTTGATATTTGGTGTCTCGTAAAAGTAGATTATTTTTCAATGGGATACGATGTTTTCGCTGATAGCGAGACACTTTTGGTGACGCCAATCTTATGACTCTCGACTCATTCTCCTGAAGGTTCTCATAGAGATAAGATGTACGTGGATCTATTTATATAGATGAGTGTATGTACGTATTTATAAGCGATGTACTATATTTCGCAAAAAAAACTATACATGCACACCTTGGAATATATGTTTTGTACGTGGTGCGCAGCAATTCGATAAGAAGCTAAGCTTTAGCTACGGCGCGAGAGCGTGACACACCTCACGCCTAATTGGCAAAATCTTCGTAATCAATCAGGTGGCACTGGTAGAAAAATGGCCTTCCGTCCAGCCCCATTAGTCGCCAAAATATAGGAACCGCGACTAATGGGGTCTTTAGTCGCGGTTCGGGTGGCGAACCGCGACTAAAGAGCTGGGCCCAGCGCGCTCGCTGGCCGGCTGGTGGACGGGAGGGGCGTTAGTCGCGGTTGGCCGGGCCAACCGCGACTAAAGGTCCTCGAAGCCTGGCTCGAAGGCCTTTAGTCGCGGTTGGCCAGGCCAACCGGGACTAAAGGCCCATCCCTATAAAAGGACCTCAGCTCACAGCACTTAGCCATTTGGTGCCACTTCTCTTCACAAGCTTCACAAGGGGGTGTAGGTTTGCTTTTGGTTCCTCTTATGCACACAAGGTGTTTGATAAAAATGCCCCAAGAGCATGAAACAAACATGATATGAAGTGTTGGAGCCACACTTGAGCTTCCTTATTTATTTTTTCCTCCTCGATCGCGGTTAGCAACTTGAACCTTTCATGCGTCATTGATAAAATATGCATGTGTGTAGTTCATTGTTTAATTTATATTGTTTGTAGCTAGTTAGTTTAACAAATGCATGATGGTTAATTATGTATTTTATATTATAATAATGCAGATGAATCGGCAATGGATGTACGAGTAACCGACTCTCCGGCGAGTTCACTACGGGTTTGAAAGATTTCCTCGTAGTGGCTAATGCGAACAAGCGGGGGGTTTTGTTATCTCGTCCATGTGTTAACCGTAAGAATTAGAAGGGTTACTCTTCCTCAAGAGATGTTCACATGCACCTGCTCGGCACGGTTTCATGCCAAGCTATAATTGTTGGACCAAGCATGGAGAAAGAGGGGTTATAATGGAAGAAGATGAAGAAGGGGATGATTTCATCGATGAAAGCTATATTGCTCATTTCGGTGATACTTTCATGGAGGATGCTCGAAGGTGAAGGGGAAGGTGAAGGGGAAGGTGAAGAAGAGGCACGTGATGAGCCCGTTGATGATCTTGGTCGGACCATTGCTGATGCACGGAGACGCTGCGAAACTGAAAAGGAGAGGGAGAATTTGGATCGCATGTTAGAGGATCACGTAAAGGCTCGTACCCCGGATGCGATGATGGTCCGAAAAAGCTGGGCTGCACACTGGATTTGCTGAAATGGAAGGCACAGTGCAGGTGTAGCTGACTCGGCATTTGAAAACTTGCTGAAAATGTTGAAGAATATGTTTCCAAAGAATAACGAGTTGCCCGCCGATACGTACGAAGCAAAGAAGGTTGTCCGCCCTCTAGGTTTAGAGGTTCTCGAAGATACATGCATGCATCAACGATCGCATCCTCTACCGCGATGAATACGAGAATTTGAATGAATGCCCGGTATGCACCTGCATTGCGTTATAAGATCAGAGGCGATGACCCCGGTGACGATGTTGAGGGCCGGAAACCCGGGAAGAGGGTTCCCGCCAAGGTGATGTGGTATGCTCCTATAATACCACGGTTGAAACGTCCGTTCGGGAACAAAGAGCATGCCAAGTTGTTGCGATGGCACAAAGAGGACCGTAAGTCGGACGGGGAGTTGAGACACCCCGCAGATGGAACGCAATGGAGAAAGATCGACGAGAGAGTTCAAAGATTTTGCAGTCGACGCAAGGAACATAAGATTTGGTCTAAGTACGGATGGCATGAATCCTTTTGGCGAGCGAGCTCCGGCCATAGCACCCGGCCCGTGACTCTATGCATCTACAACCTTCCTCCTTGGTTGTGCATGAAGCGGAAGTTCATTATGATGCTAGTGCTCATCCAAGGTCCGAAGCAACCCGGCAACGACATCGATGTGTACCTAAGGCCATTAGTTGATGAACTTTTACAGCTGTGGGGCAGACCTGGTGTCCGTGTGTGGGATGAGCACAAAGAAGAGGAATTTGACCTACGAGCGTTGCTTTTCGTAACCATCAACGATTGGCCTGCTCTTAGTAACCTTTCGGGACTGTCAAATAAGGGATACAATGCATGCACGCACTGCTTACATGAGACTGAAAGTGTACATTTGCCAAATTGTAAGAAGAACGTTTACCTTGGGCATCGTCGATTTCTTCCTAAAATTCATCCAGTAAGAAAGAAAGGCAAGCATTACAACGGCAAGGCAGATCACCGGCCGAAGCCTGCGGAACATACTGGTGCTGAGGTATTTGATATGGTCAAGGATTTGAAAGTCATCTTTGGAAAGGGTCCTGGCGGACAATCAGTTCCGAAGGGAGCTGACGGGCACGCAGCCATGTGGAAGAAGAAATCTATATTCTGGGAGCTAGAATATTGGAAAGTCCTAGAAGTCCGCTCTGCAATCGATGTGATGCACGTTACGAAGAATATTTGCGTGAACCTCCTAAGCTTCTTGGGCGTGTATGGGAAGAAAAATGATACAAAGGAAGCACGGCAGGACCAGCAACGTTTGAAAGACCCTGATAACCGGCATCCGGAATGGTTTCAAGGTCGTGCCGACTACGCTCCGACCAAAGAAGAGAAGGTCATCTTTTTGAATGCCCGAGCAGTATGAAGGTCCCGTCCGGATTCTCGTCCAACATAAAGGGAATAATAAACATGGCGGAGAAAAAGTTCCAAAACCTGAAGTCTCACGACCGCCACGTGATTATGACGCAATTGCTTCCGATTGCTTTGAGGGGCTCCTGCCGGAAAATGTTCGAGTAGCCATTGTGAAGCTATGTGCATTCCTCAATGCAATCTCTCGGAAGGTAATCAATCCGAAGTTCTACCACGGTTACGGAACGATGTGGTCCAATGTCTTGTCAGTTTCGAGTTGGTGTTCCCGCCATCCTTCTTCAACATTATGACGCACCTCCTGGTTCACCTAGTCGAAGAGATTTCCATTCTCGGTCCTGTATTTCTACACAATATGTTCCCCTTCGAGAGGTTCATGGGAGTATTAAAGAAATATGTTCGTAACCGTGTGATACGTCTCCGACGTATCGATAATTTCTTATGTTCCATGCCACATTATTGATGATATCTACATGTTTTATGCACATTATATGTCATTATTATGCGTTTTCCGGAACTAACCTATTGACGAGATGCCGAAGGGCCAGTTCCTGTTTTCTGCTGTTTTTGGTTCCAGAAATCCTAGTAAGGAAATATTCTCGGAATCGGACGAAATCAAGACCCAAGCATCCTATTTTTCCACGAAGCTTCCGAACACCCGGGAAGGACCGGAGGGGGGCCACGGAGCCCACCGGACCATAGGCCGGCGCGGCCTGGGTGTGGCTCGCGCCACCCTATGGTGTCGCCGCCTCTTCGACCCTCTGACGCCGCCTCTTCGCCTATAAGAAGCCCTTGGACCTAAAACCTCGATACGAAAAAGCCACGGTACGAGAAACCTTCCAGAGCCGCCGCCATCGCGAAGCCAAGATCTGGGGGACAGGAGTCTCTGTTCCGGCACACCGCCGGGACGGGGAAGTGCCCCGGAAGGCTTCTCCATCGACACCACCGCCATCTCCATCAACGCTGCTTGTCTCCCATGAGGAGGGAGTAGTTCTCCATCGAGGCTCGGGGCTGTACCGGTAGCTATGTGGTTAATCTCTCTCCTATGTACTTCAATACAATGATCTCATGAGCTGCCTTACATGATTGAGATTCATATGAGTTTTGTATCACAATTCATCTATGTGCTACTCTAGTGATGTTATTGAAGTAGTTTTATTCCTCCTGCATGGTGTAAAGGTGACTAGTGTGTGCACCGTGTGGTTCTTGTCGTAGGCTATGATCATGATCTCTTGTAGATTGTGGAGTTAATTATCATTATGATAGTATTGATGTGATCTATTCCTCCTTCATAGTGTAATGTGGACAGTGTGTGCGCTATGTTAGTACTTGGTTTAGTTGTGTTGATCTGTCATGCACTCTAAGGTTATTTAAATATGAACATTGAATTGTGGAGCTTGTTAACTCCGGCTTTGAGGGTTCGTGTAATCCTACGCAATGTGTTCATCATCCAACAAGAGAGTGTAGAGTATGCATTTATCTATTCTGTTATGTGATCAATGTTGAGAGTGTCCACTAGTGAAAGTGTAATCCCTAGGCCTTGTTCCTAAATATCGCTATCGCTGCTTGTTTACTTGTTTCTATGCGTTACTACTCGCTGCGTTACTCTGCTCATACTTATTTATACCACCTGTATTTCACTATCTCTTCGCCGAACTAGTGCACCTATTAGGTGTGTTGGGGACACAAGAGACTTCTTGCTTTGTGGTTGCAGGGTTGCATGAGAGGGATATCTTTGACCTCTTCCTCCCCGAGATCGATAAACCTTGGGTGATCCACTTAAGGGAAAGTTGCTTGCTGTTCTACAAACCTCTCGCTCTTGGAGGCCCAACACTCGTCTACAAGAATAGAAGCTCCCGTAGACATCAAGCTATTTTCTCGGCGCCGTTGCCGGGGAGGAAAGGTAAAAGGTACTCACACTCCGGATCTCGGCTACTAAGCTATTTTCGCCGTTGTAAGTACTCGAAGCTATTTCCTTTAGATCCTGCAATTGCATCTTTTTGTTTCTTGTTTACACTAGTTTGGCATAATGGACAATAGTGAGCTTCTTATTCTATTTCCTGATTTAAGACATGGATGGTTTGATGCGAAAATTAAAAAACCCATGGAATATATTAGCATGAACACTTTGAATACCATTGTTGCTAATGATATAGAAAGTTCTAAGCTTGGGGAAGCTGGTTTTCATGATCTTTTTAGTCCCCCAAGCATTGAGGAGAAAATTTTCTTTGATGATACTTTGCCTCCTATTTATGATGATTATAATGATAGTGGTCTTTTGGTGCCACCTACTATGGAGAGTAAATTTTGTTGTGATTATACTATGCCTCCTACACTTGATGAGAATAATAATGATAGCTACTTTGTTGAATTTGCTCCCACTATTACTAATAAAATTGATTATACTTATGTGGAGAGTAATAATTTTATGCATGAGACTCATGGTAAGAATGCTTTATGTGATAGTTATATTGTTGAGTTTGCTCATGATGCTACTGAAAGTTATTATGAGAGAGGAAAATATGGTTGTAGAAATTTTCATGTTACTAAAATGCCTCTCTATGTGCTGAAATTTTTGAAGCTACACTTGTTTTATCTTCCTATGCTTGTTACTTTGCTCTTCATGAACTTGTTTACTTACAAGATTCCTATGCATAGGAAGCATGCTAGACTTAAATGTGTTCTGAATTTGCCTCTTGATGCTCTCTTTTGCTTCAACTACTATTTCTTGCGAGTGCATCATTAAAACTGCTGAGCCCATCTTAATGGCTATAAAGAAAGAACTTCTTGGGAGATAACCCATGTGTTTATTTTGCTACAGTACCTCTATTTTATTTGTGTCTTGGAAGTTGTTTACTACTGTAGCAATCTCTCATTATCTTAGTTTTGTGTTTTGTTGTGCCAAGTAAAGTCTTTGATAGTAAGGTTCATACTAGATTTGGATTACTGCGCAGAAACAGATTTCTTGCTGTCACGAATCTGGGCCTAATTCTCTGTAGGTAACTCAGAAAATTATGCCAATTTACGTGAGTGATCCTCAGATATGTACGCAACTTTCATTAAATTTGAGCATTTTCATTTGAGCAAGTCTGGTGCCATTTTAAAATTCGTCTTTACGGACTGTTCTGTTTTGACAGATTCTGCCTTTTATTTCGAATTGCCTCTTTTGCTGTGTTGGGTGGATTTCTTTGTTCCATTACCTTCCAGTAGCTTTGAGCAATGTCCAGAAGTGTTAAGAATGATTGTGTCACCTCTGAACATGTGAGTTTTTGATTATGCACTAACCCTCTAATGAGTTTGTTTTGAGTTTGGTGTGGAGGAAGTTTTCAAGGGTCAAGAGAGGAGGATGATATACTATGATCAAGAAGAGTGAAAGCTATAAGCTTGGGGATGCCCCGGTGGTTCACCCCTGCATATTCTAAGAAGACTCAAGCGTCTAAGCTTGGGGATGCCCAAGGCATCCCCTTCTTCATCGACAAATTATCAGGTTCCTTCTCTTGAAACTATATTTTTATTCGGCCACACCTTATGTACTTTACTTGGAGCGTCTGTTTGTTTTTGTTTTTGCTTGAATAAAATATGATCCATCATGCTTGTGTGGGAGAGAGACACGCTCCGCTGGTTCGTATGAACACATGTGTTCTTAGCTTTTAATATTCATGGCGAAGGTTGAAACTGCTTCGTTAATTGTTATATGGTTGGAAACGGAAAATGCTACATGTAGTAATTGGTAAAATGTCTTGGATAATTTGATACTTGGAAATTGTTGTGCTCATGTTTAAGATCTTGCATCATATACTTTGCACCTATTAGTGAAGAAATACATAGAGCTTGTTAAAATTTGGTTTGCATGAGTGGTTTCTCTAGAGTCTAGATATTTTCTAGTGAGGTGTTTGAACAACGAGGAAGACAATATATAGTCTTATAATGCTTGTAATATGTCTTTTATGTAAGTTTTGATGTACTAGTTTATGCTTGTGTTTGCTTCAAACAACCTTGCTAGCCTAAGCCTTGTATCGAGAGGGAATACTTCTCATGCATCCAAAATCCTTGAGCCAACCACTATGCCATTTGTGTCCACCATACCTACCTACTACATGGTATTTCTCCGCCATTCCAAAGTAAATTGCTTGAGTGCTACCTTTAAAATTTCCATTCTTCACCTTTGCAATATATAGCTCATGGGACAAATAGCTTAAAAACTATTGTGGTATTGAATATGTACTTATGCACTTTATCTCTTATTAAGTTGCTTGTTGTGCGATAACCATGTTTCGGGGACGCCATCAACTACCCTTTGTTGAATATCATGTGAGTTGCTATGCATGTCCGTCTTGTCCGAAGTAAGAGAGATCTACCACCTTAATGGTTGGAGCATGCATATTGTTAGAGAAGAACATTGGGCCGCTAACTAAAGCCATGATTCATGGTGGAAGTTTTAGTTTTGGACATATATCCTCAATCTCATATGAGAATAATAATTGTTGCCACATGCTTATGCATTAAAGAGGAGTCCATTATCTGTTGTCCATGTTGTCCCGGTATGGATGTCTAAGTTGAGAATAATCAAAAGCGAGAAATCCAAAATGCGAGCTTTCTCCTTAGACCTTTGTACGAGGCGACATGGAGGTACCCCATTGTGACACTTGGTTAAAACATGTGTATTGCGATGATCCGGTAGTCCAAGCTAATTAGGACAAGGTGCGGGCACTATTAGTATACTATGCATGAGGCTTGCAACTTGTAAGATATAATTTACATAACTCATATGCTTTATTACTCACTAGTAGGAAAACCCTTATAGGCGAAGCTTAGTTCTGTGGCGCACCGTTTTGAGTGCGCCACAGAAACTTATTTTGTGGCGCACAAAGCTCGGTGCGCCACAGAAATAGCTTAATTTTGTGGCGCAGCAGCCGACCATGCGCCACAAAAACTTGGCGGGCCCCACAACCTCGTCACCCCCAATTATCGGTGTACGTATTTCGTGGCGCACGCGGTGCGCTGCGCCACGAAATTGCCGTTTCGTGGCGCACTTGCTTTGGTGCGCCACGGAAGTAGTTGATTCCGTGGCGCACTTGTACCGGTGCGCCACGGAACTAAGGAACTTTGCTATATCATCCCGTGCCCTCCCCCGCCCATGCCTCGTTCACCTCCGATCCGTACCGCGCGCCTCTCCCCTCTCCCCTCTCCTCACCGCGCGCCGCCATGGTCGGCGCCATCGCCGTCGCCGTCGCCGCCGCCTTCCTACGCGAGGGCCGCCTGCCGCCACGCTCCTCCCATCCCCGCCACCTGCAGCACAAGCTGCCGCTACGGCGAGGAGGGGCCGCCGCGAGGAGGGGCCGCTGTCGCGTCAAGGTGGAGGAGCCGCCGCGACCTCCACCCTTGCCGTCGTCGTCGGTGAGCTCCTCCACAACTGTTGTTGTCGTCGGTGAGCTCCCTCCCTCTTCCTCCCCTCCCCTCCCTCTTCCTCCCCGCGCGAGCACAACGTGCTCGACGAAATGCTCGCTCCGGATGTATTGCTGTCTGTTGCTCTGGATGCATTGCCCCTAATCGTTTTGCTTCATATGGTGTTCATATGCATTGCTGCTGCTGCTAGTGATGCTTATTGGAGTGTTTTATATGTTGTTCTGAACCTGTACAATGTGACAATGAAATTGTTCCGAACCGTACCTGTATATGGTGTTCATATGCATTGTCGTCGCTGCTAGTGATGCTTATAGAAAGATGTGACAATGAAATTGTCTATGCTTATAGAAATTGGAGTGTTCTATATGCTTATAGAAATTGTCTATGCCTCTGCCTCTGCCTCTCTGTACTTGTTCTATAAATCCTTGTCCGAACTCCGTACAAGGTAATGCGGACTTGCTCACTTGGTATTGCTTGCTAGTTGGACATTTGGTTGGTTTTGATGCTACTCGGTTCATTTAAATGCATGAAATGCTACTATGGTATGCTACTCGTGGTATCCTTGTGAAGAAAATGATGGATTCTTGTGAGCTTATGGTATGCTACTATGCTACTCGTGGTATCCTGGTTGCCTCCTTAATTGATGCCCTATGATCCAAATTACTATATTATTGGATTGAGTGTTATGGCTACTTGCTTGTTTGCTCTCCAAATTACCAAGTGATGAATATATAATCCCTTTGGAGCATCTACCCCATGCTATATATGTGTATTTGACCATGCTTATGATGGATTTCTTTTAAGGACTCTAGCTAGATTAGAGGGGAAAAGTTGTCGCTTTGTTGCCTATGATAATGGATCATCAAATGTTTCCCTTTGTCCCTGGTTGCCTCCTTAATTGATGCCTTATGATCCAAATGACCCAAGTCTTGCATGATCCCATTTATCCCTAATGTTGCTTAAGATGAATAAATTCCCTCTAATCACCATTTGGAGATCAAGACTAGTTCTTGATTTCCATTAGCTAGACTCCAATATTAAAAATTTCTCCCAAATATGGAGACAAACATTTTAACATTACCCCAATTGATGCCTTTGTCCCTGGTTTCCTCCTTAATTGATTCCTTATGATCTATTTCTTGTTGGCTTTGATGAAAATAGAGATATCCACGATGAGGGGATCATGTAAATGAATGCCACCGTGGTATCCTTTGAAGAAAAAGGACATGTTTCGATGGTTTTAAAAGGCTAGGTGGTGCTAGGTGATTCGAGTTGGCTACCAAGACTTGTCTCATCCGGTTAGTCGGGATATGCTATGTGTTGTTGCTTGTTTAGGCATATCTATCACTTACTGGATTTACTCGGTTCTTGATTGGCCTCTCTTTGCCGACATCACTTGGTCTATATACCAAGTGATGAATAATCCCTTTGGAGCATCTCGCTCCATGCATGCTATGTGTGTTTGTGCATCTTGACTTATGTCCCTATGATAATGGATCATCAAATGTTTCCCTTTGTCCCTGGTTGCCTCCTTAATTGATGCCTTATGATCCAAATGATCCAAGTCCCTTGCATGATCCCATTTGTCCCTAATGTTGCTTAATTAAGATGAATAAATTCCCTCTAATCACCATTTGGAGATCAAGACTAGTTCTTGATATCCATTAGTTACTTGTCAACACATGTGTTTGCATGTGTGTGTGAGCTGCTTGTAGTGTCACTTGACTATTCAAGTTTCAATGTTGGTTACTTTTCCTCTAGTGCAAGAAATGGTTGAGCGAGATGTTTATCCACCGTTGGCCTTTATTCTTGGGTAGCTCAAAGTGTCATGCACTTACTTGGATCATCAAATGTTTCCCTTAATTTGTCCACTGGTTGCCTCCTTAATTGATGCCTTATGATCCAAATTACTATATTATTGGATTGAGTGATATGGCTACTGCTTGTTTGCTCTCCAAATGCTATATATGTGTATTTGACCATGCTTATGATGGATTTCTTTTAAGGACTCTAGCTAGATTAGAGGGGAAAAAGTTGCTGCTTTGTTGCCTATGATAATGGATCATCAAATGTTTCCCTTTGTCCCTGGTTGCCTCCTTAATTGATGCCTTATGATCCAAATGACCCAAGTCCCTTGCATGATCCCATTTGTCCCTAATGTTGCTTAAGATGAATAAATTCCCTCTAATCACCATTTGGAGATCAAGACTAGTTCTTGATTTCCATTAGCTAGACTCCAATATTAAAAATGTCTCCCAAATATGGAGACAAACATTTTAACATTACCCCAAGTGATTTACTTGTCGATGATTAGATGGTTGGTCGATCACTCGTACACTCCGTGGTGACGTAAGTGAGCCTGGTGTGATGGCACAAATATCCATGTCTTGTGCATCCTACCCGGCCTCGCTTACGCCATCACGGAATGTTAATATTTGTTTCGACCAACAAAGTATGAGGCATTCCATTTAGTTGATACCACTTGGCTCTTTCTTCCATTTTAGTGCCGATGATTAGAATGTTCGGTCAACTGTACACTCCGGGGTGTCGCTAGTGAGCCTGGTGTGATGGCACAAATATCAATCTCTTGTGCATCCTACCTGGCCTCACTAACGCCATCCCGGGATGTTCATATTTGTTTCGACCAACAAAGTATGAGGCATTCCATTTAGTTCATACTAGCTACTTCTTAATTGCATTGGCCTTTCTTCCATTTTAGTGCCGATGATTAGAATGTTTGGTCACCTATACGCCGCAATATACTTTGTAGACGAGCCCCCTTTCCACGGCCGCCGTTCCGTGAACGAGTCCTTGATGAGACAACAACGCCGACATGCCTCTCCGGCGCAGCACCACTTTTCTTCTCTCGCCGTCCGAGTACGTGAACGAGTCCTTAATGCCAAGACGGTGCCAGCCTCCCTAGCATCATGCCGACCCCGTTGTCGCGCTTCAGGCCGTGTCGATCATGCGCCCTGCACTCTTCGCCTTCTTGCCCGGTGAACGAATAGACTAATCGTTGGAATAAGGAAGCCGATGACGGCCGATCGCAATTTAATCTTGCGACCGGCTGTCATCGGTTTCCTATTCCAACGATCAGCCTATTGGTTCACCGGGCAAGAAGGCGAGCGATGCAGGCGCGCGGACACACGGCTTGAAGCGCGGCAACACGGCCCGGCATAATGCTGGGCAGGCCCGGCACGGTCTTTGCATCAAGGACTCGTTCACCGGACAGCGAGGGACCGGCGTGGTTCTGCGCCGGAGATGCGGATCGGCGTTGTTGTGTCGTCAAGCACCCGTTGACCGAACGCCGACCGGGGAAAGGGGGCCCTTCGCAAAGTATTTGTGTTGACCAACAATGTATGAGGCACATATTCTATTTTGTCATTCCATTTGCTTTGAGATTTTCAAAATGCCGATGATTAAAATGTTTGGTCACCGTACACTTGGGGGTGGCGTAAGTGAGCCTGGTAAGATAGCACAAATATCAATCTCTTGTGCATCCTACCCGGCCTCGCTTACCCCATCCCTAAATGTTAATATTTGTGTTGACCAACAATGTATGAGGCACTTATTCCATTTTGTCATTCCATTTGCTTTGAGATTTTCAAAATGCCGATGATTAAAATGTTTGGTCACCGTACACTTGGGGGTGGCGTAAGTGAGCCTGGTAAGATAACACAAATATCAATCTCTTGTGCATCGGACTTGGTCTCACTTACGCCATCCCTAAATG
>NC_061510.1:319236464-319457378 GCF_022539505.1 Lolium rigidum | reverse complement strand
GGTTATCATCCGAACCCCCTCCGGTATTAAGTTGCTAAACAACGGACAATTGCATTAAGTATGGTGCGTAATGTAATCAACAACTACATCCTCGGACATAGCGCCAATGTTTTATCCCTAGTGGCAACGGCACAACACAACCTTAGAACTTTTACATCCTTTGTCCCGGTGTCAATGCGGGCATGAACCCACTATCGAGCATAAATACTCCCTCTTGGAGTTAAAAGTAAAAACTTGGCCAGAGCCTCTACTAGAAACGGAGAGCATGCAAGATCATAAACAACACATATGTAATAACTTGATAATTAACATGACATGGTATTCTCTATCCATCGGATCCCGACAAACACAACATATAGAATTACGGATAGATGATCTTGATCATGTTAGGCAGCTCACAAGATCCAACAATGAAGCACAATGAGGAGAAGACAACCATCTAGCTACTGCTATGGACCCATAGTCCGGGGGTGAACTACTCACTCATCACTCCGGAGGCGACCATGGCGGTGTAGGAGTCCTCACGGGAGATGAATCCCCTCTCCGGCGGGGGTGCGGAGGAGATCTCGAGAATCCCCGAGATGGGATCGGCGGCGGCGGCGTCTCGGTGAGGTTTTCCGTATCGTGGTTTTTCGCATCGGGGGTTTCGCGACGGAGGCTTTAAGTAGGCGGAAGGGCGAGTCGGGGGCCGGACGAGGGGGCCACACCATAGGGGCGGCGCGGGCCCCCATGGGCCGCGCCGCCATGTGGTGTCGCCACCTCGTGGCCCCGCTTCGTATGTTCTTCGGTCTTCGGAAGCTCCGTGGAAAAATAGGCCCACTGGGTCTTCGTTTCGTCCAATTCCGAGAATATTTCGTTACTAGGATTTACAGAAACCAAAAACAGCGAAAACGAGAGCGGCACTTCGGCATCTTGTTAATAGGTTAGTTCCGGAAAATGCACGAATATGACATAAAGTGTGCATAAAACATGTAGGTATCATCAATAATATGGCATAGAACATAAGAAATTATCGATACGTCGGAGACGTATCAAGCATCCCAAGCTTAGTTCTGCTCTCGCGGAGGTAAAAACGAATAACAAAGATAATTTACGAAGTGATATGCCATCATAACTTGCATCATACTATTTGTAAACATATGTAGTGAATGCAGCGATCAAAACAATGGTAATGACATGAGTAAACAAGTGAATCATAAAGCAAAGACTTTTCATGAATAGTACTTCAAGACAAGTATTAATAAGTGATGGCGGCATTATTTCACACGTTCGTTGGGCAACCCCAAGAGGAAGGTATGATGCGCACAGCAGCAAGTTTTCCCTGAGAAAGAAACCAAGGTTTATCGAACCAGGAGGAGCCAAGAAGCACGTTGAAGGTTGATGGCGGCGGGATGTAGTGCGGCGCAACACCGGGAGATTCCGGCGCCAGCGTGGAACACACACAACACAACCAAAGTACTTTGCCCCAGCGAAGCGGTGAGGGTTGTCAATCTCACGGACTTGCTGTAACAAAGGATTAACCGTATTGTGTGGAAGATGATTGTTTGCGAGAGAAAACGGTAAAACAAGTATTGCGGCGGTTGTATTTCGGTATAAGAGAATGGACCGGGGTCCACAGTTCACTAGAGGTGTCTCTCCCATAAGATAAACAGCATGTTGGGTGAACAAATTACGAGTCGGGCAATTGACAAATAAAGAGAGCATGACAATGCACATACATATCATGATAAGTATAGTGAGATTTAATTGGGCATTACGACCAAAGTACATAGCCGCCATCCAGCTTGCATCTATGCCTAAAAGTCCACCTTCGGGTTATCATCCGAACCCCCTCCGGTATTAAGTTGCAAAGCAACGGAGACAATTGCATTAAGTATGGTGCGTAATGTAATCAACAACTACAGCCTCGGACATAGCATCAATGTTTTATCCCTAGTGGCAGCAGCACAGCACAACCTTAGAACTTTACTGTCCCTTTGTCCCGGGTGTCGATGCGAGGCATGAACCCACTATCGAGCATAAGTACTCCCTCTTGGAGTTAAAGTAAAAACTTGAGCCTCTACTAGAAACGAGCATGCAAGATCATAAACAACACATGTATAATAACTTGATAATTAACATGACATAGTATTCTCTATCCATCGGATCCCGACAAACACAACATATAGAATTACATATAGATGATCTTGATCATGTTAGACGCTCACAAGATCTAACAATGATAGCACAATGGGGAGAAGACAACCATCTAGCTACTGCTATGGACCCATAGTCCAGGGGTAGACTACTCACACATCACACCGGAGCGACATGGCGTAGAGTCCGGGAGATCGATTCCCCTCTCCCGGCGGGGTGCGGAACTTTTCATGAATAGTACTTCAAGACAAGTATTAATAAGTCTTGCATAAGAGTTAACTCATAAAGCAATAAATCAAAGTAAAGGTATTGAAGCAACACAAAGGAAGATTAAGTTTCAGCGGTTGCTTTCAACTTGTAACATGTATATCTCATGGATAATTGTCAATATAGAGTAATATAACAAGTACAATATGCAAATATGTAGGAATCAATGCACGGTTCACACAAGTGTTTGCTTCTTGAGGTGGAGAGAAATAGGTGAACTGACTCAACATAAAAGTAAAGAGAATGATCCTTCAAAGAGGAAAGCATCGATTGCTATATTTGTGCTAGAGCTTTTATTTAGAAAACATGAAACAATTTTGTCAACGGTAGTAATAAAGCATATGAGTTATGTACATTATATCTTACAAGTTGCAAGTCTCATGCATAGTATACTAATAGTGCCCGCACCTTGTCCTAATTAACTTGGACTACCGGATCTTTGCAATGCACATGTTTTGACCAAGTGTCACAATGGGGTACCTCCATGCCGCCTGTACAAAGGTCTAAGGAGAAAGCTCGCATTTTGGATTTCTCGCTTTTGATTATTCTCAACTTAGACATCCATACCGGGACAACATGGACAACAGATAATGGACTCCTCTTTTATGCATAAGCATGTGGCAACAATTTTTATTCTCATATGAGAATGAGGATATGTGTCCAAGACTGAAACTTCCACCATGAATCATGGCTTTAGTTAGCGGCCCAAAATTCTTCTCTAACAATATGCATGCTCCAACCATGAAGGTGGTAGATCTCTCTTGCTTCAGACAAGACGGACATGCATAGCAACTCACATGATATCCAACAAAGAATAGTTGATGGCGTCCCCGAAACATGGTTATCGCTCAACAAGCAACTTAATAAGAGATAAAGTGCATAAGTACATATTCAATACTACAATAGTTTTTAAGCTATTTGTCCCATGAGCTATATATTGCAAAGGTGAATGATGGAATTTTAAAGGTAGCACTCAAGCAATTTACTTTGGAATGGCGGATAAATACCATGTAGTAGGTAGGTATGGTGGACACAAATGGCATAGTGGTTGGCTCAAGTATTTTGGATGCATGAGAAGTATTCCCTCTCGATACAAGGTTTAGGCTAGCAAGGTTATTTGAAACAAACACAAGGATGAACGGTACAGCAAAACTCACATAAAAGACATATGGTAAACATTATAAGATTCCATACCGTCTTCCTTGTTGTTCAAAACTCAATACTAGATGTTATCTAGACTCTAGAGAAACCAAATATGCAAACCAAATTAGCAAGCTCTAAGTATTTCTTCATTAATGGGTGCAAAGTATATGATGCAAGAGCTTAAACATGAGCACAACAATTTCCAAGTATCAAATTATCCAAGACATTTTAGAGTTACTACATGTAGCATTTTCCAATTCCAACCATATAACAATTTAACGAAGGAGAAACTTCGCCATGAATACTATGAGTAGAACCTAAGGACATATTTGTCCATATGCAACAGCGGAGCGTGTCTCTCTCCCATAAAGTGAATGCTAGGATCCATTTTATTCAAACAAAACAAAAACAAAAACAAACCGACGCTCCAAGCAAAGTACATAAGATGTGGCCGAATAAAAATATAGTTTCAGGGGAGGAACCTGATAATGTTGTCGATGAAGAAGGGGATGCCTTGGGCATCCCAAAGCTTAGACGCTTGAGTCTTCTTGATATATGCAGGGATGAACCACCGGGGCATCCCCAAGCTTAGAGCTTTCACTCTCCTTGATCATGTTGCATCATACTCCTCTCTTGATCCTTGAAAACTTCCTCCACACCAAACTCGAAACAACTCATTAGAGGGTTAGTGCATAATAAAAAATTCACATGTTCAGAGGTGACACAATCATTCTTAACACTTCTGGACATTGCATAAAGCTACTGGACATTAATGGATCAAAGAAATTCATCCAACATAGCAAAAGAGGCAATGCGAAATAAAAGACAGAATCTGTCAAAACAGAACAGTCCGTAAAGATGGATTTTATTAGGCCACCATACTTGCTCAAACGAAAATGCTCAAATTGAAAGAAAGTTGCGTACATATCTGAGGATCACTCACGTAAATTGGCATAATTTTCTGAGTTACCTACAGAGAATTAGACCCAGATTCGTGACAGCAAAGAAATCTGTTTCTGCGCAGTAATCCAAATCTAGTACTTACTTTTCTATCAAAGACTTTACTTGGCACAACAAAACATAAAACTAAGATAAGGAGAGGTTGCTACAGTAGTAAACAACTTCCAAGACACAAATATAAAACAAAGTACTGTAGGTAAAAAACATGGGTTGTCTCCCATAAGCGCTTTTCTTTAACGCCTTTCAGCTAGGCGCAGAAAGTGTGTATCAAGTAACATCGAAGGGTGGTGCACCTACAGCGGGGTTTGGAGTTTTCTCAACCATGCATAGTATATTAGATACATAAGTTTCAGCGTCTCCCTTTTCATTAGTCTTGGGCTTGCTACTCTCATCAAACAAATTTTCAGGAACAAGCCAAGCATAGTTATGTTCTAGTGCATCATTCATAGCTAGGAGTTTACATGGTATTGGTGCTTTGATCTCCCCACCTTCATTAGCATTATTAGTGTACCTTATCCTATCCATATCCATTTTTTCAAGGAGACCAACAAAATTAGTATGAGAACCGAGCATATTAAATTTAGCAAAGACCTTTCTAGCCTCTCTTGCTAGACCACCAAATTCTCTAAGAAGGGTTTCTAAAACAAAATCTTTCTTTTCCCCCTCTTCCATATCACCAAGTGTAAGAAACATGTGTTGGATTATAGGATTTAGATTAACAAATTTAGTTTCCAACGAGCGAACTAAAGCGAGCAGCAGCAATTTCATAAGTGGGAGCAAGGTCTACCAAGTGTCTATCTTCAAAATCTTCAATGGTACTAACATGGGTGAAAAATTCTTCTATATTGTTCCTCCCAATTATAGACCCTTGTCCTACCGGTATGTTCTTTGCGGTAAAATCAAAAGGAAACATGATGAATCAAGTAAAGTAAATGCAAGTAACTAATTTTTTGTGTTTTTGATATAGCAAACAAGATAGTAAATAAAGTAAAGCTAGCAACTAATTTTTTTGTGTTTTGATATAAGTGCAGCAAACAAAGTAGTAAATAAAATAAAGCAAGACAAAAACAAAGTAAAGAGATTGAGAAGTGGAGACTCCCCTTGCAGCGTGTCTTGATCTCCCCGGCAACGGCGCCGGAAAAAGAGCTTGATGGCGTGTATTTCACACGTTCGTTGGGCAACCCCAAGAGGAAGGTATGATGCGCACAGCGAGCAAGTTTTCCCTCGGAAAGAAACCAAGGTTTATTGAACCAGGAGGAGCCAAGAAGCACGTTGAAGGTTGATGGCGGCGGGATGTAGTGCGGCGCAACACCAGAGATTCCGGCGCCAACGTGGAACCTGCACAACACAACCAAAGTACTTTGCCCCAACGAAACAGTGAGGTTGTCAATCTCACCGGCTTGCTGTAACAAAGGATTAACCGTATTGTGTGGAAGATGATTGTTTGCAGAGGAAATAGTAAAAACAAGTATTGCAGCAGATTTGTATTTCAGTATTAAAGAATGGACCGGGGTCCACAGTTCACTAGAGGTGTCTCTCCCATAAGATAAAAGCATGTTGGGTAAACAAATTACAGTCGGGCAATTGACAAATAGAGAGGGCATAACAATGCACATACATGACATGATAAGTATAGTGAGATTTAATTGGGCATTACGACAAAGTACATAGACCGCCATCCAACCGCATCTATGCCTAAAAAGTCCACCTTCAGAGTTATCGTCCGAACCCCCTCCGGTATTAAGTTGCAAAGCAACGAGACAATTGCATTAAGTATGATGCGTAATGTAATCAATAACTACATCCTCGAACATAGCATCAATGTTTTATCCCTAGTGGCAACGAGCACAACACAACCTTAGAACTTTCGTCCATCGTCCTGGTGTCAATGCAGGCATGAACCCACTATCGAGCATAAGTACTCCCTCTTGGAGTTAAAAGTAAAAACTTGGCCAGAGCCTCTACTAGAAACGGAGAGCATGCAAGATCATAAACAACACATGTATAATAACTTGATAATTAACATGACATAGTATTCTCTATCCATCGGATCCCGACAAACACAACATATAGAATTACATATAGATGATCTTGATCATGTTAGGCAGCTCACAAGATCTAACAATGAAGCACAATGAGGAGAAGACAACCATCTAGCTACTGCTATGGACCCATAGTCCAGGGGTAGACTACTCACACATCACACCGGAGGCGACCATGGCGGTGTAGAGTCCTCCGGGAGATGATTCCCCTCTCCGGCAGGGTGCCGGAGGCGATCTCCTGGATCCCCCGAGATGGGATCGGCGGCGACGGCGTCTCAGTAAGGTTTTCCGTATCGTGGCTCTCGCATGCGGGGGTTTCGTCACGGAGGCTATTTGTAGGCGGAAGGGTAGGTCAAGAGGCGGCACGGGGGCCCCACACCACAGGGCCGCGCGGCCAAGGGGGCCGCGCCGCCCTATAGTGTGGCCCCTCCGTGGCCCCTCTTCGTCTCTCCTTCGGACTTCGGAAGCTTCGTGAGAAAATAGGCCCCTGGGCTTTGATTTCGTCCAATTCCGAGAATATTTCGTTACTAGGATTTCTGAAACCAAAAACAGCAGAAAACAGCAAGTGGCACTTCGGCATCTTGTTAATAGGTTAGTTCCAGAAAATGCACGAATATGACATAAAGTGTGCATAAAACATGTAGGTATCATCAATAATATGGCATAGAACATAAGAAATTATCGATACGTCGGAGACGTATCACTCCTGCAGCGGTCTGGACAGGCCTCGCTTCTTAGGCAAGTGTTGGGTGTTCGGTGGACGGCAACTAGGTCCCCTGCTCAGCTGGCCACGCCTACGGCGAGGGCCTATGTTGGGCCTGACGACAGCGTTGACACTCTTGGCGAAAGCTTCGCACCATTGGTGCCGATGTTGGCGGTGCCCCTGGGTACCGTTTCCCCTGTTGAGGGCTTCTTCGGGGAGCTTGGTCTCTTGTTGTCGCGAGTTGGTGCGTTCTCCGGGTGAAAACCTCTGCTCCTCGGAGCGAGCGGCGGCGACACACTGTGCCGTTACCTTCCTGAAGGCGCCGCTTTTGGAGTCCGTATTCCTCGTGGTGCGGTAGATGTGTGCTAGTTGTGCATGGTTGCCTTGTTATCAGGGGTGGTGGATGCCGGGGCGGCGGCCCCGGACGGTTGACGTACGCCGAGGCGGCGGCCTCGGAAGGTCTTGCAACGATGACTCCATGGGGTGTGGTCATGGTCTAGCAGGCATGGGTGGCGTGTTGGTGCTACGTGGGTAGTGAGCTCGTCGGCCCGTCCTACACGACGAGTTGGTCGGTGTGGCTGGCATGTCGGGGCGGCGGCCCCGGGTCTTTTGGCGCGGCGTTCGTGGTCTGCGGGTGGTCGCCTTGGTAGTTTGGGCTACAAGACGTCCATGCCGTGCGGCGTTGCGGCTCGCCTCGGAGCAGGGGATGTCGGAGCAGCGGCTCCGGGTTTGGTGGTGTGTGTTTGGTCGTCGGTAGTCTGGTTTCGTGTGGGCGATGAGGCTCCGATTTTGTGCGGTTTTTTTGGCCGGTTTTCCTCATAAACTCGGCCGCTCTGTATGGTTTTTGGGCCCGGTTTCCCTATTAACTGAGTCAAATCTTCTTCTATTAATATATCGTGCAGCTCACCTGCCGAATTCTCAAAAAAAAAAAGGTGTTGGTATTTTGCTTTATAGGTGCATATTAATTTACAATTTTAAAAGGAATAAAACAAAAAAATATAATGTTAAAAATTCTGAACTAAATTTTACTACAGATATTTCAATGATTTAAAATATTTTTTCACAAAATGAATTCATATACACCCGTTAGTCGAATTAATTTTCCGCCTGTGTACTAGCTACTTTGCTTTCAATAGGCACTGTGTGTGGTACACGCTAGCCATAGGCTAGGCATTGTTAAAGAGTTGAAACGATTAGCTTTCACACACCTCTCGTCGGTGTCTTGCTTTTGAAGCATGGAGGCGGGGTGTACCCCCCCCCCCCCCGCGGTGGTCACGACGTCTTGTCCAATAAAATATCTCCGGCTTTATGGGAGCACTAGTGGAAAACGGGGCAATAGGCCCGGCCATTTGGGCCTTTAGACCCGGTTCCCGAACCGGGACCAATTAGGCGTGAAAGGCCTCAACACGTGGTGCGACCAGGGAGCTCGCGCTGGAAGGGCTTTGGTCCCGGTTCGTGGTACGAACCGGGCCTATGTTTCTCTGCCGCGGCAGAGAATTGCTATTTCTCTGCCGCGGCACAGATTTGGGCTGTACCAGCGTTTCTCGCCGCGGCGGAGAAACAGTCTGTTTCCCTTGCCGCGGCAGAGTTTCAGCAATGCATATATATATCATTCAAGAAACCACAAAAAATCGTCATGAATATATATAGACATCGTCAACAGTACACGACATAGTCAACACAGGTACACGTAATGCATGCATATTTACAATACAACTCTTCCCGAACGAATATCCTCCTCCGTCACGATCTTCCGATAGTGCTCTCCACCTGGGGTAAGGACCTCGGTAATAAAGAATCCCGCGATTTCCTCTTGAATTGCTTTTATTTGATCCGCTGTTATGAGAGTGTCCCGCAGGCGTGTCATCTATATTTAAAAAAGGAGATCAATATATGAATGGAACTCAATACAATAGATGGTACTAATTAAGATTAATTGTGAAAATTTGTTATCGTACACGAGTGTGGTGTATTTGGGGGTCCCCACCCTTGGGACAGGACATGTCACGCATGAAGGTGCGGACGTAGTATCCACATAAGTTATTCCCTTGTTCCTGCCTCATACACTTTACGAAAAAATAGTTCGATCAAACTAATAATCAAGCATCGTATTGAAAGTAAATATCATATATAAAGTTTCACGGACATAGCTATATATATAGTACTACTTACAGGGTAATCTCTAAATGTAAGCTCTGGTTTCCATTCACCCGGAACAGTATTGATGAACCGTTTCCAAGCCCTGCCCGGCAAAAAATAATGAGTAAATGAGTAATTGATTAGTTGATGATATCTTCGAATTAGAGCAGATGAAGATGCCAATACGAAATTGATTGAAACTACCTCCGGAGGATGGCAGCCATGTCCGCCCATTCCGCATATTCTTTACGTTTCGAGTCCATGACGTTTACGACTCCAAGTTGAAGATCAATGATTAGGAGAATAAAGTGGAAACTGCACAAGCATAGCTCAATGATTACGAGAATAAAGTGGAAGGTGCACAAGCATAATGTATGTTATATATAACACTCACTTGAAGTTGTAGGGAAAGAATATATCATCTTTGTCTCGCTTGCTTCTCTAAAAACATTACGATGTTGTCCTCTGTGTCCTTGGGGTACCGTCGAACCGTAACTTCATGAACTGTGTTTGGGTCTATGAACCCCAGCGGTAGGAGCTTGCCTCTTTTGTATTCCAGCTTCTTCATTCTGCATAATTAAATGTATAGCGTACACAAAGGATAATTGTTAGTGCAAATGAATGAGCTAAAAACTTAATTACACAAATAAATCACTTACAGGCAGTAGCAACCGATAACAGACTTTGTCGAGGGCGTCTTGATTGAATAACTGAAACAGTTCTTCTATCTCAAGGTTTATCTCGTCTTCCCCCGGAAGTAATGCTCATCTCTAAGATACACCGTGAGGTAGCTTTCACTTCTTCGACAGAGCTTTCAGGTACCAGTCATGCAACCTTCGCATCTGAGTCCCTAGACGCGCGAGCTCGCCAGGTTTGACGAGATCTTTTCCGTATCTATACGTGTTTACCACTTGAGCCGTTGGATAGTAATCTTCGTACTCAACTGATGCTCCCTGAGCTCTAGCCGCCCGTTCGATCATCGATGCCGTCTCTGGATCATGATATGGCTCCACGATGAAGTGGGGTGCGGCCTGAATGTCCTGCTGTCCAAGCTGTGCGACTTTTTTTGCTTCTTTGCTCGCTCTAGAGGACTGTCCAAGAGAGCGGTCATAATCAGCTCTCAGCTCAGGTCTCTTCATTCTCGTCTCGGCAAAGTGCTTCACTGTCTGCGGTCGAATAAACACCTTCTTCGGCGCAAGAAACGCCTTTTGCTCTTCGGTCTGCTCATGTGGTAACAACTCGGAGTCCGTGCCCTCATTGGAGTTGATGATCTCTTCGGAGCTGTAGGAGGTGCCGCGGACAGCTTCCTCTTTTGCTTAAGTGGAGGCGGCGGAGTCTCCCGACGAGGAGGAGGAGGAGGCGGCGGAGTATTTTCACGCGGAGCAGACTGGTCATGGATAGGGGAATCATCATCGCGCACGGGAGAATCATCACGCGGAGGAGACTCGGGTGGCGGAGGAGGCGGAGGTGGCATGCTTGTTGGCTTCTCACCCGGAAACACAATGTTCTCCTTCCGCCATTGCACGGTGGTTCTACGGGCTTCTCCCAGTTCTTTGATTTCCCCATCTTCACCTGCAGGGTGCTCAAGCACCAACCCCTCATAAGCGCTCATCACTTCATCCACCATCACAACAGCAAAGTCGTCTTGGACCGAACGACAATGGTAAGACCTTGTAGGTAAGAGGATGCCGACCGCCGCCTTGAAGGATAGGTTGAAAACTTTAACATGCAGCTCACAAGGACGGCTCTCAGTGAGATCATCCACGGGGGTAGCGAGGAGGCTCGACCACCTGGTCATCATCATCATCATTATCCACTCGTCGAGAGGAAGCCACGCTGCTTTTCCGGTGTGGTTGAGATTGCAGCGGGCGATGGCATTGAGCGAGTGCGGGATCTACAGCCTTGCCCCCGAGCCATCCGAGATGTAAGTACTTGGGTTACCATGCTTAATTGGGCTTGCATGGTGCTCATACCCTCCTCTAAGTTAGCCGGGCGGTCTGTTTCCCTTGCCTTCCTCCTCTCATGGCTTTTATCGGGAAATCTCTTCCTTTCCGCAGGAAAGCCATACTTCCACGGAACGGAGCCTGCTGTGCCTCGTGTTCGTCCGCCGTGTTCTTTGTTCCCAAGGGCGCGTGTCGGCTCATCGTTCTCTCTTTCGGGCTGGAACAACCCCGCCTCCACGTCCCTATGTGCTTTTTCCAGGGCATCAATGGGAACCTTCGGATGAGCTTTCTTATAGATGCACTTCCTCGTTTCTCGGATCCAACGTTCCCCCAATCCCGTAGAACCACTCCTTGCACCGTTCGATCCAACCGTGTGTCCCTAATCTGATCCCTTTATTGGTCGGTTCCGCCTCACCTGCCTCGCCACTTAGGACGGTTAGCCCCGTATCCACCTGGACCCGGAATTTGGTGATATAGCTTCAACGCAGCATTTGCCTTATTTATTTCCGACCTTCTCTTAAATTCTTCCGACTCCGTGCTGTACTTCACGAATTCTTCCCGGTGAGTTTTTACCTTCTCATTGTCCGGAGTCTTCTTTATCTTGATAAGGCGGCGCAATCTTTTCTTGTGGCTCTTGAATAGTTCGGCCATCTTCTTCTTGCCAAACTCGCGGAGGGCCTGCTCCATCTTGGCCTTTTCAGCGTCACCCCCTCTTCGGGTACTATGTTGAAATGTGACATGAGCTTGTCCATAATGCTGTTTTTGGCTACATCATCGATATAAAGACCTTGACCTTCTTCCTCTGCAGACAGCACTAGTCCCTTCGGCTTGTGCCATTCTCGAACGGTGATCGGGACGTGGTCCCTAACAAGCACTCCGCATTGAGCTATAAATGCCTTTGCACCTTTCTCTGGAGCAATCGGTTTACCATCATTTTCGATGTGGGTGATGTCGTGCCTAACACCGTCATCCAACTTTTTGGCCGGGCCTCGCTTCCTCGACTTTACAGAAGAAGTGCTCGATCCGGAGGGCTAAAAAAGAAATAATTCATAGTCGAGTACAATTTAATTAGTTAATGCATCTAGTCGATCAACAGCGGCTTAATTAGTTTATATACCTCGGTGATAACTACAGTTCGGGAGCCATTATGATGATCTTGTTCCTCACCGGCGCCACTAGGATCTTCTTCCTCAATATTCTCCGCTCCCTCACCGGAGTCATTCAAATAAGTTGCGGTGACATCGTCACCGCCATCATCCGGAATAACGTCGTCGTCGCGATCATCCGAGTACCGTTTGCTATGAGTTCCTCCATGAAATTTTCTTGAATTTCATCTCTCTCCATGCTTTCTACAACGACCTGCAAGCTATACATAGGAACCATCATATGATCAAATTAAGGATAATGCGAGAAAACTGAAAATGGAGTTACATATGTGTAGTTCTTAACTAAGGATCGATAATATAGTGCTGAAAGCGGATACTCGCGATTACATGCATACATAGATATCGGGTTCATGTTTATTTAACCCTAATACATATCAATCACTACTACAACCACTCAACCGCGCAGACCGGGTCCTAGAGGGCGCCGACCGGGTCCCGAGCCGCGCCGGGTGTGCCCCCAAAGCCACGGAACAACAACGGGAGCATAGCTAACATGAGATCCCCGCATAACGCTCCATCCGGTCCTATACATGTTGTCTAACGCGTACATGTAACGGCGAACGTGCTGGTCCTCCGCTTCAATGCGCCGAGCTACCTCCTCCGGCGGGGCCGGCTCCCTCTGAAACGACCGTGGCCCATAAGACCTCCACCAAAGAATATCCGGGTCGACAACGGGACCCGGATTCCGCACCAAGGTGCGCGACCCGGAAGCTAAGACCTCCCAGTGCCACCCCGGCGGAGCCCGGCCCCGGACCTCCCCATCTCGCTCCATCTCCTCGGTGAGAGTCGGACCACGGCCCGCCAGGCTGTCGCTGTCGCGGCATCGTAGCTACGAAAACAAATCATATATGTATACTAATATAAATAAAAAACATGATATTGTGCTAAATAAAAAACTTCACTACTTTTGTACTAACGCCGCGTTCCACGACCCCTGTTTTGGGGGCGTCGGCGGGGCGCCGGCAGCACCGGCACCGCCACGGACTCGGCGCTCCTCCTCGCTCGCTCTTTCTCTATTTCGCGACCCTAAGTCTATGTCGCGGCGGCACCGCTACGGACTCGGCACCGCCACGGTCTAAGTCGTCGGCGCGCGGGGGGCGGCGCCGACACAAATGAATCTATTTTCTAACTTTTCTAACTTTTTCCTAACTAATTTTCTAACTTTTCTCTAACTAATTTTACTAACACTAATTTTTCTAACACACTAACTACACTATTTTTTTTTCACTAAATTTTACTAACAAACTAACTACACTAATTTTTGTAACACACTAACTACACTATTTTTTTTTTCATTAAATTTTACTAACAAACTAACTACACTAATTTTTCTAACACACTAACTACACTATTTTTTTTTCACTAAATTTTACTAACAAACTAACTACACTAATTTTTCTAACAAACTAACTATACACTATAATCTAACAAATGAAAAAAAAAAAAAAAAACCGGATCGAGCGAGGAGGCTTACCGGCGGAGGGAGAGGAGCGGTGGCGGCCGGCGGTGGCGGCCGGCGGGGTCGGCGGCGGCGATGGCGGCGGACGGCGAGGAGAGGCGGAGGCGGGCGCGGCGGAGGCGGGCGCGGTGGCGGCGGACGGCGAGGAGGAGTGGCGGAGGCGGCGGCCGACGTGCGCGCGGAGGCGGAGGCGGGCGCGGCGGGAGGGCGGCGGCGATGGCGCGGCGGCGGAGGCGGGCGCGGCGGGAGGGCGGCGGCGATGGCGCGCGGCGGCGGCGGCGGCGGCGCGCGCGCGGCGGCGGCGGCAGCGGCGTGGGCGCGCGGCAGTTGGGCAGCCTCGGCGGCGTGGCGCGCTTCGTCTCCGCGGGATTGATCGCCGCGGAGACGAAGTCCTTTCTTTTATACTCTCCCTTTGGACCCGGTGCGTTTTACAAACCGGGTCCAAGACTCTTTGGACCCGGTTTGTAAAACAAACCGGGACTAAAGGCCTTTTTGCTGCGTTTCGCTGCGCGCGCAGAAGTGCCTTTAGACCCGGTTTTTAATACAAACCGGGTCCAAAGGCCAATTTTTTTAAAAAATTTCATTCCCGCCTTATTTCAAATGAAAAAAAGCCACCGCACCGCCTGGCCACCACCGTCACCGCCGTGTAGTGGCCACTGTCGCCACCGCCACCGCCTGCCCACCACCGCCACCGCCGTGTACTGGCCACCGTCGGCACCGCCGTGTACCGCCCACCACCGCCACCGCCTAGCCACCACCGTCACCGCCGTGTAGTGGCCACTGTCGCCACCGCCTGCCCACCACCGCCGTGTACTGGCCACCGTCGGCACCGCCGTGTACTGCCCACCACCGCCACCGCCACCGCCTGGCCACCACCGTCACCGCCATGTACGGGCCACCGCCGTGTACTGCCCACCACCGCCACACGTGTCCCTTCGACGTGCCACGTGTCGCCGCCGCTTCCACGTGCCTCGCCCCGCCGCCACCGCCGTGCGACGTGTAGATCCCGCTTCCACGTGCCACGCCCCGCCGCTTCCCCGCGCCACCTATCGCCGCCGCTTCCACGTGCCACGCCCCGCCGCTTCCCCGCGCCACTCGTCGCCAAACTTGCCGCGTCGCTGTGCTATAAAGCGCCGCGTGCGCGCGGAACCACACGTCGCCGTCGCCTCCGTTCATTCGTCGCCGGGATGCCGCCGCGCCGCCGCGGCTCGTCCGGCTTTCGTGGCGTCCGAGCGCGGCCGAACGGTAGGTTCTACGCCGAGATGCGTGCCGGTGGCTTCCGGCTCACCCTCGGCACGTACAACACCCCGGAGCTGGCGGCGCGCGCTTACGACGCGGCCGCATGGCGATTTCGGCGGCCACGGTGCGACATGAACTTCCCAGACGTCGAATCGCTAGAGGAGGCGGAGTTCCTCGCGCCGACACCGTGCCTCGTCGACGACGAGGACCGTCGCCGCCACCGCCAGGTGCAGCGCCGGATCGCAATCGCCGAGCACGACGAGGAGTTGATGCGCCAGTGGAGGGCGCAGCTCCCCAACGACGTCGACAACACCGCCGCGTTCTTCGCTGACCTCCGGGCACAACGCAGGTCCAACAGCGCCATCGTCGGGCCGTCGCCGTATTCGAGCTCGATAACCCGAATACAACTTGGGCCGACAACGACCCTCGGTGGGACGACATTTGGACCGAGACAACCTCCGACGACGAGTAGATCGACTAGACTAGTTGTTTATCTATTTTATTGTATTTTCAATAAAGTCGTTGTGGCGTACGCCGATGATGAGAAAAGTTTCCCGCCAGATTACATGTGGAATTAAAGTACGTAACTCAACTGAAAATTAATTAAGATACATGGCCAGTATAGTACTCGTGCCTAGCCCTATAGTACTCGTGCCTAGCTCAACCGAAAATTAATTAAGATACATGGCCAGATTCGACTGTTCGAGTCATTCGGTCATACTCGTGCCTAGCCCTATAGTACTCGCCACCGTAGTCGTCGTAGTCGCCGTCATCATCGTCGCCGGCATCGGGGTCGCGGTAGTCAAACCTCGGCGGGAGAGCACGCGTGGGCTGGGACCGAGGGTAGCGCAGGGCGGGGGCCACGGTGGGCCATGACGCCCGGAGAGTTCGGTCGCGCCACCACAGCCGACGGCCGGCCTCGTTGAAGTTCGAAGGAGGCGGGCCGCCCTCCTCGTGCCCGGCGAGCGCCCTCTCACGCCGATTGATGAAGAAGCTCTCCCAAGTCGGGCTGTAGTCGGGATGCCACCGGGGATTCCTCCGCCTGCTCCGGCGTGAGCTCGAAGTAGTAGTGGTTCGTGATGGCCATCTCGCGCGCCACACCTAGAGGGACAGGAGGGACCGGTACCCCTCCGACGCTCGAGCAACCAGCCGGTAGGGACGCGGTAGCCCGGCGGGCAGGGGTAGTTCGACGCGCAAAGCGCCTCCGCCTCCCGGAGGGTTAGAGATACGATGGAAGCCATGTGACCTCGGTGATGAGGTTTGCGGATATGAGTCTAGATGTGATATGTAAATGGAGGCCAAGCCAACATATATATAGTGAAAAAATGGCGGGAGGACGGAGGCGGGAAGCAGTGGAAAGCGCGGGAAGAAAAATAGGCGGGAACGCAAGTGGCGCCAAAAACCGCTCGGTGGGATAAGGACGTGTGGGTAACCTTTAGTCCCGGCTGGTGGGTACAACCGGGACTAAAGATCCTTTTTGTGTCATCTAACAAAACTGTCGGTGGGATAAGGACGTGTGGGTAACCTTTAGTCCCGGCCGGTGGGTACAACCGGGACTAAAGATGTCGGCAGGATAAGAACGCATGGGTGGACGCACCGCTCGATGAGATAAAGCATGTAGCGCACGACGCCCGTCGAAGGAACAAGACAAAGTAGAAGAGGTGCCGTGCCTATAAAAGGAGCATCGATACGCCTTGCCAAGCCCCCGAACGACTACATCTCATCTAACGAGTGTTGGGGAAAGGGTTGGGAAATCTCCCGTGGCGCATCTCCACTTTTAATATCTTACATACGATTACATGATTACACAAAAATAAATGGGAAATTGATTGCCATGTTGAGATACTCATTTGTGCCATGAACATTCTTCAATTAACTTGATGATGGAGCATCTTCATCATTTAATTAATCTTCTTCGGCCAGTAACCATGGAGCATCTTCATCATTTAACTTGATGCTTGGATCAATGTTCACTCGAAGGGTGGAATTTCATCAAACTCGATTATAATCTTCCGACATGTCTGTCTTGTCCTCCACTCCCACGATGTTTCTTTTTCCGTAAAGAACTATGTGGCGCTTTGGCTCATCGTTTGATGTATTTGTTTCCTTATGTTTCCTTTTTCTTGGTTTGGTAGACATATCCTTCACATAGAAAACCTGGGCCACATCCTTGGCTAGGACGAATGGTTCGTCTCTATACCCAAGATTGTTGAGATCCACTCGTTGTCATTCCATACAACTTGTCTACCCGAACCCCGCCTCCTGTTTTGTTGACCCATTTGCACCTAAACAAAGGGACCTTAAAAGAAGGTCCATACTCAAGTTCCCATATATCCTCTATGTAACCATAATATGTGTCATTTGGGCCTTCATTCATTATTGCATCAAAGCGGACACCACTGTTTTGGTTGGTGCTCTTTTTATCTTCGGCGATCGTGTAAAATGTATTCCCATTTATCTCGTACCCTTGAAAAGTCACTACAGTCGAAGATGGTGTCTGGGCCAGCAAGTACAACTGATCTTCAATATGTTCGTTATTCAGAGATGTTTTTGCAACCAACCGCCGAAAGTCGACATGTGTTCACGTCTAATCCAATCGTTCGACCGCCCGGGTTCCGGGAGCGTAGAAAGTTCTTGTGGTCACCGATATACGGAGCCACCAAGGTGGAACTTTGTAGGACCGTGTAGTGTGCTTGAGTCAAAGAAATCCCGTCCCTACATATCATTGATTTCCTTCCTAGCGTGCCTTTTCCACTTAGTCTCCCTTCATGCCGCGATTCAGGAACACCAATCGGCTTAAGGTCGGGAATAAAGTCAACACGGAATTCAATGACCTCCTCTCGTTCCATAGCCCTTGGAGATGCTTCCTTCGGCCTAGCACGGTTATGAACATATTTCTTCAAGACTCCCATGAACCTCTCGAAGGGGAACATATTGTGTAGAAACACAGGACCGAGAATGGAAATCTCATCGACCGGGTGAACGAGGAGATGTGTCATAATATTGAAGAAGGATGGTGGGAACACCAGCTCAAAACTAACGAGACATTGGACCACATCATTCCGCAACCTCGGTAGAATTTCTGGATTTATTACCTTCCGAGAAATTGCATTGAGGAATGCACATAGCTTCACAATGGGCAGCCGAACATTTTCCGGTAGAAGCCCCCTCAATGCAATCGGAAGCAACCGTGTCATTATCACGTGACGACTCATGAGACTTCAAGTTCTGGAATGTTTTCTTCTCCATATTTATTATTCCCTTTATATTGGAGGAGAAGCCGGACGGGACCTTGATACTCGCTAAGACATTCAAAAAATATTTCCTTCTCTCGCTTTTGTAAGAGCGTAGCTGGATAAATGACGTCCTTTAACTCTCTCATGCAGCTTTTTGGGGTCTTTCCAACGTTGCTCGGTCCTCCCGTGCTTCGGTGTATCTTTTGTCTTCCCGTACACACCCGTAAAGCCTAGCAGGTTCACGCAAAGATTCTTCGTCACGTGCATCACATCGATTGAAGAGCGGACCTCTAAGACTTCCCAATAGGGTAGATCCCAAAATATAGATTTCTTCTTCCACATGGGCGCGTGTCCGGCATCGTCATTCGGAACGGACCGTCCGCCGAGACCCTTTCCAAATATTACATCTAGATCCTTGACCATACCAAATATATCAACACCATCACGATGGGGAGGCTTCCTCCGGTGATCAGCCTCACCGTTGTAATGCTTGCCTTTCTTTCTTACGGGATGGGTAAGCCTAAGAAATCGACGATGCCCCGTGTACACGACCTTCCGACCTTTTTCCAAATAATCACCTTCGAGCTCATGTAAACAAGTGTGTGCATGCATTGTATCCCTTGTTTGACTGTCCCGAAATGTTACCAAGAGCAGGCCAGTCATTGATGGTTACGAAAAGCATCGCTCTTAGGTCAAATTCCTCCCTGCTTGTGCTCGTCCCACACACGTACACCCGCTAGGGACCACAAGCTGTAGAAGTTCTTCGACTAATGGCTTCAGGTACACATCAATGTCGTTCCCGGGTTGCTTCGGGCCTTGTATGAGCACCGGCATCATAATGAACTTCCGCTTCATGCACAACCAAGGAGGAAGGTTATATATACAAAGAGTCACGGAGCCAGGTGCTATGGCTGCAGCTCTGCTCTCCAAAAGGATTCATGCCATCCGTACCGAGACCAAACCGTAAGTTCCTTGCATCCTGTGCAAAGTTTGGGAACTCTCTATCGATTTTTCTCCATTGGGAGCCATCGGCAGGGTGCCTCAACATCACGTCTTTCTTACGGTCTTCTTTGTGCCATCGCAACAACCTAGCGTGCTCTTTATTTCCGAACAAGCGTTTCAGCCCGTGGTATTATAGGAGCATACCACATAACCTTGGCGAGAACCCTCTTCTCGGGGCGCTCGCCCACAACATCACCAGGGTCATCTCGTCCGATCTTATACCGCAATGCGAGTGCACACCGGACATGCATCCAAATTCTCGTACTCATCGCGGTAGAGGATGCGATCATTAATGCATGCATGTATCTTTTGCACATCTAATCCTAGAGGGCGGACAATCTTCTTCGCTTCGTACGTATCGGCGGGCAATTCGTTACCCCTTGGAAGCTTCCTCTTAATTATTGTCAGCAACTTTCCAAATCCCGAGTCGGTGACACCGTTCTCCGCCTTCCATTGCAACAATTCCAGAGTGTCTCGCCTAGCTTTTTATGGCCATCTTCGCAAGTTGGGTATAACAATTTGTTGTGATCTTCTATCATCTTGTCGAAGGCCAACCTTTCCTTTTCAGCTTCACATTCTCTCCTTGCATCGGCAATGGCCCGGCCAAGATCATCATCGGCAGGCTCATCCGGTGCCTCTTGATCTTCTACTTCATTGTCTTCATTGCCTTCTCGCAGTATCATCGTATTCAGGAAAATTGGGATAACCTTCATCATCCTCTTCCTCTTCTTCATTGTCTTCCATCATAACCCCTCTTTCTCCGTGCTTGGTCCAACAATAGTAACTCGGGCATGGAACCGGATCGCGTAAGGTGGTCGTGAATGAGACTCGAGTGAGCGTAATTTACGATATTCTTGCAGTCCACACATGGACAATACATGAAGCCACCATGTTTGTTTGCCTTCGCCACGGCCATAAAATTATCCAGGCCCGCGAGTGAACTCGTCAAACCGTCTGGTCAATGTACATCCATTGCCGATTCATCCGCATGATATAATTAAGCCGATCAAAACCATTACGGAACATCACGATGTATATATACACATGCATTTTATCAATTGCGGATGAAAAGGATAAAGTTGTTAACCTCGATGAAGAAGAAAAAGCAAGTTAAGTGTGGCTTGATTTGTGTAAACTCAAGTGGCAAATCCTCTTAAGCATTTCATCAAACACCTCTTGTGCATGTGAAGAAGAGAGGAGAGCAATACACCCTCTTGTGAAGATAGTGAAAAAATGGCTAAGTGTGGCTCACACTTGGGCAAGGGCAAGGTTATATAGCCGGAGGGGCTTTGGACCCGGTTTGTCATACAAACCGGGACTAAAGGGTTCCCAGGCCGACACGGCCTGCCGCGCCTCGCGGGTGGACCCTTTGGTCCCGGCTTGTATGACAAACCGGGTCCAAAGGCCGCTACTGAGACAGGCGCCAGCGGGTGGGGTCGTCCTGGGCAGAAACGAACCGGGTCCAATGGAGGCATTGGACCCGGTTTGGTTCAGCAGTGGGTCATTTGCTTGGGTCCAAAGGCCTCTTCTCCACTAGTGGAGTGGTGCGATTATTGAGGGTTTCTTCTTCATGTGGGGACCGTCAAGGAGATTCATCGATGGTTATTCATTTCTCTTCGTCTCCGGGGCGCAAGAGATATTGTTGACCCCGTTCGACGACTTCCTGTGCGCAACGAACAACAACAGACCGGTTTAGGAAGGAGCTGCAACGACGTTGCAACGCCATCGATGCGGTCTAGAGATTGTAGACCAAATGCACCTACAATTTTGGAGTATAATTTTCGTTTTTATTGTGATGATGCTTTGTACGGTCGTTTGATGTTTCTTTTGATGCGAGGCACTGTTGAAGAGCTCAGTGTGGTCCACCGTGCATGTCGTAGTGTAAACAGAAGCACCGGCTGGTCGGGCTTCCTGTACCGGCCAAAATCGCCACCCGCTCAGCAGTCAATGCCTGCCAGAGCTCGTGTGAAACGTCAATAGGACGTACTAGGAAGAAAGAAAGAGGCCCGGCAGCTCGCCGCCGACTGTCCGGGTCCGGCCGTGCCAAATGGGGCGCATGTGGGGTGTCAAGAGTGGAGGGGGGTATGGCCGCGGCGTGGGGGATAGCTGCGTCCATCTCGTATTCAGCTCACGGGCGACACGATGGAGGCCACCACCTTTGGCCGGTCCCGCCTGGCGCAGCGCAAGGGAGACACGTCCAGATGGTGTGTGTACGTGGCGCCTGGAGCCAAGAACACGGCGGCGATCGATCGCCGGAATGGGACGCCGCCGCGGCCTCGCTCGGCCATGTCCGGCACCACGCGGGCAGCACCTGATTCTTTTGTCCCCTTCCCGTCCCTTGATACTTGGAACCGCGCGTGGCCTACGTAGGATTGATCACGAGTTAACTAAAACGTGTCTCCATCTGCCATATTCCATGTTCATCAAGCTCCGGCCACTCTACGAAAATCAATTGATGCTCCTGTCGAGTCTAATTTACGCCTGCTTTCCCGCCGACCAAGCACGACTGACGAGCGTTGTGCCGCAAGGCAAATGGGGGCAGCAAATTAAGGCCTCGGCGGTTTGATTTGTCCAACTGTCCCCGGACCAACGGTGCCGGAGAGGGCCACGATGTGCGTCCTTGTCGCACACGGCCATCGACGCCGCGACCTCGACGGCGGACGGTCGGCTGCCCTGCGAGCAACCAGCGTCCGAGCATTGCCACATCGGCGATGATCCTGCTTAATTATGCTGCTAATGGTACCATGTTGTCCTCTAAACAAGAGCTTGACAGTTTCACGCACATGCAAGAGTCCAAGGTGCAAGTACCGAGAATGGAGCTGAGAAGCGACCAAGGCAGAGAAAACAACAACCTCCGAGTTGTGACTGCGGCCAGACATGAGAACTCGATCGTTAGTCGTTACTCGTCCTACTTTTGTTATCTAAATCCACGCAAATAAATATCCACGAGGCGCCTGGCGCTCGCTCGATCGATCGACCTGGACATTCTCTTTTGGACAGTATCCACCTAGCCCCTTCTATAATTCTTTATTCGGTTATGCTATGTCTTAGTTAACTGAGATTTTCTTAAGTCTAAGTCACTTACAAAAATATGCTTTGCGTTGCACTTTTCTGTTAAAAAAGTGCAACAATTGCACTTTTCTGATAGAAATGTGCAACTGAAGTGAGTTGCACTTTTCTTTGAACTGTAGTTGCACTTTTCTGAGTTGGCTGAGACATAGGCACACCCTTCTTTATTTATGTGCTTTTTAAAATCAGTCTTTTTTCGCAAAGGATGGAAAAAAGGCAATTATACAACTCCCTCCGAATCCATTTTAATTAACTCAGATTTAGTAAATCCGAGTCAACTAAAAGTGATCGGAGGAAGAACAAAAAAGCACAATAGCGTATTATATATGCGCAGTTAAAAACAAAATGTAGTCGTGGGTCTAAATCCATAAAATTCATGACTCTTTTTTTTTTTGAGAAAATTAAAAAATTCATAGGCTCTTTCGATGTACAAATATATGCTTACATGTAAATATATCTTCGAGTTGTAAATATATAGGTATATGTTTACACTACATACATATGCAATGGCATACAAAGATAATAATGACAACTGCAATTCCAAGCGGGTGAAAAGTAGGATGGTAGGAAAAAAAACCAAAATACCTAGCTGGAAAAGGATCAACCCAAACACAAAATAAATACCTAATCGCCAATCCACAAAAAGCCCAGAGTCAACAAAAGAAAGACCAAAAATAACATAAAAATAATAGAAATAACACAAAATACCACCACAAAAAGGCCCCTCTCTCCTTCTTTAATGCATGTCAGGCCAATATGTTGATCACTCCTGACCAAACAAATGATATCTTTTCTCTCACCTCCCTACTTAATGGATGACAGACCCTTGCGATAAAAAACAATGGGCATTGCCCGCTTTAGAATGTGCATTCGGACATACGGACATGTGACCAATTTTCGTGTTCGTGTCCGAAGCAAACGGATATAAATCCTGTCTAAAATAGATCGGACCCGCAGAAGATGCCATCACATGTCAAAGAAAACGCAAGGCGAATATCCGACATTAAAAACTCGGAAGAGAAGAGAACCCCCGTCTTCCCCAAGGCCGCCACTCCATATGAAAGCTTGTGAATAGCCACAAAACACTTTTGGTAAGAGGTAAAGCCAAACTTACCTACGGCATCAGGCATGCATCTCAAGTACGGATCGTAGTCCTTCATGCCTGCCAGAATAGTCAAGAACAACTTTCTTGACATTCGAAAGTGGTACCGGAAAATGTGCTACAGGTAGGTTGGATCGGAGGAGTGGAAGTATTCCCTGTAGAGCATGTAGTGGCCAACATCTCGATTGCGCTTGAGATTGCCCCTACGTGAGGGTGGTTGCGGCAATCATGAGGTCGGATGATACCGTAAACCCTAAACCCTAATAAACAACTACGATCGGTTTACGTGAGGCCGCTGGAGATAGCCAAACCCAGCTCTAAGAGCATCTCCACCGGCGGCACTAGTAGCGGCCCCGATAGCGATTTGGGGGCCGGCGCTGGTTTTGGGCTCAAACCGGTGCGCCCAATAAAGCGCCGACGCGTTTGTCGAGCCTAATAGAAGCGTCGGTAACTCCGTGTCGGTCCCGTCGCACCGGGCGTGAATCGGGTGCGCCAGCGCCTCACGCAGCGGGGGTATTTGCGGGTGGGGCCACCTTGGCAGTGATAGGAGGCGACAGGTCGCATTAAAAATGACGCATACTTCACGGTCGTCTGTGTCAATTGCATCGTGCGGGAACCGAGGCGGCGATGAGGATGACGGTGGCGACGAGGAGGCGACTGGCCATGTGGTCCCCGCATTGGCGCCACTAGTTTATTTTTTAAAAGTTTTTAGTTCAAATTCGAGTTACTTTCGTATAAAACTTGTCTAAATTTGTATGGATTTTGTTTTTTAATGTATTTCATATATAATTCTTTTGGGGCTATCGTATTGGGGATGCCAGTGGGAAACAACATCTACAAAATGGAGAATGTTATGTCAGCGTCCCCATAACGTAGTACCGGTACCCTGCCAACGACTATTTAGGAGGCGTTCGTGGAGATGCTCTAATATCCAGCATTAAGGGCGCGTTTGGTTACCTGGGTCGATTTCACCACTGCGCCAATTGGAAGAAAGCCACAACTCGCTCCGGATGGGCCACGGTGCAAGTTTGGCCCGTTGTTTGGTCGCCTGGACCAAAGTTTTTGGCCCAGCAGAAACGTAATGCTCAATTTGTTTGGTTACATACGAGGCCAAATTAAGCCTCACCACTTATCCACATGGTAACCTTACATGTCACTTCCTCACCTATCACAAAGCCTCACGCCGCTGTCACGAAGCTTGGCACCACGCTGGTACGCGGAAAGACCACCATGCCACTCACGCTAATGGTGGCCAAGGCGGGTTTACGCTACCTAGGCGCAAGACTAGGCTGAATATGATAGGCCAAAGCTTTCGGTGTAGCACGGTTATCACCATGGATTACTGCCTGTCACATGCCATAACCATCAGCACCATGACACCGCCTATCACAGGCACCATCACGTCGTCGACCACGAAGACAAAGACCACCATGAGGTTCACGCCGGCCACTAGCATCACCATGTCGTCGACCACAAAGACGAAGACCACCATGGCACCGTCGGTCACAAGGGTAACAAGCATCGCCACGTCGCCGACCTACAAGACGGACACCACCATGACACTGCCATTCACGCAAGTCACAAGCATCACCACGTTGTTGACCACGAAGACGAACATCAGCATGCCACTGATGCGTGCAGTTGACACACGTCCGTTGGGAACCCCAAGAGGAAGGTGTGATGCAAACAGTAGCAAGTTTTCCCTCAGAAAGAAACCAAGGTTTATCGAACCAGGAGGAGCCAAGAAGCACGTTGAAGGTTGATGGTGGCGGAATGTAATGCGGCGCAACACCAGGGATTCCGGCGCCAACGTGGAACCCGCACAACACAACCAAAGTACTTTGCCCCAACGAAACAAGTGAGGTTGTCAATCTCACCGGCTTGCTCGTAACAAAGGATTAACCGTATTGTGTGGAAGACGATTGTTTGCGTAAAACAGGAAAACAAGTATTGCAGTAGATTGTATGCGATGTAAAGAATAGGACCGGGGTCCACAGCTCACTAGAGGTGTCTCTCCCATAAGATAAAAGCATGTTGGGTGAACAAATTACAATCGGGCAATTGACAAATAGAGAGGGCATAACAATGCACATACATGATATGATAAATATAGTGAGATTTAATTGGGCATTACGACAAAGTACATAGACCGCTATCCAGAGATGCATCTATGCCTAAAAAGTCCACCTTCGAGGTTATCATCCGAACCCCTTCCAGTATTAAGTTGCAAAACAACAGACAATTGCATTAAGTATGGTGCGTAATGTAATCAATAACTACATCCTTAGACATAGCATCAATGTTTTATCCCTAGTGGCAACAACACATCCACAACCTTAGAACTTTTTGTCACTGTCCCAGATTTAATGGAGGCATGAACCCACTATCGAGCATAAATACTCCCTCTTGGAGTTAAGAGCAAAAACTTGGCCGAGCCTCTACTAATAACGGAGAGCATGCAAGATCATAAACAACACATAGGTAATAACTTGATAATTAACATAACATAGTATTCTCTATCCATCGGATCCCGACAAACACAACATATAGTATTACAGATAGATGATCTTGATCATGTTAGGCAGCTCAAAAGATCCAACAATGAAGCACAATGAGGAGAAGACAACCATCTAGCTACTGCTATGGACCCATAGTCCAGGGGTGAACTACTCACTCATCACTCCGGAGGCGATCATGGCGATGAAGAGTCCTCCAGGAGATGATTCCCTCTCCGGCAGGGTGCCGGAGGTGATCTCCGGAATCCCCCGAGATGGGATTGGCGGCGGCGGCGTCTCGCAAGGTTTTCCGTATCGTGGCTCTCGTTACAGAGGGTTTCGCGACGAAGGCTTTAAGTAGGCGGAAGGGCAGGTCAGGAGGCGACGCGAGGGGCCCACACGACAGGCCGGCGCGGCCAGGGCCTGGGCCGCGCCGCCCTGGTGTGTCGCCACCTCGTGGCCCCACTTCGTTACGTCTTCGGTCTTCTGGAAGCTTCGTGGCAAAATAGGACCCTGGGCGTTGATTTCGTCCAATTCCGAGAATATTTCTTTACTAGGATTTCTGAAACCAAAAACAGCAGAAAACAACAACTGGCTCTTCGGCATCTTGTTAATAGGTTAGTGCCGGAAAATGCATAAATACGACATATAATGTGTATAAAACATGTAGATATCATCAATAATGTAGCATGGAACATAAGAAATTATCGATACGTCGGAGACGTATCAGCATCCCCAAGCTTAGTTCTCGCTCGTCCCGAGCAGTAAACGATAACAAAGATAATTTCGGAGTGACATGCCATCATAACCTTGATCATACTATTTGTAAACATATGTAATGAATGCAGCGATCAAAATAATGGTAATGACATGAGTAAACAACTGAATCATAAAGCAAAGACTTTTCATGAATAGTACTTTCAAGACAAGCATCAATAAGTCTTGCATAAGAGTTAACTCATAAAGCAATAAATCAAAGTAAAGGTATTGAAGCAACACAAAGGAAGATTAAGTTTCAGCGGTTGCTTTCAACTTGTAACATGTATATCTCATGGATAATTGTCAACATAGAGTAATATAACAAGTGCAATATGCAAGTATGTAAGAATCAATGCACAGTTCACACAAGTGTTTGCTTCTTGAGGTGGAGAGAGATAGGTGAACTGACTCAACATAAAAGTAAAAGAATGGTCCTTCAAAGAGGAAAGCATCGATTGCTATATTTGTGCTAGAGCTTTTATTTTGAAAACATGAAACAATTTTGTCAACGGTAGTAATAAAGCATATGAGTTATGTAAATTATATCTTACAAGTTGCAAGCCTCATGCATAGTATACTAATAGTGCCCGCACCTTGTCCTAATTAGCTTGGACTACCGGATCATCGCAATACACATGTTTTAACCAAGCGTCACAAAGGGGTACCTCCATGCCACTTGTACAAAGGTCTAAGGAGAAAGCTCGCATTTTGGATTTCTCGCTTTTGATTATTCTCAACTTAGACATCCATACCGGGACAACATGGACAATAGATAATGGACTCCTCTTTAATGCATAAGCATGTGGCAACAATTAGTATTCTCATATGAGATTGAGGATATATGTCCAAAACTGAAACTTCCACCATGATTTATGGCTTTAGTTAGCGGCCCAATGTTCTTCTCTAACAATATGCATGCTCCAACCATTAAGGTGGTAGATCTCTCTTACTTCAGACAAGACGGACATGCATAGCAACTCACATGATATTCAACAAAGAGTTGATGGCGTCCCCAGGAACATAGTTATCGCACAACAAGCAACTTAATAAGAGATAAAGTGCATAAGTACATATTCAATACCACAATAGTTTTTAAGCTATTTTGTCCCATGAGCTATATATTGTAAAGGCGAATGATGGAAATTTAAAGGTAGCACTCAAGCAATTTACTTTGGAATGGCGGAGAAATACCATGTAGTAGGTAGGTATGGTGGACACAAATGGCATAGTGGTTGGCTCAAGGATTTTGGATGCATGAGAAGTATTCCCTCTCGATACAAGGTTTAGGCTAGCAAGGTTATTTGAAACAAACACAAGGATGAACGGTGCAGCAAAACTCACATAAAAGACATATTGTAAACATTATAAGACTCTACACCATCTTCCTTGTTGTTCAAAACTCAATACTAGAAATTATCTAGACTTTAGAGAGACCAAATATGCAAACCAAATTAGCAAGCTCTAGGTGTTTCTTCATTAATGGGTGCAAAGTATATGATGCAAGAGCTTAAACATGAGCACAACAATTGCCAAGTATCAAATTATTCAAGACATTTTAGAATTACTACATGTAGTATTTCCCGATTCCAACCATATAACAATTTAACGAAGAAGATTCAACCTTCGCCATGAATACTATGAGTAAAGCCTAAGGACATATTTGTCCATATGCAACAGCGGAGCGTGTCTCTCTCCCACACAATGAATGCTAGGATCCATTTTATTCAAACAAAACAAAAACAAACCGACGCTCCAAGCAAAGTACATAAGATGTGACAGAATAAAAATATAGTTTCAGGGGAGGAACCTGATAATGTTGTCGATGAAGAAGGGGATGCCTTGGGCATCCCCAAGCTTAGATGCTTGAGTCTTATTAGAATATGCAGGGGTGAACCACCGGGGCATCCCCAAGCTTAGAGCTTTCACTCTCCTTGATCATATTGCATCATTTCCCTCTCTTGATCCTTGAAAACTTCCTCCACACCAAACTCGAAACAACTCATTAGAGGGTTAGTGGACAATAAAAATTAACATGTTCAGAGGTGACACAATCATTCTTAACACTTCTGGACATTGCATAAAGCTACTGGACATTAATGGATCAAAGAAATTCATCCAACATAGCAAAAGAGGCAATGCGAAATAAAAGGCAGAATCTGTCAAAACAGAACAGTCCGTAAAGATGGATTTTATTGAGGCACCAGACTTGCTCAAATGAAAATGCCCAAATTGAATGAAAGTTGCGTACATATCTGAGGATCACGCACGTAAATTGGCATAATTTTCTGAGCTACCTACAGAGGGGCAGGTCGAAATTCGTGACAGCAAAGAAATCTGTAACTGCGCAGTAATCCAAATCTAGTATGAACCTTACTATCAAAGACTTTACTTGGCACAACAAAGCACAAAACTAAGATAAGGAGAGGTTGCTACAGTAGTAAACAACTTCCAAGACTCAAATATAAAACAAAGTACTGTAGTAAAAACATGGGTTGTCTCCCATAAGCGCTTTTCTTTAACGCCTTTCAGCTAGGCGCAGAAAGTGTGAATCAAGTATTATCAAGAGATGAAGCATCGACATTACCTTGGACTTTACCCTTACCTTTCTTGTTCTTTTTCTTACTCTTTGGCTTAGGGAATATATGGCTACCTCCGGGTGTAGAGGTGAATTTTAGGGTGCCTTCTCCCATATCTATGACTGCTCCCAATAGTTTCAGCAGGGATCTTCCGAGTGTGATTTGTCCTGTTCCTGCGCATTCAATAACGAGATAATCAATGGATATTGTTCTCCCAAGAATGGTTGTATGCACACCCGCAGCTATTCCTTTAGGAATTATAACCAAGTTATCAATAAGAGTTATTCCTTCTCCCCCTTCAGCGAATTCCCAAAGTTTCAAAGATTTATGAATACTCTTAGGCATGAGGCAAAATTCAGTCATAATATCACAATTAGCATGAAGAGTTTGGTCACCTATAACAATTTTAATAGTAGGATCCCATAATGAAGGTTCAGAGTTCACTAAAACTTGATCAAGACGGTTACGAATATATCCATAATTTTCATTCAAGCGAGATGCACTTGTCTCAAGAGTGTTTAATCTATTATAAATGCTAATAAGGGTTGAATCAAAGTTATTAGCTGAATCATGTGATGCAACCAACTTCTTTATGGCATTAAAAGCTTGATCCCCGTCGCAGTGAAGGAAATCTCCTCCCACTAGAGCATCCAAGGCATATCTATAGCGAATCATAAGACCAAAATAAAAATTACTAAGGAGCAAACTTAGAGTCATTTGAGGTTCAGTTTTACGATAGGAAGTAAAAATTCTGGACCAAGCATCTTTAAAACTCTCATCATCCCCTTGTTTAAAAGTGAAGACTAATTCCTCAGGTGAAGAAGTAACAAGTGCAGAACTAGCCATGGTAACAAAAGTAAAATGCAAGTAACTAATTTTTTTGTGTTTTTGATATAGAGTGCAAGACAGTAAATAAAGTAAAGCTAGCAACTAATTTTTTTGTGTTTTGTTTAAGTGCAGCAAACAAAGTAGTAAATAAAATAAAGCAAGACAAAAACAAAGTAAAGAGATTGGATTGTGGAGACTCCCCTTGCAGCGTGTCTTGATCTCCCCGGCAACGGCGCCAGAAAAAGAGCTTGATGCGTGCAGTTGACACACGTCCGTTGGGAACCCCAAGAGAAAGGTGTGATGCAAACAGTAGCAAGTTTTCCCTCAGAAAGAAACCAAGGTTTATCGAACCAGGAGGAGCCAAGAAGCACGTTGAAGGTTGATGGTGGCGGAATGTAATGCGGCGCAACACCAGGGATTCCGGCGCCAACGTGGAACCCGCACAACACAACCAAAGTACTTTGCCCCAACGAAACAGTGAGGTTGTCAATCTCACCGGCTTGTCTGTAACAAAGGATTAACCGTATTGTGTGGAAGACGATTGTTTGCGTAAAAACAAGTAAAACAAGTATTGCAGTAGATTGTATGCGATGTAAAGAATAGGACCGGGGTCCACAGTTCACTAGAGGTGTCTCTCCCATAAGATAAAAGCATGTTGGGTGAACAAATTACAGTCGGTCAATTGATAAATAGAGAGGGCATAACAATGCACATACATGATATGATAAATATAGTGAGATTTAATTGGGCATTACGACAAAGTACATAGACCGCTATCCAGCATGCATCTATGCCTAAAAAGTCCACCTTCAGGTTATCATCCGAACCCCTTCCAGTATTAAGTTGCAAAACATCAGACAATTGCATTTAGTATGGTGCGTAATGTAATCAATAACTACATCCTTAGACATAGCATCAATGTTTTATCCCTAGTGGCAACAACACATCCACAACCTTAGAACTTTATGTCACTGTCCCAGATTTAATGGAGGCATGAACTCACTATCGAGCATAAATACTCCCTCTTGGAGTTAAGAGAAAAAACTTGGCCAGAGCCTCTACTAATAACGGAGAGCATGCAAGATCATAAACAACACATAGGTAATAACTTGATAATTAACATAACATAGTATTCTCTATCCATCGGATCCCGACAAACACAACATATAGTATTACAGATAGATGATCTTGATCATGTTAGGCAGCTCACAAGATCCAACAATGAAGCACAATGAGGAGAAGACAACCATCTAGCTACTGCTATGGACCCATAGTCCAGGGGTGAACTACTCACTCATCACTCCGGAGGCGATCATGGCGATGAAGAGTCCTCCGGGAGATGATTCCCCTCTCCGGCAGGGTGCCGGAGGTGATCTCCAGAATCCCCCGAGATGGGATTGGCGGCGGCGGCGTCTCAGTAAGGTTTTCCGTATCGTCGCTCTCGGTACAGAGGGTTTCGCGACGAAGGCTTTAAGTAGGCGGAAGGGCAGGTCAGGAGGCGACGCGAGGGGCCCACACGACAGGCCGGCGCGGCCAGGGCCTAGGCCGCGCCGCCCTGGTGTGTTGCCACCTCGTGGCCCCACTTCGTTACGTCTTCAGTCTTCTGGAAGCTTCGTGGAAAAATAGGACCCTGGGCGTTGATTTCGTCCAATTCCGAGAATATTTCTTTACTAGGATTTCTGAAACCAAAAACAGCAGAAAACAACAACTGGCTCTTCGGCATCTTGTTAATAGGTTAGTGCCGGAAAATGCATAAATACGATATATAATGTGTATAAAACATGTAGATATCATCAATAATGTAGCATGGAACATAAGAAATTATCGATATGTCAGAGACGTATCAGCCACCACCAACATGGATTATCACCCCTCACTTCTCACATATCATCACCACGTCGCCGTCCATGAAGATGGCAATCGAGAAGTTGAGCAAGAGTAGTCCAAACTATACTCACACATACGTACACATTACATTATTTATCCGTATATGTCCACCAAAACAAAAATCTTTCAACATGAAAGTCATGCGGAATGTGAGGTGAACCCACTCCTCAAAGGAAATTTCAAACGGTTGAGCATGTGCGACGAATTTGGCAAAATTCGCTCAAAACTTCATACACAAAATTGACGATTTACGACCGACGAAACTCGAAACCGGTTGTGGGAATTGATTCATATCATCGACACACATCTTTTTCATGTACATCTTATTTCGATTCGGACTATGTTTGAGTTGATTTGAAGATAGGGTGTGTGGAGTAGCGTAAGGGAGAGTGAGCTTATGCAAAAGCACTCGAAAGATTCTCTAGGGCGCGTTTGGTAGGCTATGAGCCCTTTGGCTCGCGTCGGCCCAGCAAAACCGGCCCGTTTGGTTGCATGTAAGAGCTCCGCGTTGTGGCCCAACCGGTTCACAAAGCACCCATGGGACAGGCCCTAGAGGAACGCCCGAATCGGCAGTTTCCAGCGGGCCTGTCCCGTTGTCGTGCCATTTTGCATGCCCTCGTGCAATGGTTGCACGCATGGAGAAGTGTGGGAGACACCGCGTTGTCTTGGTCGTTGCTCCCACCTTCCAGGCACCGGTTCCCTCCTTCTCTCTCCGATTCATTCCTCTCACTGACAGTCACCGCCATGTCGCATCAACCGCCGCCATGGCCTCCTCGCCTCCTCCGTCGCCTTCCTATCCAACGCCGATGGATCCAGCCGTCTGGCCGACGGCCACGAGGTCCAACGAGGCGCTTCTGCGCCTCGTCCACGAGGACGAGGCTGAAGGCCGCGACTCGGCGGCGCACATCGATGCCGGTCGCGTGCCGGTGTTGAATCGACCGTCGCCATTCGCGAGTACGAGGCTGTCCGGCATGGTAACTCGCAACACCGGCATCGTCGCTCTTCAAGCCGTCGGGATTCGACCGGTAGATCCCTCGACAACGAGTGTTTTTGCCCCCTCCCCACTAGGGTTCCGACGGCAGCCGCAATGGCGGCAGGTGCACCGGGCTCCAATAGGGAGATGGAGGCCCCGCAGGGGTTCGCATTGACCCCGATGCACGCGCCGATGCCATGAGGCATGCCGCGTCCGGCTGCACCAAATGGCGCGCCGCGCTGCCGCCGGGGTTCAGCCGACCTCGTGCTCGTTGGCAGCCGACAGCTCCATCGGTGCCCCGCTTCCTGATCGCGGCACCGGCGCCCTACCAGAGGACCTACACTCCGGCTCCGCCTCCTCCTCCACCCGGATTTGGAGTGCGACCTCCTCGAGAACCTACCGGCGCCTGTGCGCGTCCTCCGACTGGGCCGCTCTCGCTCCACCCAATCGTAAGTACCCTACCTCCTCCTCTGTTTGTTTAGATCGATTAGATGATATTGTAGATCACATAGTTGTCCGGCCGCTTGGATCGATGTGAATGTAGATAGGATTCATGGCAATGTGCATGAGTGCTTGACTGCTTGACATTGGCATTGGCATAGTCCATTGTTCATCACAGTGGTTGAAGTTGGCCATGCCAAGCTCAGGCACCATGATAGACTTGACAATTTCAAGTCCATGACAGTGCTTGAGCTTGGCATTGCCTTTGTCCATGACAGTGCTTGTGCTTGGCATTGCCAAGCTCAAGCACCATGATTGACTTGATAGTGCTTGTGCTTGGCATTGCCATTATCCATGACAGTGCTTGTGCTTGCCATTGCCAGCATGGACTTGATCTTGTCATTGCCATTGGACCTCAGCAAAGATAAGTATCGCTAACTCTTTGCATTGTCATTGCATCTACAGAACTGGCCCTTCCTGGAATTGTTCGCGGAAGGGCCCATACTGGACGCAAGGGACATGGCCGTCCGGGTGCAGCTTCGTTACCCCAACAAAGCGTTCGTGGATGCCCACTGCCAGATCACCGCGCCAAGGCTTCACGCCAGCCGTCCTGCTGACCTGGGGCACGCTGCTAGGAAGCGGCTGTCGGCGTTCTTCGTGCAGTGGAGAGCACGGACCTCCTTGCCCTCGCTGTGCTGCCCTACATGGAGCAGCTCCTGATCATCAAGCACAAGCTGAAGAGCAATGGCCCCCCGGTGAAGGTGTGTTGTACATGGGCCAGCGTTGCGAGTGGAAGGTGCAGCTGCAGTGGACGGGCCATCGCGTCAGTTTCATCAAGTCCTGGAGCGAGTTAGCCGCCACCCTTTTCCAACACGTCGACGACACGATCGTCTTCACCTCTAAGGACGACGGCTTCAAGGTCGACGTCTTCATGGAGGAGATTTTGTGCTCCAGCATCTTCCGCTGCAACAGGCATCACGAGGGCCCTTATGCCGATCCTCGCCGTTAAGGTGCATGTGCTTGATCCCTGTCTCTGCTGTTGTTTGATCGTCGTCGCTAGTAGTTGTGCTCGCCTCTAGGAGGTTGTGAAACACTTTCTTTTGTGCGTATGTGACTGTTATGTTGGCCTATAGAGGCCGTTGAACATTGCTTTTGGACTTGGGTAGTCTGCCCCCGGGTCTAAGTAGGCGTCTTACCACTCTGACGCTAGGATTAGGTACTAAGTACTATGTTCGTTGTATGTCTAACTGTGTGATGTGCTTATGATTATGTTTGAGCTCTTTTGTGTGCCGTTATGTGATGGTAAGGTTACCACATTTGAATGTGTTGAGGAGAAGCTTTGCCTGGGTGCCCAAAATGACAACCAAACACATGTGTTGTGGCTGAATGGAGATGGAACACAGTATCCAGGCATCCAAACAACCTGCATTTCTGTTCGGGTCAATGCAACACAGGCTATCAAACATTGGGCAAATGTGGCATGTAGCCTGTTAGCGACGCTCAGGACCCGTCCCGCTTAGGCTGGTGCCAACGCAGGCTATAGCGCGGGCGATACCGCCCGCAGCAAGGCGGTAGCGGGGCGGTAGGCGGGCGAGGCGGTAGCGGCGGGCGGTGGTTCCACCGCCCGGCGGTAGGGGGCGGTACCGCCCTCCTATAGCCCGCGTTGGAGGCGAGAGCGGGGCGAGAGGGAGGCGATAGCGGTGCTAGTGGGGGCGGTAGGGAGGCGGTAGGGAGGAGAGAGAAGTGAGAGCTGGCACTATAGCCCGTGCACTGGCACCGTGGGGTGAGAGTGAGGTGAGAGTGGGGTGATAGTGAGGATAAAAGCTGACGTGGCGGGTGAGAGTGGGGTGATGCATTAGCACCAGCCTTACTAGTTGTGCATGAATTCAGCCCAAGCTACCAAACACATCCCTAACAAGTAGGCTAGATTTTACCTATCGTGCTATCCATGGGGATCAAAATAGACCACCGGATGTTTGGCCGCTGGAGATGGCCAAACCCAGAGCGAATATCCAGCATTAAAAAACTGGAGGCGATTTGCACAAAAATAACCTAAAAGTGAAAGAAAAGCACAGACTGACCCTCCGGCGAAACTATTTCACCCATCTAACCCTTTTGTGTGGCGCCCCTCACACCGGCGCCACACATGCCAGTGTGGCGCCCCTCCTGCCGGCGCCACTCTCCCAGCCGACGTGGCACCATCGACGCTGAGCTGTTGTGTAATATCCCAGGTAATGGGGTTACAAAAAATAGAGGAAACAGATGTGTGCATTGCATTCATGCATAGAAAATCTGGGGAATTTTCGCGCTTTAAAGTAAAACAGTCACAGTAACTGAAGTTTCACTTGACTTTGGTGGAATTGAAGTAGCTCATCAAGTCAAGTGTTATAAACCTCAATGGGACATTGTTTAAAACCTTGCTTTGGGAAAAGATGATTTGATCTAAGGGGTTAGATCAAATGGAATTAAAACCAACACAAGAACATATGAATCAAGGATCAACTACTTGATATTATTTAAGGTCACAACATGGTATTCCTTGCCATAACATATTAACACCAATTCAATGGTAAATCAAGTAACAATATAATGAAGAAAACTACTCTTTACTTATCTTTCCCATATCTTAAAACCAATCCATGATCCTACCATACACCTCATGGTATTGATTCCACTTAAAACATGGAATCATGACAAGGAGATCAACTTTAGAAATATATATATTCTTCTCTATTCCAAATAGTTTTACATCAAACCTAAAGAGGTGAGAGTACTATTTTATTTAGGGAAGCAATGACAAACCTTGAGGCAAACCTTGGATATAAACATCCATATGATCACAACATTATCTTCAAGAGGAACCTTAGAGTATTATTCAAGACAATCCTTAGAGAGAGAATCCATTTATGTTAAACATAGATATTGATGATCACATCATTCTCTATGGAACTTAATCTTAGGATGGAATTAAAGACCTTCCCAAATGAGAGAGAGACCAATCATACTAATTCTAGCTTTACCTATTTAAGAATCAATGTTAAACTTTGAACTAAAGTATTAGGTAAACCATTTCACCTTGAAGTGGTGAGATCACCGGATACCAAATGGAATAAGACTATATCCATGACTTAGTGAAATAAGGTGTGGAATAAACCAACTAAGATAGACAATTGAATCTTTGGCTCAGTAACCTAAATAAATATTAGGAGTACACCATAAACCCTAGAATAACTATTCTTAAATGAGAAAGCTCAAACCATGGTGTTATACTCAAGATAATTGAGACAACCATAACCATGTCCACCCAAGAAACTATAAGGGAGATATTATGTTTAGTTTATCTAGACAAGGCTTGATCATGGAAGTAAGAACCCCATTTAATGAGAGATCCTTAGGAAGCCAAACCTTGATCATTATTAATTAAGTAATGATCTTAAACCCTAAGAACTTGAGGTATGGAGAATAAACCCTAACAGGATAAGTAGATCTCATTCACTACATGAAATCATAGGGAGGTAACTAGTAGGCAACCCTAGGCTTATATTCCAATCTTAACTTGTGATTCAATTGGTGATCATAAGTAGAATTCTACCATATCTACATTCCACCTATTCTTCATTTAAGAACCTAAGAAAACTTTAGAGACAAACTCTATGCTTTATATGGTGAGAAACCATATATCCATGTGACCAAAGTTAACTATAAAAAGAACTATAACCAATGTAGTTACTTAAATGATAAATTAAGGTTAATAATAGAAGCCAATTGGTAGAAAATAAAACTAATTCTCAATATCATAGTAACTAGAGGAGTACATAAAATGTTAAGTAAACAACCACCTTATCATGGTTAGGGGAGATAAACCCAAGCACATGCATTATGGTGCCATTTCACTTCTATAACCTATAACTACACCATATGGGTAGTGATCAACCATTTATCTTTGGAAACAAGATAAACCATGATGGAAACAATCCTTACTGAGATACTTTCAAATGTAGTGATAGTATTAACCTTAACAAGGGGGTTATACTAGAACTGATAGAATCCCAGTATGGCACATTAATAAAATCTTTAGCTTCAATTACTAAATTTAATACATTGGATCTCACATAAAATCATGTGCAATTGACAAACTCCTCAAATATGAAACCAAGTCATAATAATAACTTCCAAAACAATTGGAAGAGGCATAACCAATTCTAATTATTCAACAGAGAGTTATATCATAAATGAAAAAGGAAATTAAAACTAATACCTAAATTCTTGTCTAATTAAAAATGGTAGCAAGGCCACATATATATATCTATTAATGTTTATTCAAGAACAATGCAGTAACATAATGATTTTCTTACTAGTCCTCATAAAATTGCAGTTATCAAACACCTGCAAAATAGAAAAGGGTTCAAATTTGAATTTAAAATAGAATGCAAATTAGAAAAGGAAAAACAGAAAATAAAAAAAAACAGAAATGGAAAAAGAAAAGGAGAGGAGAAAATCTCACCTGGACCTCCTCTGTCCGCAGAAGCCCACCAGCAGCCCAACAAGCACTGGTCCAGCACAGCCCAGCTCAGCCCAAGATACCCCTTCGTCGAATTAAAACAGAGAGAGGGTCGTCCTCATCTCTTCGTCGCGCATGGTGGACAGCACGACGCCGTGGCGGGCTTCTCTTCTCGCTGGCGATCTCTCGCTTCATCGACGACGTGACGAGGCTCGTTTGAGCGCCTATAAAAACCCCGAGCATGAACCCTCGACTCGGTTTCCTTCCTCCTCCGCGCGATTTCACCCTAGGCCGAAACCCTACCCGACCGGACTCCGGCTATCACCGTCGATTGGGGAAGCCCCGAGCCCCGCCGTGACCACCACCGTGATCGCCGTCCTCGACATAGTCAATTTGCAAAAGGAATCAAGCCATGGCGATCCGCAGCGTCTCCGTCGAGCTCGTTCCCTCCGACGGCCGGAGATGACGATTCGGCGAACCCGACCGCCATGGACCTCGCGCGTCACGCCCTACGTCCTCCGGTGAGCTCCTCAACCTCCTGGTGTGCTCGCTTCGCTCGATTAGGCGCCGTAGCTCCACCGCGACGGCTAACCCGTGAGCTCTGCCGCTCGATCCCGTCGCCGGCCAAGCTCCGGCGACCATCTGGTGGCGGCGCGACCATCACTAGCATCCCCTCGCTGTCCTCGTTCCAACGCAACCACGCACCACCTCGCGGGACACCGAGTAGCTCCGGCGACCGTCGGCAACTGGCCGTCGGCCAGCCCTTTCCCTGCCACCTCGACGCCACAGTGGCACCTGACGTGGAACTAGCCCCACCAGTCAGTGACTGCGTGGGTAAACTAGCTGAGTAGATTTAGTTTTTTCTCATTTTAATTTAAATCCAACAATTACTGCAACTTCATTTAATTATAGAAAATTCATAAAAACTCAGAAAAATAAATATAAGATATCAAAATTCTTATAAAGATAAACCCTATCCAATAAAAATATAAAATGAAATTTTTATTTCTAATAAAAATTTAATTATTTAAAACTTGTTATTTAAGCCTTTAATTTTAATTCTAAAATCAATTAAAATTCAATAATTAGGAAAAGGGTATAAAACAAATAAAAACCAGTAAAGTAAATAAAGAAAAACATTAAAACTAATTTTTCTTTATTTGTTAATTTGTTAAATCCTTATTAGAAGGATTTAAAACCCTAAATAATAATTACCTTAATTATTAATTGTTTAAAATAATAAAAAGCCAAATTCTATATTATTTTAATTTCAAAGTTATTAATAACTTCAACTTTACTAATGAAGTTATTAATCCAAGAATTATAGGGTAATTAGGGAACCCTAGTTCCATTATAAAACAAAGTGATAAACCCATAATTTCATGTGTAACCCTAAAACCCTAATACAATTAGGAACCTTAGCTCCACTACTTCATATGAACCCTAAATTATTCCCAAACATAAACCCTAAGTAACATGTGATCATGTTACTCCATTAGTAACCATAGATTCATATTTAGCAACTAAATGCTTGTTCAAATTCACATAATATATGGGAACCCTATCACTACTAATTAGCATCACATGGGTTCATCCTAATCAAACCTAGTTCCTATCACATGGATATCATCCTTTATTAACCTTAACTAGCATCACACCATTGTGATGAGCTCCAATAGCATCTATACCCAATATTTATCATTATATCCCTTACACACTAAACCCTCTTAGTGTGAGATAATAATTAAACATCCTATTTAGGAAACCACCATTTCTTACTTAGTGAATTAAATAGCAAACCTAAACAACCTCAACCTAATTGATATACTTCTTATTATTTAAAAAGTATGTTCTTCAAAAGTTATTCTTTTGAAGAAAATAAGGAATTCTCATCAACCCTGCTTATAAGGACCTATAAACCCTAGCTAGCAATCACCAACGAAGATGAATCAACCGTGATAGCAACCATGGATAATTAATTGCTTAAGTTGCTCATGCTTAAGTAAAACCAATCAAGTCTAGTTGTTGATGAATCCAACTATGTTGTGATCCATCTTATACTTACCTGAAACTACACTGGAACCAGAATAAATTATAGCAGACCCCAAACCCAATTGTCATACTTGTTCTTTATTAAAGAACATGTTCTTCAAAAGTTATTCTTTTGAAGAATATAACAAGTAATCATTAACCATGCCATATAGTATTAAAACCGACAACTGCTCTTTACTTAATATACTACTACTAATCTTTGGTGTGTATGATTATGTTACTTTACATTATACCACTTGCTTATGATTCTAAAGCAACACAAACCTGAATAAGAACCTTGTTTGTGAATCACTCTAAAAGTGCAACACACCCTGAACTAATCATTACCACTCATCCTAAATCATCGGGGTTAGGTCACGCTTAGAGCGATTGCATCTCATACTCATGCATTATTGCATCCTTGCCAATCTTTCGAACATCGTCCTTACCGGACGATGATGCTATTTCGGAATTTGGAGTTATTGCGTATCGAAGACCTTGTCCGCATAATCTTGCGAGTCAAGAAAGGCAAGTTCATCACTTGCTCATGTCATTTGAGTATTTCTATCAAATTAATTGCAAAGTATTATGGTTATCACTATTGCATAAAAATCAAAACCACTACTTTCATAACTATGAATATGACTATGTGGTGGGCAATGGAACCATGGATTGTGTTGATATGGTGGAGGTTCCATTGCACGGGCTTATATCCATCTAGGATTAAACAACAAATGTCGCCAGTGATTCTTGTGCCGTAATACCCGTGTTAACCATAAGATCCGGAGTGGGACGGAGTAGTCAAAAGTGTTTCCACCTCTCGTACATCAACGGATGCGCTTACCGTAGACACTTGACCCAGGGTTGGGCAAGCGGTGGGGTGGGGATCCCATTCTAATTCCCCACGGTAAGTGGTCTATGATGGGTTGCAGCTACGGCGAAGGAGTTTGGTTAACGAGTCCCAAACTGTTGTCGTGGTCGGGGTCCATCCTTAATTGGTGTAAGAGGACCGACGAGGACCCAGGGTCGGGGTATGCAACAAAGGGTGGGTGTGCGAGGTAGCGGAGGAACATGATTGGCTAGACCTTATACCGGGCCTCACACCGAAGGAAGTGTGGACAAGCCTGCAGCTTGGTTGGCACCAAGGTTAAGATCTCTTATGGGTAAAGCAACACACCTCGCAGAGTGTAAAGAACCGTGACTCGTCACTCCTCGTTCCGGGATATGGAAGCTGCGAACGCGGCCGGAAAGGAGCTCCATGAAGTCCTAGTAAACCGGTGAAGGCTGACGGACATAGTTCTTCTGAATAAAAGCAACCTCTTGAAAAAATGGTTATGAAAACCTGCATTGGTATTAGACTTTCTGGTCTAATGTCGTAGCTAGTGCATTAAACACCCCTTCCCTATAATGAACTTGTTGAGTACGCTCGTACTCATCCCACTCTTAAATCCTCTGCTTAGATATGGAGGCATAGAAGGAGGATCTACAGTGCAACTCAAAGGCCGAGGAGTCAACAACTACTTCAAGAGACAGGACCATGTCAGAGGAGTCAGATACCACATCCGACAAGGAGAAAACCTAGATTAGCAGTAGAAGGGGACTAGCTCCGTGAACCTAGCTCCTACTTAGCTAGAATCTATTCATAGCCTCTATAGTTAGTTAAATACTCTACAAATAGAGTCCGTGATAAGATTAGACTACGAGTCGTTCTTCTGGAGTTTATTTGCGGTTTTACCTCATTGTAAAGTAGGAGGTCTGTGATGATCTTATGTAAGAGAGTCAATGTTGTAATTCTATAGACATGCCTTGGACCCGCATATGTTTCGTTGTACCACTCGAGCGATATAATACTAGTGGAACGGTGTTTCATTGGTGTTATATCGGACTTGCATACTACACCATGCGGTGGTATGCCGGGTCACCACGAGTTGGTATCGAGCAAATGCTTTGACCTTAGGATTAAAACCCTTTAAAGGAGACCTATAGGATTGGTAGTGTCTATATGAAGTTGTCTTAGGTGAACCAAATCTTTTTATGACTTGAGATGGATATTCACTTGAGAATAATCCTGACACACTTGAGTCAACATTTCTTACCTATATTTCCTAAGTAATGTTAGCTAGCTAATCTCAAATTATGTAGGACACTCTTAAGACCCTAAACTAATTATGAGTAGACCACAGTTGGTATACAATACATGGTAGTCCAAAGAGAGGATACAACCATAAGGAAGATATCCTAGTGGAAGATGTGTACCAACATATGTTATGATTAAGTAAGAGTTATCCAGACTGGTAATAGGAGTTATATCAATGGATGAAGATAATTAAGATATCCTAATGGAAAATGTAGACCCAGAAAAGTAATGGGTAAGTAAAATTTATCTAAAATTGTGAAACAACTGATAGTAAGGGATGAATATAAGTTATACGAGGTAGTATAAACCATGATGAGTCAATCATGGGAAGTAAGGAAGAGTGATAGGAATAAAAACTTGTCTACTTACATGGTAGAGTTGCTAGTCATATATGATTCACTTGAGAATCATTACGTGATGAAGTAGAACCTCTAAAGTATTTAGGAGGAGTACAATAAGAAGCCAAGTGCTAAACAAGTAGTGCAAGAATTGTATTCCAAAACCATGGGAAGTGTGCCAAGCACATCAGAACCATAGCCTTATGGTACAATAACTTGGAAGTATAGGAGTTATATTCCAATAGTTATGTGTCTAGAATAATGATGTTAGAAACAGACATATCATGTGTAGCAGTCCTCAACAAAATGGAAGTTAAGTAGTACTTCCAGATAAAATTAGGTTAACCTTAACCATCCCCAAACCACTTTGTGTCAAGTTTATCTCATTGCAATTGTGCAATTAAGGTAAATGTTGAGATAAATAGTAGAATCCCATATATTCGTGCTAAATATCACGATATAATCCTATATTATGTGGTGTTATATACTACACATCTCAGCCGGATGTTTAGAGATGTCTTACTCAACAATCATATTCAGGCTTATCATGATGTGTACTATAAACACAAAGCTGAATCTTTTTGGATTTTATTGGATTTTAATTGTTTGACTAGATCCATGCATGAAGTTTGACTTCGATATGCAAATGCATGTTGCAATATCAAGTTCTTACTTGATGCTATAGATCTAGAGGGTAATGGAAAACGTGTGAGGAAGTGACGATTTCTGAAGATTATGAAGACAAGAAGAAGGTTCCTCAGATAAAGGAAACAAAGTTGTGGGAAGCAACCACAATACTCCGAAGGAAGTACCAACCTAAACTCATGCTTTACCTCAACAGAGGAGTACTTTAGTACATAGGAAGCATGAAGGTGAGAAATTTGATGACTGTGGAGTAGTAGAAGTAGAACCATAGTCATTATGGAAGAGGGAATGCATGGGAAATCACTTAGGATACTATATTCATAGTGTCAGCTAGTGAATTTCTTGCAAAATAAACCCTAAAGGAAGGAAGGTAATATATGAAACCATAGCAGATATAAGAAGACCATAGTTGATATCAGAAGACCACAATTGGTATAGGATCAATACTGCGAGACAAAGCAGAAGATGTCTCGTCCAGTTGATCAGAACCTATAATAGAATCCATTTTTAGATATCAAATAGCCACAGATAGTATAATAACCACAGCTGGTATCAGTTGGAGTTACAAATAGTCCACGATATAATTATTTGTATCAAGAAGTTGTGAACAAATAAAATTTTATTAGCCAAATAACCATTAGTCGAAGGATTCACATTGGATGTCCACAATTAAGTGGATACACCACAAAGTTTCTTTGCAAAACCTTAGAGGAATATAAATTATAAGTAAGACCTATACCAATATTCTAATCATAAGTCCAATAGTTGGAAGAAAAGGAGTTGAAGACCATAAGAAAACTCTAAGGGGTAGAGTAAAGATTGAGTTGGATGTACAATAACACAATACTTTGAGCATAATAGAAAAGGAAGGTCTGAACTGAGAGGAAGTTCGATCTTATTTTCATAAGATTATCGAACACTACTTTTAGAAGGATATCAGACCAGAAGCCGAGGTTTATACCTCGAGGAAGTAAGAAGATGACTATAACTTGAGCAAGTGAGTAATATTTACTCAGAAGTACAATAGCTCAAGTAAACTTAGGTAAATGAAGTTGGACGAAGAAAATACCGTAGACCAAATAAAGCTCAAGAAGACCAAAGACCTAAGGAGATTGACTATACCAAAAACAAAGTCCATTTGAATGATTCCTTTCATGGAACCTAAATAACCAAAATAGTTTTAGGTATCACCTATAAACCATGATTGGATGGACTAAATTAGTCTAACCCATTCTTCGAGGAATAAACCATCATGATCATTTCCATGGTAAGTATCTTACCAAGTATCATTATTGCACTTTTGGAAGTAAGGGAAAACAAAGACCTATTTTATCAAATAGGAGAATGTTATCCAATTAGTCCTCAATAAAGATCGCCAGACAAGAAGAAGTCCCAATCATGGAATCTTCAATGAGATAGGAAACAAGATTATAATAGTTGGAAGAAATCAATGAATCAAAGTAAGAACCATGGTTCAGAGACGGGTATTATTAGATTCCAGAGAAAAATCATAGAACTGGAGTAAGAACTAAAGTTCAGAGACAAACCCTAATGGATTCCAGGAAGAGTCTGGACAAGGGATACATTCAATTATATCCAAGTGAGATCACCAAGGAGTTTGAGAAAAGATGTAGTCTCGCACAAGTCAGATCCACACCCGAAACGTGAGAGATATCAAACTTCGAGGACGAAGTTTAGTTTAAGGGGTAGAGACTCGTAATATCCAGGTAATGGGGTTACAAAAAATAGAGGAAACAGATGTGTGCATTGCATTCATGCATAGAAAATCTGGGGAATTTTCGCGCTTTAAAGTAAAACAGTCACAGTAACTGAAGTTTCACTTGACTTTGGTGGAATTGAAGTAGCTCATCAAGTCAAGTGTTATAAACCTCAATGGGACATTGTTTAAAACCTTGCTTTGGGAAAGATGATTTGATCTAAGGGGTTAGATCAAATGGAATTAAAACCAACACAAGAACATATGAATCAAGGATCAACTACTTGATATTATTTAAGGTCACAACATGGTATTCCTTGCCATAACATATTAACACCAATTCAATGGTAAATCAAGTAACAATATAATGAAGAAAACTACTCTTTACTTATCTTTCCCATATCTTAAAACCAATCCATGATCCTACCATACACCTCATGGTATTGATTCCACTTAAAACATGGAATCATGACAAGGAGATCAACTTTAGAAATATATATATTCTTCTCTATTCCAAATAGTTTTACATCAAACCTAAAGAGGTGAGAGTCCTATTTTATTTAGGGAAGCAATGACAAACCTTGAGGCAAACCTTGGATATAAACATCCATATGATCACAACATTATCTTCAAGAGGAACCTTAGAGTATTATTCAAGACAATCCTTAGAGAGAGAATCCATTTATGTTAAACATAGATATTGATGATCACATCATTCTCTATGGAACTTAATCTTAGGATGTAATTAAAGACCTTCCCAAATGAGAGAGAGACCAATCATACTAATTCTAGCTTTACCTATTTAAGAATCAATGTTAAACTTTGAACTAAAGTATTAGGTAAACCATTTCACCTTGAAGTGGTGAGATCACCGTGATACCAAGTGGAATAAGACTATATCCATGACTTAGTGAAATAAGGTGTGGAATAAACCAACTAAGATAGACAATTGAATCTTTGGCTCAGTAACCTAAATAAATATTAGGAGTACACCATAAACCCTAGAATAACTATTCTTAAATGAGAAAGCTCAAACCATGGTGTTATACTCAAGATAATTGAGACAACCATAACCATGTCCACCCAAGAAACTATAAGGGAGATATTATGTTTAGTTTATCTAGACAAGGCTTGATCATGGAAGTAAGAACCCCATTTAATGAGAGATCCTTAGGAAGCCAAACCTTGATCATTATTAATTAAGTAATGATCTTAAACCCTAAGAACTTGAGGTATGGAGAATAAACCCTAACGAGATAAGTAGATCTCATTCACCACATGAAATCATAGGGAGGTAACTAGTAGGCAACCCTAGGCTTATATTCCAATCTTAACTTGTGATTAAATTGGTGATCATAAGTAGAATTCTACCATATCTACATTCCACCTATTCTTCATTTAAGAACCTAAGAAAACTTTAGAGACAAACTCTATGCTTTATATGGTGAGAAACCATATATCCATGTGACCAAAGTTAACTATAAAAAGAACTATAACCAATGTAGTTACTTAAATGATAAATTAAGGTTAATAATAGAAGCCAATTGGTAGAAAATAAAACTAATTCTCAATATCATAGTAACTAGAGGAGTACATAAAATGTTAAGTAAACAACCACCTTATCATGGTTAGGGAGATAAACCCAAGCACATGCATTATGGTGCCATTTCACTTCTATAACCTATAACTACACCATATGGGTAGTGATCAACCATTTATCTTTGGAAACAAGATAAACCATGATGGAAACAATCCTTACTGAGATACTTTCAAATGTAGTGATAGTATTAACCTTAACAAGGGGGTTATACTAGAACTCGATAGAATCCCAGCATGGCACATTAATAAAATCTTTAGCTTCAATTACTAAATTTAATACATTGGATCTCACATAAAATCATGTGCAATTGACAAACTCCTCAAATATGAAACCAAGTCATAATAATAACTTCCAAAACAATTGGAAGAGGCGTAACCAATTCTAATTATTCAACAGAGAGTTATATCATAAATGAAAAAGGAAATTAAAACTAATACCTAAATTCTTGCCTAATTAAAAATGGTAGCAAGGCCACATATATATATCTATTAATGTTTTTTCAAGAACAATGCAGTAACATAATGATTTTCTTACTAGTCCTCATAAAATTGCAGTTATCAAACACCTGCAAAATAGAAAAGGGTTCAAATTTGAATTTAAAATAGAATGCAAATTAGAAAAGGAAAAACAGAAAATAAAAAAAAAACAGAAATGGAAAAAGAAAAGTAGAGGAGAAAATCTCACCTGGACCTCCTCTGTCCGCAGAAGCCCACCAGCAGCCCAACAAGCACTGGTCCAGCACAGCCCAGCTCAGCCCAAGATACCCCTTCGTCGAATTAAAACGAGAGAGGGTCGTCCTCATCTCTTCGTCGCGCATGGTGGACGGCACGACGCCGTGGCGGGCTTCTCTTCTCGCTGGCGATCTCTGCTTCATCGACGACGTGACGAGGCTCGTTTGAGCGCCTATAAAAACCCCAGCATGAACCCTCGACTCGGTTTCCTTCCTCCTCCGCGCGATTTCACCCTAGGCCGAAACCCTACCCGACCAGACTCCGGCTATCACCGTCGATTGGGGAAGCCCCAGGCCCCGCCGTGACCACCACTGTGATCGCCGTCCTCGACATAGTCAATTTGCAAAAGGAATCAAGCCATGGTGATCTGTAGCGTCTCCGTCGAGCTCGTTCCCTCCGACGGCCGGAGATGACGATTCCGGCGAACCCGACCGCCATGGACCTCGCCGTCACGCCCTACGTCCTCCTGGTGAGCTCCTCAACCTCCTGGTGTGCTCGCTTCGCTCGATTAGGCGCCGTAGCTCCATCGCGACGGCTAACCCGTGAGCTCTGCCGCTCGATCCCGTCGCCGGCCAAGCTCCGGCGTCCATCTGGTGGCGGCGCGACCATCACTAGCATCCCCTCGTTGTCCTCGTTCCAACGCAACCACGCACCACCTCGCGGGACACCGGTAGCTCCGGCGACCGTCGGCAACTGGCCGTCGGCCAGCCCTTTCCCTGCCATCTCGACGCCACAGTGGCACCTGAAGTGGAACTAGCCCCACCAGGCAGTGACTGCGTGGGTAAACTAGCTGAGTAGATTTAGTTTTTTCTCATTTTAATTTAAATCCAACAATTACTGCAACTTCATTTAATTATAGAAAATTCATAAAAACTCAGAAAAATAAATATAAGATATCAAAATTCTTATAAAGATAAACCCTATCCAATAAAAATATAAAATGAAATTTTTATTTCTAATAAAAATTTAATTATTTAAAACTTGTTATTTAAGCCTTTAATTTTAATTCTAAAATCAATTAAAATTCAATAATTGGGAAAAGGGTATAAAACAAATAAAAACCAGTAAAGTAAATAAAGAAAAACATTAAAACTAATTTTTCTTTATTTGTTAATTTGTTAAATCCTTATTAGAAGGATTTAAAACCCTAAATAATAATTACCTTAATTATTAATTGTTTAAAATAATAAAAAGCCAAATTCTATATTATTTTAATTTCAAAGTTATTAATAACTTCAACTTTACTAATGAAGTTATTAATCCAAGAATTATAGGGTAATTAGGGAACCCTAGTTCCATTATAAAACAAAGTGATAAACCCATAATTTCATGTGTAACCCTAAAACCCTAATACAATTAGGAACTTTAGCTCCACTACTTCATATGAACCCTAAATTATTCCCAAACATAAACCCTAAGTAACATGTGATCATGTTACTCCATTAGTAACCATAGATTCATATTTAGCAACTAAATGCTTGTTCAAATTCACATAATATATGGGAACCCTATCACTACTAATTAGCATCACATGGGTTCATCCTAATCAAACCTAGTTCCTATCACATGGATATCATCCTTTATTAACCTTAACTAGCATCACACCATTGTGATGAGCTCCAATAGCATCTATACCCAATATTTATCATTATATCCCTTACACACTAAACCCTCTTAGTGTGAGATAATAATTAAACATCCTATTTAGGAAACCACCATTTCTTACTTAGTGAAAACAACCTCAACCTAATTGATATACTTCTTATTATTTAAAAAGTATGTTCTTCAAAAGTTATTCTTTTGAAGAAAATAAGGAATTCTCATCAACCCTGCTTATAAGGACCTATAAACCCTAGCTAGCAATCACCAGCAAGATGAATCAACCGTGATAGCAACCATGGATAATTAATTGCTTAAGTTGCTCATGCTTAAGTAAAACCAATCAAGTCTAGTTGCTGATGAATCCAACTATGTTGTGATCCATCTTATACTTACCCAGAAACTACCTGGAACCAGAATAAATTATAGCAGACCCCAAACCCAATTGTCATACTTGTTCTTTATTAAAGAACATGTTCTTCAAAAGTTATTCTTTTGAAGAATATAACAAGTAATCATTAACCATGCCATATAGTATTAAAACTGACAACTGCTCTTTACTTAATATACTACTACTAATCTTTGGTGTGTATGATTTGTTACTTTACATTATACCACTTGCTTATGATTCTAAAGCAACACAAACCTCGAATAAGAACCTTGTTTGTGAATCACTCTAAAAGTGCAACACACCCTGAACTAATCATTACCACTCATCCTAAATCATCGGGGTTAGGTCACGCTTAGAGCGATTGCATCTCATACTCATGCATTATTGCATCCTTGCCAATCTTTCGAACATCGTCCTTACCGGACGATGATGCTATTTCAGAATTTGGAGTTATTGCGTATCGAAGACCTTGTCTGCATAATCTTGCAGTCAAGAAAGGCAAGTTCATCACTTGCTCATGTCATTTGAGTATTTCTATCAAATTAATTGCAAAGTATTATGGTTATCACTATTGCATAAAAATCAAAACCACTACTTTCATAACTATGAATATGACTATGTGGTGGGCAATGGAACCATGGATTGTGTTGATATGGTGGAGGTTCCATTGCACGGGCTTATATCCATCTAGGATTAAACAACAAATGTCGCCAGTGATTCTTGTGCCGTAATACCCGTGTTAACCATAAGATCCGGAGTGGGACGGAATAGTCAAAAGTGTTTCCACCTCTCGTACATCAACGGATGCGCTTACCGTAGACACTTGACCCAGGTTGGGCAAGCGGTGGGGTGGGGATCCCATTCTAATTCCCCACGGTAAGTGGTCTATGATGGGTTGCAGCTTACGGCGAAGGAGTTTGGTTAACGAGTCCCAAACTCGTTGTCGTGGTCGGGGTCCATCCTTAATTGGTGTAAGAGGACCGACGAGGACCCAGGGTCGGGGTATGCAACAAAGGGTGGGTGTGCGAGGTAGCGGAGGAACATGATTGGCTAGACCTTATACCGGGCCTCACACCGAAGGAAGTGTGGACAAGCCTGCAGCTTGGTTGGCACCAAGGTTAAGATCTCTTATGGGTAAAGCAACACACCTCTGCAGAGTGTAAAGAACCGTGACCTGTCACTCCCTGTTCCGGGATATGGAACCGCGAACGCGGCCGGAAAGGAGCTCCATGAAGTCCTAGTAAACCGGTGAAGGTCGACGGACATAGTTCTTCCGAATAAAAGCAACCTCTTGAAAAAATGGTTATGAAAACCTGCATTGGTATTAGACTTTCACGGTCTAATGTCGTAGCTAGTGCATTAAACACCCCTTCCCTATAATGAACTTGTTGAGTACGCTCGTACTCATCCCACTCTTAAATCCCCTGCTTAGATATGGAGGCATAGAAGGAGGATCTACAGTGCAACTCAAAGGCCGAGGAGTCAACAACTACTTCAAGAGACAGGACCATGTCGAGGAGTCGGATACCACATCCGACAAGGAGAAAACCTAGATTAGCGATAGAAGGGGACTAGCTCCGTGAACCTAGCTCCTACTTAGCTAGAATCTATTCATAGCCTCTATAGTTAGTTAAATACTCTACAAATAGAGTCCAGTGATAAGATTAGACTACGAGTCGTTCTTCCGGAGTTTATTTGCGGCTTTACCTCATTGTAAAGTAGGAGGTCTGTGATGATCTTATGTAAGAGAGTCAATGTTGTAATTCTATAGACATGCCTTGGACCCGCATATGTTTCGTTGTACCACTCGAGCGATATAATACTAGTGGAACGGTGTTTCATTGGTGTTATATCAGACTTGCATACTACACCATGCAGTGGTATGCCGGGTCACCACATGTTGCGCCGATCCGACGTGGCAGGATGTGTGGCGCCCCTCCCAACGGCGCCACACATGCCCTTACAATTGCCCAAACATACTGTAAGACAATTCGTCTGGGACTTAGCCGTTTTGGCGAGGCTCTATGTGTGGCGCCGATGCCACGGGCGCCACACTAGCATGGGGCGGTAGGGAGGCGAATATCCAGCATTAAAAAACCGGAAGGGAAGAGAAGCCAAGGAAAATATACGCATGGCAGAGGAGAGGACAGAGCAGTAGCGGCGCAGCAAAGGCGGTGGTCCTAGTCCTAGGGGCGGGCACGTCCCAGTCAGCTCGTCCCCCCTGCCGCCCCCCGCAGCGCACCACGTGGGCACCCTCCCCCTCCCAGCGTGCCAACAATTCCTCCTTGGACCTGGAGTTGGACTCCCCCACTCAAACCGTCCAAGGCCCCACACGCGCCCCGCGCCCCCGCCTACACTTTCCACTACAACGCGTCCTCTCCCTCCATCATCTCCCTTCCTCTGCTGCCTCCTCGTTCAAGCTCTATATATTGGCTCGCGCCCGCCCTCCCCTCCCAACTCACAACCATCCGTCGGTCCTTCCAGACCCAACAACGATCATCACTCCCTCCGCTCGCACTCCCCCCAAACCCACGCCAATTCCGCCGTAAACCCGACCAAATCCTCGCCGCGCTTCCCCGATGCAGACACTCACAGCGCCCACCTCTGTTTCCATACACCGGCACACGCCGACGGGCCGCTCGTCCAGAGCCCCCAATTCCCTCAGGGTCACCGCCCGCGCCGTCACCTCCGCGCCCTCCGGCGCCGCCACCCGCGCGCCGGTCCCATCCCACTTCTCCCCGGCCAAGCCCGCCATTGCCACCCCCAAGGCACCAGCACCCGTCCGGCGCGAGGACAAGAAGAAGCTCAACCTCTTCCAGCGCGCGGCGGGCATGGCGCTGGACGCCTTCGAGGAGGGATTCGTCGCCAACGTCCTCGAGCGCCCGCACGGCCTCTCCAAGACCGTCGACCCATCCATCCAAATCGCCGGCAACTTCGCACCCGTCGGCGAGACGCCCCCCACCCACGCCCTCCCGGTCACGGGCCGCATCCCGCCCTTCATCGACGGCGTGTACGCGCGCAACGGCGCCAACCCGCACTTCGACCCGGTGGCGGGGCACCACCTCTTCGACGGCGACGGCATGGTGCACGCGCTGCGCATCCGCAACGGCGCCGCCGAGTCCTACGCGTCCCGCTTCACCGCCACCGAGCGCCTCACCCAGGAGCGCGCCCTCGGCAAGCCCATCTTCCCCAAGGCCATCGGCGAGCTGCACGGCCACTCGGGCATCGCGCGCCTCGCGCTCTTCTACGCGCGCGCCGCCTGCGGCCTCGTGGACCCCTCCCGCGGTACGGGCGTCGCCAACGCCGGCCTCGTCTACTTCAACGGCCACCTCCTCGCCATGTCCGAGGACGACATCCCGTACCACGTCCGCGTCGGCGCCGACGGGGACCTCGCCACCGTCGGCCGCTACGACTTCGCCGGCCAGCTCGCCTGCCCCATGATCGCGCACCCCAAGCTCGACCCCGCCACCGGCGACCTCCACGCGCTCAGCTACGACGTCATCAAGAAGCCCTACCTCAAGTACTTCTACTTCGCCGCCGACGGCACCAAGTCCGCCGACGTGGAGATCCCGCTCGACCAGCCCACCATGATCCACGACTTCGCCATCACCGAGAACTACGTCGTCGTGCCCGACCACCAGGTCGTCTTCAAGCTGCAGGAGATGCTCCGCGGCGGCTCCCCCGTGGTCCTCGACAAGGAGAAGACCTCCCGCTTCGGCGTCCTCCCCAAGCGCGCCACCGACGCCTCCGAGATGGTCTGGGTCGACGTGCCGGACTGCTTCTGCTTCCACCTCTGGAACGCGTGGGAGGAGCCGGAGACCGACGAGGTGGTGGTCATCGGCTCCTGCATGACCCCCGCCGACTCCATCTTCAACGACTCGGACGTGCCGCTCCAGAGCGTGCTCACGGAGATCCGCCTCAACACGCGCACCGGCGCCTCCACGCGCCGCCCCATCCTGGCCCCCGCCGAGCAGGTCAACCTCGAGGTCGGCATGGTCAACTCCAACCTGCTCGGCCGCAAGACGCGCTACGCCTACCTGGCCGTCGCCGAGCCCTGGCCCAAGGTGTCCGGCTTCGCAAAGGTCGACCTGGCCACGGGCGAGCTCACCAAGTTCGACTACGGGGAGGGGCGGTTCGGCGGGGAGCCCTGCTTCGTGCCCATGGACCCGGCCCTGTCCCGCGGCGAGGACGACGGCTACATTCTCACCTTCGTCCACGACGAGGTCGCCGGCACCTCCGAGCTCCTCGTCGTCAATGCCGCCGACATGCGGCTCGAGGCCACCATCCAGCTGCCGTCCCGCGTGCCCTACGGCTTCCACGGCACCTTCATCACCGCCAGCGAGCTCGAATCCCAGGCCTGATTGGCCGATCGAGCCGCACACTTGCCCAGAACCTCCACGTTTCCCGGAGGTGGGCAAGAAAGAAAGCAGAGGACATGGACAGAGGAAGTTGTTGCCAGAGGGAGGAGCCTTCGGGCATCCCCGGAATCTTCCCTTCCGTCTACAGTTAGCAATAGTCGGTTTCTGTTTGTTCATATTAGTTAGCTTCCATCAGTCAGTCCACACTAGTGTAAGTAAGTCGTAAGATTTAACTGTCACTCCCAGTGGCAGTGGCAGGAGGATTTAGAGATAGCGAGAGAGAAGGGGTCCAGCTCGTAGCTGCTCTGCTGGTGCTTGCTTCTTCAGAGCAACCGTAGCTCAGCTGGTGCCCGCTGCTAGTTACTATAGTGTTCTTCATTTTTTTCCGGATATGCTTGCCACCACCCGGTTGCTGCTGCTACTGCTGATGCAGCCGAGGTGTTTGTTCTTATGCCTCATGTTTGTGCATTTGTTGATACTATAATAATAAGATGGTGATTGCCCACAGTTCTTTCATCTCACTGTCATCATCTGTTAATTCGCTTTCTACGCATCTCTGCTTCTGTGTTTCTGTTGAGCTGCAGTGTATGACAAAATTGGTGCGAAAGTGAAGCTCGTCTATCCAGCTGCTTAAGATCACGTAGATTGTGAGTGTTACTTCAATTGAGGAGAACTGGGAGATGTTCTTGTCGTTTGTAGCTTCCTCTCGAGGCCATTCATGCTTCGAACAGAGATTGAATCATTGAAAGAGGTTTTGGTTGGGTTATATTAATATAACAAACAACAACGATATAAGAGCCAACAACAAAGATGTTGCAGAGGCAGCAGCACAAACTTGCCTCAAAAGAAAAGAAATGAAGGCAATATCGAAGCGATGAAACGATCATGTCTGGCAATCGCTGCGCCCTTCCTCTATGGCCTACCACGCTCCAAGCACCCGGATGCACCCCATACTAGCAGCCCCTTCAAGAAGGGAAGCACTGTCAACACAACGTTGCTATCCGGACCAGACATGTCCTAGGGTTTACCTCGGCACACAAAGTATAGTAGGCATGAGATTCCCACGACGCCCTCGTGGAAGGAATGGTGCCACTTGCAGGCGACACATCGTCAAGGTCAGATTCGCTGACAGTGTTGAACGCCGCCACCAAGCTTCGTCGTATACCATCACCGGTTGCTTCGTGACACTGATATGCGGCGTACAAGATGGAGGCACACGACATCGCCAGGACGAGTAGCAAAATCCTCGCAGCCACACGGGAGGGTTTCACCCCCACCGTCGAGAGGCAGTAATTGACCAGACAGAGCAGCGAGGGCACACCAGGCCTCGACTGGCCCGGCCTGGCCCATATTGGCTTGTCCTGCTGCAATACGTAGGCCGTGATGCTGCCATCCCAGACCTAGACTAGTAGCTGCCACCACCTCCACATAACCCCGCAGCCACAGCGCCCCGGTTCGCTCAAGCCCATATGGGCCTGCCCGAGCCCATCTAGGCCCACAGGTGCCCATTCTAGCGCCAATGCGGCAGCCGACAAGCACCACTGTCGTGGAGCCCACCGCCTCCAACACCACCTTGTCGCGCTAGACCAAGACCTCCCGAGGAGCACCGCTGCCAAGGAGAAAGAAGGCCCCGACCTGCCCTCCATTACGCGGACAAAGATAGGTCGCTGCTGCCGGTGTCGCTCGGGCTTCGCCCGGCGAACCCTGCCAACGCCGGCGCCGGGGGTAAAAGGTTGGAGGGGTGGGCGGCGAAAGCTGAGATTGAGTCTGATCAGTGTTTCTGTTATGGAGCTTTCTTGCTCCAGCATTTTGAATAGTGCCGGCTCTCGTTTATCGCGGATTTGGTCTTTGCCCCGATGGGGACGCGAGTCATGAGGCAAGGCGTCCATGTCCATGCACTGAAGCACGACAGGTGAACAAAGTGATGTGGTTATCTCACTTATCTGCCCGACAGATTTTCTACCTGCTAAGCATCAACGCGAGATGATCAGTGCGAGACACCTAGTCGGAACATGGGGAGGAAGACCGGAAGGATTAGCGGGCAAGCATGGAACGGCGGCGTGAACAATGTGACGTTTTGGGGTCCTCCTTGTAACTGCTAGTCGGTCCGTAGCTTTCGGCGTCGTGTGGCCCTCGATCGCCGTCGTGCTTCTTTGCCGCTCTGCTCTATCTGTTGTAGTGTTGTGTGATCGAGAGGGAAATCGTGTTTCACGACCACCGCGGTGCAGTGCAGGCGAGGGCTCCCTAGAAGAATATTCGAACCGCACTAGGTACTTGAGTTCTTTCTTTACAAGAGAACCAACACGGCAGTGGCACCTCCAGTTCACCAGAGTTCAAATTTCAGATTTAACACTTTCATTGTCTCATAAAGGCATAATAGTTATCAGTGAGAGGCGACGTTCCTGTCGACAGCGAGGCGCCTGCGGTGACTTCGTCAATCTCAAGATGTGGACGCTCACATATACGCACATACACTCACCTCTATGAACACACGCACACACACCCTTACCCAATGAGCACCTCCGAGGGACTGCGTCCAAGAAACTTCATCCGATGGGTCTTGAGGATGACGAAGTTACCACAGACATCTCGTCGTCGACGGGAATATCGCCTCCCACTGAAGTATTCCGTCTTTAATGAGACACCAAAGTGTCAAACCTGAGGTTTGAACTCTGATAGGCTAGGGGTACCACTGCATTCCTAACCACCCAACCACAAGTTGGTTCTCTTGAAACTTTTCTTTTTATCAAAGACTTGAGAGGAAATATACTTTGACTCATAGGTCACTAGGTGTATGTGAAGTGGAGCCGCAAAAAAAGGTGTATGTGAAGTGGCTCCTAGGTGTATGTGAATCCATTATTGAAAAACACATTTCAAATGTCAGAAAAACCGGAACAAAAATCACGTCTAAAAAAACACATTTCAAATGTCAGAAAAACACATTTCAAATGTCAGAAAAACATTTATGAAAAAAGAACTTTCGATGCTCCAATAGAACTTTGTACGATATTATTTTGTCTTTTCCACACTACTAGCAAACAACTTGTATTATTTTACAAAACTTTGTGCCCGAGCATAGAATCCCTAGATAGGTGCGATTTTTACGATTTTTTACATTTCTAATGTGTTTTCGTACGTTTTTCTTGATGAGGCATCTACACCTATGAATCAAAATGCTATCTTGAACCCTTTGAGAAGCAGATAAAACAAAACAAAAAAAGGAGTCAAAAACCATAGCCTTTGCATCGATACACACAACCAGCTTGTTACAGGGATTTTAAATGTTTAACTCCAGTAGCACAACATACCAGCTCCATCACATAAGGATAGGACTACACAAGCACTTATGCAGAGCTAGTCCTATTTCTAAACCGCCAACCAAACGGGTTGAATAAACCTGCAGTTGGACTATTCTCCGGTTTTGGATAATAGAATTCATCGGGGAAGTTTTCTTGGAAGTTCAGGATTGCAACTGTCAGAAGGGCAGGATGCTATCTCCTGTGCGCTCGAACCGTCGGGAAAGTTCTCGGTTAAGTCCTTATACCGGAAACTATGTCAGGGAACCCCAAGAAACACTTTAGTGACATTTGGAAGGTGGCTATTCCCATGAAAGTTCGGATCTTTCTATGGCAGCTAGTGCGGAAGCGCCTACCTTCCAATGACAACATTCACCGTAGACGAGGACCATCGTCGGGACGATGTGCCTTGTGTACAGAGGCGGAGGACACCGCTCATCTTCTTTATGTGTCCGTTAGCCAAATTTATGTGGAGCACGGTTAGGGAACTGCTAGACTGCTCCTGGAACCCGGCTTGCTTTGCGGATTTGTATAGGATTCTTGATGACCTATCGGGCCAAACCAAGCGGGTGCTTTGAATTTGTTGCACGGCCTTATGTTGGGCCTTGTGAAATATTAGGAACAAGTTTACCATTGAAGGGACCTTTCCCTCCTAGCCAGCTGACGGTTTGTACAAAATGTTAATCTACCTACAGATCTGGAAGCCAGTGGCTAGGAGGTGAGACCAGGAGGCGCTAGAGCAGACGATTGGTAGGCTTCACACGCTTCATGCCAGCATCAGGGACCGCTCGGACTGATCGACGACCACCTTCATCCTACCTGTATCGATGTTTGTTGCTTTTCTTTTAGCCTACTTGCATAGTTTGGAGTTGCGTTGGGGCGCGACTCCTTATGTGTGCGGCGGTGGATGTTGTTGGCTCCGCCAGGACATATATGCTTCTATATGTTCGTCTGTGTGACGTGTGATCCGTGTTATGTACTATGTACTCTACCAGTTGTGGCTTTATTAATTTAAAGTCGGTGAGCCTTCCGTCTAAAAAAATAATAGAAGTCATTGAACTTCCCTTTTATTTCTCTAACTCGCACTTGCATTTTTATAGTATATATAGATCTGACTCTGTTTTCTATTGTGGAATGTTATTTCATATATTTTCAATTTTATATGTCTTGGACAAAGAATCTAATACAACAAAAAATCTGATATATGGAGTATGAAAGTTGTAAGGAATAAAACAAAATATTGGCGTTTTCAACTGATAACTATCTACTTTATTTTGAGTTATTTTTTAAAAAAATATCATGAGAATTCCTATTTCACTACAAAGACTCATATCAAATAAATTGCTAATTCTGATCTCAAAAATAAATAAATCAATGCCTAGTATAATTAATATGCACCTAGAGTGAAGATAATGTGTCATCTTTTACATCGCCAGCTCATAATGTAAGTAGTATCATGGAGTAGTATCATAGTCATGCAATATTTATTGTTTTTTAGAATCTCAATGCAAATTTGTATACAAGATTTGTTTAGCATTAATTTTTCTCGTTGTTTGCGCTATGATACGGTATCTACCTATGTTACTCTAATCTTCTCTCTCCTTCTTAATTAGTTACCACATCAGCATTTTTGTGGGACCAACATGCATGATACTAGCTATGATACTAGCACTATGGCTAACCTAAGTCCTCCACTCCTTGATCGGTTCATAAACTAATCTGTAGCAACCAACCATCACCTCCAAAAAAACTTGGCCTCCACCTCCGCCTCTACCTTAGATTGGTCCCCCCTGCCCTCCTTCGGTAGGCCTCGCTGGTGTCGGGAGGGGTCGGGAACGCGATCTGTGGTAGATTTTTTCATAAAAGTTGTGTTTTCAATAGATTAGATTAGGTTTTGGTGTTCATCTTGTTTGGCTTCTGCCTCAATAATAATTCTATCGTCTACAATAAATGATCTTTCGTCGTTCGTTCGATGACGAGAATTCCTTCCTACCGTAATGGTGGTGTTGGAAGATTACAGTTCTCTAGGTACGCCGGTAGCAAGCCCAAGCAGCTGACCTGAATCTACCTACTCCCTCCGATTCATATTAATTGACTTCAATTTAGATGTATTTAGAACTAAAATGTGTCTAGATACGTACATATTAGGTCAATTAATATGAATCGGACACAAACACAAATAGCACCGGCCGGTTGTGCGTGCATTACACGAGGGTCCACTGTGATGCCACTTTTGAGGATATAGAATTAATTTACAACTGATGTATTTTTGAAGTCACTATGAAAATCAGGCCGACCAGACAATGTCAACCTCCGATGGACACCTGATGTTTCGGGATGCAAAATGGAGAGCTTTTTGTTCCGGCCTCCGGGAGGAACTCCCCGATCGGCAGATGGACGGCTCTCGGCTGCTGCATGGAGGACGACACACATCCGGCACGCACGAACGCACGATACGGTTAACGGTCGCCGGCATGCCATGCCGAGAAGTAGACTCCGATCGTCAGCGTCAGGCCTCTAGTTTCCTGGCCTGTCAAACAGCGTCGACGTCGATCGGCCGGCGCGGCCGCATGCACGCGATGCCGGGGAAACCAACCGCTCCCAACACGTACGCGCGGGGAAGTTAAGGCGCGCGCACGTGTACGCGCCGGCGCCGCTGATCCGTCGGCCGATGAAGTGACGATGAGGGGATGAGGCGACGGCGACCGACGTGAAAACGATCGTGCTCCACGGGGAAGTTAATATCGATCCTTCGTTATCGGTCTGTCGGCCGTACGTCGCGCCGCCAACCTCGTGCCTCGCCGTTGATCCGAACGCCATCTACGGATCGCGGAAGCGCGGGTGCCGGCACGCTTCCGGAAGAGCAGGGCCGACGTGTCGCGGCTCCGCCGCATGTCTGCGCGCAGCGCGGGTTAACACCGTGTGGCTGCCATGGAAACCTGAAATCATGCGCGCTGCTTCCCTCTTGGTCGCATGTATTGTACCGTACGTTCGAGATAGTGTTCCCAGCGAAGGCCAGTCCGAAACGGACTTAGGGGGGGTGGAAATAATTTTTATCAGCCCTAGTATACAAATTCGTCTTGGTAGAGACCAACTCCAGCAATTCACACGTGGTATGGGTGATAGTTTAGATCTAAAAATACAAAATCAACTTATGTATTTTTTCTCCCTCCTTCTCAACTGTCAATTGCTGAAATTGGTCTAGAGGGGTGTAACTTTTGGACCAGGTCCTATAAACTTATTTTCCTAAGTAATAAAATAATTATTAAACACTTTACAAAGCGGTGAATATATTAATTGTTGGTTGTTTATTTTATGATTCAGTTTTTCTCTGTGTCTATGGCCCGTTATAAAAAGACCAAGACTTCTCGATTTGGTAATTCCTTCCTATTATTAGCATCACCATCTCAAAAATAAAATAGTTCCAAGAGAACCAGAAAAAATTAGACACATGATTATGAGAAAATGGAGCGCCAAAGTAAATTAACTTCAAAATTACATCCAAGTCTAAATTTAATGATGTCATATCCTTAAAATAATAAAAGCACAAATTAAGTAAAGCTTTCTTAGATTCTGAAATGTCTTGGGAGTCATTTTCTTATCCTGAGGTGTACTAATTAGAGTGCTAATATTAAAGTTGTAGATTCATTGATCCTTGAATATCTATTATCTATGGTTCCCATTTTATAACCAACTAATGCTTGTTTGTGATGTTGCTTTATTCTATTTGCTCTCCGGTGGCAAATACATCACTTACCCGTACTCCATTTTGTTGTTATATTCTGCATGCTACCGGATTACACAAATAATCAAATGTCTAATTCACGATTAATACTTGTGCTATGATGTCATGCTCGATTCAAAGATCTATGGTGTCTCCTGGTTCGACAGTTTTAATTATTGTGGGCTCACCTAATATAAATCCAGTGTCATGTACAAATGAAATACACAACTCTTATATACGTTCTCAAGGATCCTAATCTAAATTTTCAACTAAGTGTGATGCTATGTTTTTACCTGTAGTGTTATACAAGGCTAGTTGGAGCGAGGGGTGATTTATATCAGTGTACAACATCCTTGCTTGTACATATTCCTATTCTTTTTTTGTTACTCGTATTGCATTTCTCTATATTTTGGAGGAAAATTTGCATCCACTCGATCCTCACTTCTCTCCTGTTTTTCAGTGATGACACCCCTTCTTCAATGTAGATTCATGTAGTTTTTCTAACATTGCAACATGATAGTATGATCTTTGTTCCTGCATGTTATTTTTATTCATGATTTGTGGGAATCGTGAGAATTAAAAAGATCCTTAGTTAATCTAGCAAGCCAAGTACTTAAAATGAGGATTATAAGATGGAAGAGCGGCCATCTCCTTGAAAAGAGAAAAGAAAAAAAGAACGGAGATCGACATGTACTCCCTTTTTCTCAAGAAGTTCCTGCACCACGGGTAACGTGTGTGGTTCAGGATCTAATTAAGCTGTGTGATATAATATAATGCATGTAGTTAGTGCCACCACTTAGTAGTTTATACTCCACATGCATGACGTGGTAGGAACGCTCGCTTTAGTTTGGCCACTTCACTTTGCCGATGAATACCCAGATCGTGCAATAGGGATTAAGAAAATGGGATCAGAGGCTCACACGACATCACTTCCTCCAGTGACCCCCAAACCAACAAACAAGTATGCGCTCGTGAACTTTCGGGCAACATCATTATCCAAACTAACCACACACACTTTGTTTAATTAATTTGCACTGCCGGATATGTACCTTATCGTTCTTCTATACAATCTGCATGCCTCATCGATCAGCCGACGATGACATATGCCAGAATCTTCGCATCTTTTTCGACACTGACCGGCCGTCGGCATAATGCACGTAGCCGTAGGCTGGTCCAAGAGAGATTGAACAAATGGATCAACTGAACATATATAGGTTATGTGTACGTGATTGGATACTTGGAGGTGCAAGAGATCTTCTAGTAAAGAGAAACCGCTTAAAATACGCAGCGATCCGCGGTCTGCATAAAGGCGCGTAGCGCATGCTAGGCTTTACATGATCAGTCATTATCTCACATATACGTGGCATAATTTATTTATGTTAACCACAAGTTATTAATGTTCCAAGCATTTGGTAATTTAATAGATTAATGTAGTTTGGCCAAGCACCGGCTTGATAGAGGCTAATGGAGGTCAGGGCCTAACAATATGTATACCAGCAAGGCCTTCGATGTCAAACACCGGATAATCAATGGATATACGATAGTTTAAACTTTATAAAAGGATCTTTGTGTGCATCCTAGTAAATAGTAATGCATTTGCGGGGTGTTATGTAGAGCGCCATTTATTGAGAAAAAATTATACAACAGCGCCCGGTCCGTCCCATTTCGTAGTCATAATTACTTGGGTTAGTTGTAACATTTTTTACCATATTAATCTACTGTAGTTTAAACTGGATAATACTTTTGTGGTCTTCTTATGTGGGATGCTGCTTGCAACCCTAGTTTCCGGAGCGAAAACTTGTTCCGAGGCATGCATGGTATCTTCAGCAACACCTTAAAAAGGTACTCCGTAAAACATCTAAAAAAACATTTAAGTAAAGAAAAATGAAGATGAACACACCACATATCATCTAAAAAGTAGTCTGGCCGCGTTTAAGTAATTTCTTGACCAGACTCTGCAATGATTGAGTGCATGACGATACTACTAGTGTGGAGCGGAGCGCTCAACCAAGTGCTTAAGATCCATTAAGTATGGCAAAAGCGCCTCATACACGTATGCAGTGATGGCATCAACCAAATTAACAAGGAAACTTGTTGAGAAAGAGCACACCATCCATCACATGTACGTAGAGAAGTTGTAGAGGATTCTAAGACATGATTGTCACCTTCTTTTTCCTAAAACGAATTAATGATGGGAAATAACAACATACTACCACTAGTACATATGGATTTCAAAACCACTGGACACTGGCCTCACCTGCCAGAAAATCAATCGCTAGTAATCTAGACCGGGTGAATTTTCACCAAAATTCAGAGTGCGTGCGTGCTGTGCGGGGGAATGTGTCCCACGAGGTGCACATGCATGATACGAAACGAAAGAAATTTCGGTCCATGCTTGGAGATCACACAAGAGCACTATACCTTAGTTCCGGCTGTCGATAGTAACTTTACAGTTCCAATCTCAGTTGATCATTCATCCATCCATCCATTCGCTGACGCACCGCCGCCTAACCTGACGTACGCACGATACGATACGATCGATTCCATTCTTGTGGCATGCGTTCCCTCGACACGATGTGCCGTGGAGCGATTCTGGGCCTCCCGTTTGACTGGAACTCGTGCGCTGCTTGGTCTATGCATGCCTCACGTGAGCGCATGTTCCGGTTAGGGATGGTTGGTTTGCCAGTACCTTCACCTAAAAAATCCTGATCACTCCCTCGAGGAGGCTGATGATGCTGACATTTTGAGGCAACGGACCCCACTGAAAAATCAAAAAAGACCATTGACAAAAAAATATACCACCTTCATAGTGGCGACACGGTCCCCAGGCGACATGTGGAAGATGCCGCCGTAGCATGTAGCTACCTAGGGTCGCCGTCAGGTGCCGTCGAGCCACGGTGGGCCTTGCCGCCCCTGCATGTGGCGGCAAGGTGACGTGGCAGGGTGCCGCCATGGCCCCTGGCGGCACATCCGTCCATCCCATAAAGGTTGCGGGGCGTCGGCATGTTTTCCTCCGGTACTGCTCGCTCCTTGTGTGTCACAGCTGGGCAGGAGTCACCGCTTCTCGGCGTGCAGTTGAGATTGGGAACTGAGGCCCCGTTAAACTGGATCGGCGCCGACGTGTCGAAGGCGAACTGGGAGTTCGCCGCATGGTCCTGCGAACAGGTGGAAGGCGTTTCCGGTCGCATCTAGGAACTTACCGAGCTCACCGACGAGGCCGGGGGAGCGACGCCGACAATCCTATCTTGCTTGACATAGAGCATGGCCTCGGCGAAGCCAAGCGGCAGGCCAACCTGGGCATTGTGAATGTTTAGGTGTAGATTGGAACGATGCTTAGAGCTCGCATCGGTTGCTTGTTATATAGGACCGTGAGGTCAATCAGATAAGACCAAATTGTTACAACTAGAAGGAGGGAACGAAGGGCGTCGATCATCTTTATACAACAGATAGATCAACGTTGTTACAACAGTCTAACTACCGTGTAGTATACGATATGTGGCGGTACAATATCTTGTACATTAACACCCCTCCTCAATCACAACCTTCTTAGGTTGAGATTGTGCTTGAATTTTTCAAGTTGTCGACTTGGCAATGCTTTAGTGAAGCCATCAGCCACCTGATCCCTTGAGGGGATAAACCTGATCTCAAGTTGTTTGCTTGACACTCGTTCCCTTACAAAGTGAAAGTCTATTTCAATATGCTTTGTCCTGGCATGAAAAATTGGATTTGCAGAAAGATATGTTGCTCCCATATTGTCACACCATAAGCAGGATGTTTGATTTCTTTGGATCCCAAGTTCTCCTAATAGAGATTCAATCCAAATAATTTCAGCTGTTGCATTTGCTAGGGACTTGTACTCAGCTTCTGTGCTTGACTTGGATACTGTTGCTTGCTTTCTAGCACTCCAGGAGATCAAGTTAGGTCCAAAATATACAGCAAAGCCTCCTGTAGATCTTCTATCATCTACACATCCTGCCCAATCAGCATCTAAAAAGGCACTCACCAAAGTGGAAGATGATTTTCTGAAAGTCAATCCAAGCCCCACTGTACCACTGACATACTTTAGTAATCTTTTGGCAGCCATCCAATGTGTAGTTGTGGGTGCATGAAGGAATTGACATACTTTGTTGACTGAGAAAGCAATGTCTGGCCTGGTGAGTGTCAAATATTGAAGAGCTCCAACTATACTTCTGTATCTTGTACTATCTTCTGGTCCAAGGGGTTCTCCTTCTGCAACTGAAAGTTTTTCTGACGCTGACAGTGGTGTTGGCAATGCTTTACATGATTTCTGTCCAACTCTGTCAAGAAAATCTCGAGCATATTTTTCTTGGGTTAGCACAATGCCTTGATTGAATGACTTTACTTCAATTCCCAAGAAATAATGCAAGTTACCAAGATCTTTTATCGCAAATGATGAACCAAGATCTTGAAGGAGAGAATTAATTGCCTTGTTGGAGGAGCCAGTAACAATAATATCATCAACATAGACTAACACAAATATGATGATACCTGACTTGTTGTATATGAATAGTGATGTATCCGCCTTGGACGCAAGGAACCCAAGTTCCTGCAATTTAGAGCTCAATTTTGAAAACCATGCTCTTGGTGCTTGTTTCAGCCCATAGAGTGATTTGTCAAGCTTGCACAGAAGATGAGGTGCCTTTGAATTCTCATAGCCAGGTGGTTGCTTCATATAGACCTTTTCTTCCAGAACACCATGGAGAAACGCATTCTTCACATCTAGTTGCCTTAGACCCCATCCTTTTGATACTGAAATGGATAACACAAGTCTAATAGTAGCAGCTTTAACAACAGGGCTAAAAGTGTCTTCATAGTCTATACCATATCGTTGCTTAAAACCTTTTGCTGCTAATCTAGCTTTGTATCTATCAATAGTTCCATCAGCTTTCCTTTTAATTCTATATACCCACTTGCAATCTATAATGTTGCTACCTCTTTTATATGGTACTAGGTGCCATGTTTTATTCTCTATTAAAGCCCTATACTCATCATCCATTGCCTTTTTCCAATTTGAATTTTCTAAGGCTAACTGCAAAGTGGCAGGTTCACTGGTTGAACAGGAGAGACCATACCGTACTGTACCATCCGTATAAATTTTCGGTTTGATGTTACCAGTTTTGGATCGAGTTTTGTAGATTGTTGGTGCAGGCTGGCGCACAGGAGCAGATTGCATAGAAGATCCACCGCCCAGATTCTCCTGCTGGGCATGCATGGATCCCGGGGAGGATCCTGTCGGCGACAGCGACGGGGACGCGCTTTTTGGGGCCCGCTGATCCTTCCCATCAGTCGATGCGCGTGGCGAGGACACGCTTTTCGGGTCCCGCTGGTCCCGCACGGTCTGATCACGCCGCGTGTCGCGGCCGGAGTCGCTGCGCGTGGGGGAGAATGATGGCGAGGGCGACGTGGCAGTTCGCGGCTGGGGCGCTGCCGATCGAGGAGGATGACCTCGCAGTCTCGAGGTTGATGCCCCCCATGCTGTCCGAGGCCGATCCGAGGCGAATCTGCCTCGTCAGATGTGCCACCACGATGCACACGCGATAACGTCCGCGTTTCTGCTCCGTTCTCCCTGATTTCTGTACTGTTTTGCATAGAATCTTCACCTGCATGCTGATGAGACTGCAGGGAATCCAAAAACACAGGTAATGCATAGTCATTAGCCAATAAATCAGTACAATTGTTGTCCCTTTCATGAGTGGATGTAGATGGATTTTGAAGATACTCCGGTAAGAAAAGAATTTCTTGGCGAAGTATGGATCCAGCATTGGGATGAAGTTTGGAGAAGGGGAACACTGTCTCATCAAATACAACATCTCGGGAAATGTAGACCCTACCAGATGTGACATCAAGGCATTTTACGCCTTTGTGCATGTTACTGTAACCAAGAAAGACACATTGCTTGGATCGATAGGCAAGTTTGTGTTGGTCATATGGCCGAAGATTTGGCCAACAGGCACAACCAAAAACACGAAGGGATGCATAATGTGGTTTCTTTTTTAGAAGACGTTCCATGGGTGTGTCATTATCAATAGTTTTGGAAGGCAGCATATTAATGAGATGGGCTGTGGTGAGAAAGGCTTCATCCCAAAATTTCAAGGGCATTGATGCATTTGCAAGGAGAGAAAGTCCTATTTCCACAATGTGGCGATGTTTACGCTCAGCTGAGCCATTTTGTTGATGTGTGTGTGGATAAGACACATGATGTTCAATGCCAACTTTTTGGAAGAAAGAATTTAGTTTTTAATATTCTCCTCCCCAATCAGATTGTAAAGCAAGAATTTTGGTGCCAAATTGTCTTTCAACGAGTTGTTGATAATTATGAAATATTTGGAACACATCAGACTTCTTTTTGAGAAGGTAAATCCAAACGAATTTGCTATAGTCATCAATAAAGCTTACATAATAGGTGTATTTTCCTACGGAGCTAGGAGCATGTCCCCACACATCGGAGTACACGAGTTGCAAGGGAGCAGTAGATACACTAGAGGATCTTTCATATGGTAATTTATGAATTTTAGCTCTTTGACACGAATCACAAACAGACTCTATGCTAGACTTTTCGGAATAAGGAAGCTCATGTTTGCTAAGAATTTGTTGAACAATACGAAAATAGGGATGTCTTAAACGACTATGCTACCTTGATGCTGAAGGCTTGGTAGCATTGACGACTTGTTTATTCTTGTTCCATGAAGATGAAGAGATCAACGGGTAAAGGCCTTGGACACATCTACCTTTAAGAAGAGTTCTCCCCATTGCTCGGTCCTTAACATAAAAGAACCAAGGATGAAACTCGATGTAAACATTGTTATCAAGAGTAAAACGATGTATGGAAACAAGATTTTTGGTGGCGTGTGGTACGTCAAGAACATTTTTTAGGTGCAAATTCTTAGAAGGGGTTTCAAAAATTGCATGACCGATATGGCTAATACTCATACCTTCTCCATTATTGGCCGTATGGATCTGATCACGACCATGGTATTTTTCCTTCATGGTGAGCTTGTTGAGCTCACCGGTGATGTGGTCGGTGGCACCGGTATCGCCGTACCGGTTGGTGTCCACGCCATTGGACGCCATGTTGGCGTTCTTTTCCTCCTCTTCTTCATCATCGGAGTAGCGGTGCCAGCACTTCCACGCCTCGTGCCCAGGCTTCCCGAGATTCTGACAGGTGACGCTGTCGCGGTCTCAGTTGCCGCCGCCCCTGCCGCCTCCACAACGACCTTGGCCGCCACCTCCTCCACACTGCTGGTGACGTCCACCGCCACCACGGCCGCCGTTGCCGTGACCGCCTCGGCATCCACCGTAGTGTCCACCACGTCCACGGGGTCCTCCACGACCGCGGGATGCAGCATTGACAGAGCCTCCAATGTCGGAGAGGAGCTCGATCCGATTGTCATATGAGACAACCTGGGCGTACAGCTCGCCCACGGTGAGATCTTCCCCACCGTTGACCCCAATGGCGGCGAAGAGGGGGTTGTAGGACTCATCGAGCCCAGCGAGAAGATACTCGACAAGTTCCTCTTCTTCGATCGGACGGGCCGCTGCTGCGAGCTCGTCGGCCAGTCCCTTCATCTTGCCGAAGAATTGCTCCGTGGTCATGCCTTCCTTCCTCGTCTTGGAGAGGGCAACACGCACGTTTGTGACCCGCGTCTTGGACTGGGTAGCGAACATTTTTTTGATCGCCACCCACACTTCTGCTGCCGTTTCCATGCCAATAATAGAAACAGAGATGTCAGGCGACAGGGAATTAAGAATGAACGACAGTACCTGCTGGTCTGTCGCCACCCACGCATCATAGGCGGGGTTGTCCTCCTTGGCCGACGTTCCATCCTTTTCGACGACGATGGCCTCGGACGGTGCCTTCGTTTTTGGATCGAGGAAGCTCATGAGTCTGGCTCCGCGAATTGGTGGAAGGACTTGGGATTGCCACATCAGGAAGTTGGATCTAGTCAGTTTCTCTCCTACGATCGATCCAGCTAGTGGGTTTGTCATGGCGGCGAAGGAGGAGGAAGATGGAGCTAGGCACATCGATGGGTTTAGGAAGATGGTGGCTCTAATACCATGTGAATGTTTAGGTGTATATTGGAACGATGCTTGGAGCTCGCATCGGTTGCGTGTTATATAGAACCGTGAGGTCAATTAGATAAGAACAGATTGTTACAACTAGAAGGAGGGAAAGAAGGGCGTCGATCATCTTTATACAACAGATAGATCGACGTTGTTACAACAGCCTAACTACCATGTAGTATACGATATGTGGCGGTACAATATCTTGTACATTAACAGGCATCGACTTTCGCCTGCATCTCCTAGGTCAATTAGGAGGCCACCATCAGCTATTGTTCGGTCACCACCGCGTCTTTCCTCTCCTTCGGATTTTTTGCGTCGACCATGTTGCTGCGCAGCCCAACGCCTTTGTCCTCCTGTGTCAACACCTTCCTTGGCTCCTGGGCCTTCGTTCACGGCTCGCAGTGACAGCACGCTTTGACATCGCGGGAGATGCCATCTCCATCGGGGTAGGGCTGCGGCTGGGACGGTGGGTGCAGTGGTTTGCTCGGATTTCATGGTGGCTATGGCTAGGGGGACATCTATCTTAGGGTTGGGCTGTTGGCGCCACGCAAATATGATTTTTTTGGGGTTTGTGAGCAGTTTCTGGCGGGAGCGTGAGTTGCTTTTAAGGCACTAGCGTGCATGCCATACATGAGGAACACCGGGCGCACGATGCGATCACGTAGACGCAAACGTGGCGCAGATCACTATGCGTCGGGCCGCTAGGTCTAGATGCAGACGTATTTTTTCTGGACGTGGATGGCTGGACGTGGATGCAGACGCATTTTTCGACCGTGTTGCGCTTGCGGCAGTACGCTCGTCAGTCGTGCTTGGTCGGCGGGAAAGCAGGCGTAAATTAGACTCGACTGGAGCATCAATTGATTTTCCTACTAGAACCTGTATAGAGCGGAGCGGAGCTCGACGAACATGGAATATGGGCATATGGCAGGTAGAGACACGTTTAAGTTAACTCGTGATCAATCGTAGGTTAATTAACCTGGGCAAGGCAAGGCCAGGCCACGCGCGGTTCCAAGTATCAAGGGACGGGAAGGGGACAAAAGGATCAGGTGCTGCACGCGTGGTGCCGGACATGGCCAAGCTAGCGAGGCCGCGCGCGGCGGCGTCTCCTTCCGGCGATCGATCCCCGTCTGGGAGCGTCCACGCGCCACGTACACACACCATCCGGGCGTGTCGCCCTTGCGCAGCGCCAGTGGGCCCGGCCGGAGGATGTGGTGGCCTCCACCGTGTCGCCCGTGAGGCGGAGATGAGATGGCTGCTGTCCATCTCGTATTCAGCTCACCGTCCACGCCGCGGCCATGCCCCCCTCCACTCTTGACACCCCACATGCGCACCCATTTGGCACGGCGGAGCAGGACAGTCGGCGGCGATCTGCCGGGCCTCTTTCTACTTCCTAGTACCACATGCTGCTGCATTTGACATGACCAGCTCTGCTCAGGCTTTGACCGGTGAGCCCGACCAGCCGGTGGTTTGTTTAGAGCATCTCCAACAGGACGACTCATTTAGAACGCATAAATAGCTGGAAAATTGCTGTTTTTGTCCGTGTTTTCGTTTGCGTCTGGGGGTGCTTCCAGCGGTCCGATGCATTTGCGTGTCGGTATAAATTGGGGTGTTTCAAAACAACAAAATAAATAGTTTCAACAAAATCTTAGTTTTTACATCCAAATTTTAAAAAGTCTACATAAAAATAAGATAGTATTCCTCTAGGTATTGAATTCATGGCCAGCAAATGCCCACTGATGCTCAATCAGATCCGTCTGTAGGCGTCTACACACGACCTCATCCGTGACTTTTACATTCATATGCAGATAGTCCTCCCAAGGTAATGCCCCAGGGATTGGCGCAACCAACTCACTTTGAAAATCCCAATGGTGCTCATTGCGGTCATCTCATTCTCAATGATCATGTTGTGCATGATCACGTAGTATATCATCACCTCATGCATGGTTTTCAGCGACCATGTTCTTCCGGGTGACGAACAATTGTCCACCGAGCTTAGAGCACACCAAATCCTCGCTCCACATCTTTCCTGCAAGCCTCTTGCATCTTGGCAAACCTCATCGTCTTCTTCGAGTTTGGGCGGACAGTAGTCTTCACAAGTGTGGCCCAGTCAGAATAGATGCCATCAGCAAGATAATATGGCTTGTCATATGCATTTCCATTGAACTCGTAGCTTACCCGGGGAGCTTTTCCTTGCATAAGTCTGTTGAAAGCCGGCGATCGGTGCAACACATTGATGTCGTTGTTGGAACCTGCCATGCCAAAGAATGAACACCAAATCCATAAATCTTGAGATATGACAGCTTCAAGAATGACAGTCCGTCCCTCCGCATGCCCGCTGTACTGACCCTGCCATCCAAATGGACAATTCTTCCACTCGAATGCATGCAATCTATGCTGCCAATCATTCCTGGGAAGCCTCTAGACTCGTTGATAGACAACAGCCGCCTTGTATCCTCAACTATTGGCTCCCTACAGTAATGATGTCCGAACAGGGCAATCACGGCTCGGCAAAGCCGGTACATGGACTCAAGCCAGGTGCTCTCACCCATTCAAAAATACTCATCGAATATATCAGCAGCCATTCCATATGATAACATGCGAATAGCTGCGGAGCATTTTTGGTAGGAGGTGAAGCCTAGCGCACTTGTTGCATCTGGTCTGCATTGGAAGTAGGTGTCGTACTCTCTGACGCCCCGTAGAATGACCATGAACAGGTGTTATATCCCAGGATTCCAGATATTTACGAGGTAGAATTAGAAAAGGGATGTGCATTGCATCGCAAAACTAGGGGAAATTTCACGCTTAATTGCATAAAACCTAAGAGGGGACACATTTCTCTCTCGACACCAAACAGGATTAGGGTTTCAAGAGTGCGACAAACTTGGACATGATCTCTTTTGAATTAGGGTTTTGAAATGAGGGGAAACACTTGTATTCAACACTTAGAGTTGAGTGGTTGAATTTGAAATGAGTTTCAATTGATTTTCAAACTTAAATAATACATCAAATAAAAGGACAAGTAATAATTCAAACAAAAATATTATATTTGGATAATTCAAATATTAAAAGAATAGATATATAAGCTCATTAGAGAAACATTGAGCTTTATTAATCATCACACACATGATACATTGTCTTTACAATATCCAAATATAATAATTATTACATAATCATTTCAGAAAATGATAAAAGAAAAGAAAAGGAAAATTACAATGAATTGATGAACTAGCTAAACTAAACCTATCTACTGCCTTGATCCTTTTGATCATCCAGTAGAGGTGATTCTCTTGATCATCCTTTGATCACTGCATAAGAACAGAAACAAGTAATGCAAACTGATGCCAAGTGGCAATGCCACTTGGAAGATTAGAAAGAATGCAAATATGAAGGATACGATCAGATCAGCCGAGCTGATCCACCAACTTCCCAAGTTCCAACATGGAACCACACAGGTAGCTCACAAGGCTGTGTGCATGCACACCAGCACATACAACCATGGGAGTCACTAAAATGCACCAGGCCTTGCTGTCGACCAAGGAAGTCAGGAAAGGGTGATATAAAACCTTTTCATCACAAAACCCTAGCCATTCATCGACCAAGCCAGCCAGAGCTAGCTAGAACAGCAAGAACACCCAAGAACGCCAAGAACACAAGAACAACATAGTTCCAGTTCTTTTTCCACAAAGAAGAAGTGACTGTTGAACAAGCAGATGGAGTAGCACCAGCACAAGCCAGCTAGGAGGAGTAGGGCAAGCACCAACCAGCCAACTAGAAGCAATCTTCTACATCAGCAAAACCTAGGAGCTGGAGTGAGGTATACCATTGAAACATGAACAAACTAGATGGTTTTGTTCATAATATTGCACAACCATGTTTCACACAAGCACACAAGGGTGGATATACCCTGTTTGATCATCATTTGGTCATAGACTAAGTGAAATCTAGTGGAAATGGCAAATATGAATCAAGCATATGACCATGGTTATGCCAACCAGACCAGTGGTAGCATCTTCCAAATGGAAATAGGAAGGAAACCATCCCAGATACTTAACCCAAACCTGCTAGACTACACTAGCCCTTTGAAACCATCAGATAAAGGCAGAAATAAATGTATCTGCCAGTATTTTCAACATCAAAAGCTACTGGCAATCAAGTTGATCACCCAGCAAGCACTTATCCCATTACAGCAAGCCAACAGATGTGGGAGTTGCCAAAACAGTAGATAAATACTGCTAAGGCCAACTCAAACACACAAAACAATCCAATCATCAAGCCTTACACACTCATCCAGGGCCGGCACTAGCGCAAGAAGTGCGACGGCCCAGGGCCTAACAAAAATAGGGGCCCATTATTTCTGGTACAGTGCGTATAGGGAAGAGTAGAGGGAAAAAAATTAGACCCATCTGGCATGCACATATGGCCTTCACCAAGACTCTCTTCTCCAGGCCGAATCCGCCGGGAATGTCCGGTTGTTGATTCCTTAATCAGGCACCGCGTGGAGGCTCCGACTTTGTGGGCTATCGACTGCTAGACCCCCTAATTCCATTTCCCTATTCCGTAATTAAGCAAGACACGGTCACAAAGAACTGGAGACATGGTGCCACTGCTTTGCTACGGCCTAGGGCAAGTCCGCAAGGTAATACTCGGGTCACAAATTCTACGAAACCTTGCAAACTTATTACTAATATATTTTTTCATGTTTTGAATCAAATCTCTCAATCCGCTCACCCATTATTTTCTTTCATCTCACAACACGTAGTTATAGCTTCTTCGATAGTTTCATTCATTACTGGTTAATTGTAGTTCGCTCAATTTGTCCGTGGAAATAGTCAACCTCGGTCATTCAGATAGCTGGTTTTGGAGGTTCGTGGAGGTAGTTAGCCTTTCAGTGCGGTGTAGTTTCTATGATACTGGTTTGAACATAGACAAGAAAATTTATCACGTGCTTATGTTACTGAAAAATTATGGGGAATAACGAGTCATAAGTGTTTATCCATCTATGTATGTGATGTTCCACAAGTATAGGGGATCGTGTGTAGCTTTTTCGATAAGTAAGAGTGTCGAACCCAACGAGGAGCTAAAGGTAGGATAAACATTCTCTGAAGTTCTATCAACCACTGATACAACTCTACGCACACTAAGCGTTTGCAATATCTAGGAAATAAAACTAGAGCGATAACGGGTATGAGAGGTGACTTTGCAGAACAATAAAATACACGGAATAAATGTTAGTGCTGCAGCAATAAAACAAACTAAACTAACAGTACCATGAGTGTGGAAAGGCGGTGGTAATAATGGTGGCTTTGTCAAAGATCAATTAGTGAAGATCTTGGGTTCAATGTCTTCGATGCAGCTTTCTATGTAGGAGAGGCTAAATATACATGCTCTCCCTCCGGGATTACAAGTACTATATGATTGGTTTGCTAGCAAACATCCGTAAATACTAGCAAGAATTAAGGTTTCCCCAACCATAGCCTTAAGTAAATGGTCCTCTTACTCCCATACATGCAACTATCCGGTTCACGTCCTTAGGTTTCTGTCACTCCGGCAGAACTTCCCCCTTCTAGTATACAAGTACTACCAACCCTATCGTGCTTGATCCATGCGCGCACAAATATAATGGGCACCAAGGACGGTAACATATCAACATACAACTCTAATGAACCAAAAGAGAAACAACCAATCAATCAAAGAACAAATAAACTATGACAACATGACATAGATCATATGATTATAACTTATAGCATCAAACACCATGTTTACATAGGGCGGTACAGAGGTTTGTGAGAGGATGGACCACTGAATACAATGAGGAGTTGGTGATGGAGATGGCGGTGAAGACGTTGGAGGGCTCAGCGAGGAGCGCCGGGAGGCGGAGGCGTGGGCGGCGCCGGCGGCGGCGCGGGGACTCCTTCCCCGCCGCCGGCATCATGGGGGAGCGCCGCCCCTTAGCCTTCTTCTTCCTTGAGTTGGTGCTGGTGTAGATGAGTGTTTCCCCTCCTTGGCTGCTGCCAAGGAGGAGGATTTTCGTGACAATGCTTGGGGGCCTCTAAAAATAGGGTTTCCCATCAATATATGGTGTTGGAGATGCAATCCAGGCCATGAGATGGATGCCCCTTTGATCCAAGGGCTCTTGGGCACCTTTAGAACCTTCCTACGACTCCCCTCTGTCCTTCATGAGCCTCACAACTCGTGGCTGGGCTGAAATATCCAGGTATGGAAAGAGTTTGTGTCAAATGCGTCACCAACTTTCGGAGTCCCGAGACTGCACGAACCTTCACAGTAATTCTGCTCTGTCGGTTGCATCCGTTGTCCGTTCTGGACGAATAAGATGTCCAAATTGTTCGGCTTGAAATTGTCTACAACTTTGTAGTTTACGACTTTTCCATTGGACGTCGTTTTGATGGAGTTTCGAAGCGATCTTTGAAAAGCATTCAGCAGGGACAGATTCGGGAAATTCCAGATTTCACCATAATGAGCTATTTCCTTCCATATTTGCCTATTTCCTGCATAACAAAGTTGAAACCAACAACTTGTGCACTTTTGCAATTATTAATAGGTTAGTCCTTTAAAACATATAGTAATTGGTGTAAAACAAGCATGGAACATAAAAAATTATAGATACGTTTGCGACGTATCAGTATGCAATCATTTTTTCCCGTCATTGGGCCCATTTATAGAGTTCGCCCTGGGCCCCTCCAAATCCTTGAGTCGGCCTGATGACCCACAAGTATAGGGGATCGCAACAGTCTTCGAGGGAAGTATTACCCAATTTATTGATTCGACACAAGGGGAGACAAAGAATACTTGAAAGCCTTAACAGCGGAGTTGTCAATTCAGCTGCACACGGAAACGAGACTTGCTCGCAAGAGTTTATCGGTAGTAACAGTTTTATAGTAGTAGCAGTGATGAAATAACAGCAGCGAGTAACAAAGACAGCAGTAGTGATTATAGTAAACAGCAGGATTAAAATACCGTAGGCACGGGGACGGATAACGGGCGTTGCATGGATGAGAGAAACTCATGTAACAATCATAGCGGGGCATTTGCGAGATAATAATAAAACGGTATCCAAGTACTAATCAATCAATAGGCATGTGTTCCAATTATAGTCGTACGTGCTCGCAATGAGAAACTTGCACAACATCTTTTGTCCTACCAGCCGGTGGCAGCCGGGCCTCAAGGGAAACTCATTGGATATTAAGGTACTCCTTTAATAGAGTACCGGAGCAAAGCATTAACACTCCGTGAACACATGTGATCCTCACATCACTACCATCCCCTCCGGTTGTCCCGATTTACGTCACTTCGGGGCCATTGGTTCCGGACGAGTGACATGTGTATACAACTTGCAGGTAAGATCATAAACAACGAATATCATGATGAAATAATAACATGTTCAGATCTGAGATCATGGCACTCGGGCCCTAGTGACAAGCATTAAGCATAACAAGTTGCAACAATATCATAAAAGTATCATCTACGGACACTAGGCACTATGCCCTAACAATCTTATGCTATTACATGACCAATCTCATCCAATCCCTACCATCCCCTTCGGCCTACGAGCGGGGAATTACTCACACATGGATGGGGGAAACATTGCTGGTTGATGGAGAGGCGTTGGCGGTGATGGCGGTGATGATCTCCTCCAATTCCCCGTCCCGGCGGAGTGCCGGAACGGAGACTTCGGCTCCCGCGACGGAGTTTCGCGATGTGGCGGCGTTACGGAGGGTTTACGGCGACTTCGACTTCTCCCGTGCGTTTTTAGGTCGAGGCGAATAAGTAGTCCGAAGGGGGCGTCGGAGGCCGACCGAGGGGGCCACACTACATGGCCGCGCGGGCCCCCCCTGGGCCGCGCCGCCATGTAGTGTGGGGCCCTCGGGCCTCCACTTCAATTGCCCTTCTGGCTCCGTTATTATTCGGGAAAATAGGCCCTTTCGTCAAAATCCCGAGGTTTTCCCGAAAGTTGGATTTCTGCACAAAAATGAGACACCGGAACAGTTCTGCTGAAAACAGCGTTAGTCCGTGTTAGTTGCATCCAAAATACACAAATTAGAGGCAAAACAATAGCAAAAGTGTTCGGGAAAGTAGATACGTTTTGGACGTATCAACTCCCCCAAGCTTAGCTTATTGCTTGTCCTCAAGCAATTCGGTTAACAACTGAGCGATAAAAGAACTTTCACGAACACATTTGCTCATATGATGTATACATTCTCATGATATGGCTAATACTTGAGCAGTTCATAATGAGGTACATGCAAATAAGATCATCTAACAGCTATGTCAATCATGAAGAGGTACCAACAATTAATAATAAGCATTATGAATCATGTATATAAGCGAGGATTGCAATGTTCATAAGAGAGTATGATAAAGTGGTATCTCGCTTGCCTGTATTTGATTGGCAAAACATAAATGCCCGGGCACCTTTGAAGTTCATAGAAAGACTAGAAGTAGTGATTGTCAAAGATAAGAGCATCAAAGTTATACCACAATCAATTATATTTTGAGACAAGCATATTATACTAAGAATGACAGTTGTGCTCTCAAGAAAGTGCTCAAAGAAAGGATGGAGACACAACATAAAAGTAAAAGATTGACCCTTCGCAGAGAAGCAGGGGATTAACATGCGCTAGAGCTTTTCATTTGTAAAGCGGGAGTAAAATTATTTTGAGAGGTGTTTGTTGTTGTCAACGAATGGTAATGGGTTCACCAACTACCTCGCCAACCGGACTTTCAAGAGCGGCTCCCATGAATTATTTGCATTTTTATGTGGCACTCCTTCCAACCTTTCTTACACAAACCATGGCTAACCGAATCCTCGGGTGCACGCTAACGATCTCATACCATGAAGGAGTGCCCTTTTTAGTTTAGTTTTATTATGATGATGACACTCCCCCCAACCTTTGCTTACACCAGCCATGGCTAACCGAATCCTTCGGGTGCCAGTCCAACAATCACAAACCATGGAGGAGTGTCTATTTAAGTTAATTAATTCGGGACTGGGAATCCCATTGCCAGCTCTTTTTGCAAAATTATTGGATAAGCGGATGTGCCACTATTCCATATGAGAGTCCGTCAAAAGTAAATGACAAGGTTGAAAGCTAAACACCACATACTTCCTCATGAGCTATGAAACATTAACACAAATTGAGAAGCATTTTGAAGGTTTTAAAGGTAGCGCATGAGAATTTACTTGGAATGGTTTGAAATGCCATGCATAGGTATTTATGGTGGACACTCTGGAATAACTTGGTTTTCATGTGTTTGGATGCACGAGCAGCGTTCCCGCTCAGTACAAGTGAAGTCTAGCAAAAAGACTAGGGAGCGACAAATCAAGAGAAGCGATGACTTGTCATAATCATGCTTGCGGCAAAATAAATTAAGCGAGGCATAAAAGTGATACAAGAACTCTGAAGCAATGTAAATCATTGAGGCTTAATTGACTCTTGTTCAGTCATATGCATGCGTGAGCATGTGCCAAGTCGATATAAATGAATTATTCAGAGGAGGATACCACAATGCCATACTTACTTATGAATAAAACAATGCAAGCAAACATCCATGACATGCTACTCATATTAATAGATTGGAGCTAATCATGAGAGATCATGAACTACTAGACTTTATTAAATGACATATACCTCACATGAACCAACTAAGCATGCTCACATGGATGAGTATATGTACAAAAATGAAAACAAATAGAGTTCATACCAGCCTCTCACCACAATCAGATTGTCGTAGATCGTCATTATTGCCTTTTCACTTGTGTAGCTTGGATAATATGAAATGAAAACCACGCTCCAGCCACCGAAGACCATTGAACTCAAGATGAACTTTACAAACCAAAGAAGAACAGCAAATATTTTTGGTGTTTTCGAATTTGAGAATAAGAACAAAAGGAAACAAGCAAACAAAGCAAAATCTTTTTGGGTTTTCTTATAGCAAACTAGCAATAGCAAATAAAGCGAAACAAATGCAAAAACCAAGATAAACAAATGATGAAAGAAACAACAGAAATATTTTTTGGTCTTTTTGTGTTTTGGGAAAGAAACAAAGTGGAAACAAGGAATAGCAAGCTAAAAGAAACACAGAAAAGCGAGATGGCAGAAATCTGCCAAAACATGACAGCAGTACAGAAATCGATTTTTACAAAAATCTTACGTTGCTCAGTTCGAAAAGTGTTCAACTAATGAAAGTTAGATAACAACCTGGGGAACATGCACAAAAATTTGCAACTCAAAATACTGTTCTGGCTGGGCGCACGAATTTTTACGGTAACAGTCCAGAATCTGTTTTCAGGCAGCACTTCCCCAAATATCATCTTCCTCTCATTAGAAAACCACTCAAAGAGACTAAACAAGTATATACAAGTATCCAGCAATCATAATATGCAAAGAATGAGTGATGCCGGTATACCTCCCCCCAAGCTTAGGCTTTTGGCCTAAGTGGAGTTCAATCCCATCGATCCCATGAAGTAGTGTCTCCGTAATATGAAGATGGGTCGTATTCCGGGTATGTGCTAGAAGAAGCACCCGGATATGTGACGGTGTGGTCGTAGGAGGTCCCGACGTCCTCGGAGTCATGTTGCTGGTGGAACTCTTGTATCTTCATATGTTCATCCACCTCCTCCTTAGTGCACGACCATGATTGCCTGTCAATGCGAGCAAACCTGGTTGGGGAAGAGGAATTTCTTTCTCATCCCCGTCAGAAAACAACATTCTATATACCATATTATCTAAAGTAGAGTCAGTTGTAACAAAATGATGACTCTTCATAGCAACAATATCAAGTCTCCTAGGGGCCAATGGCACATCATTAGGATCAATAGGAAGATTTAGATATGTTAAAACACGCGAGTGCAATAGTTCCTCCAAAAATAGGCCCCCTGGTAGACAGGCGGCGAGCAATAAGAGCACCAAGGTGATAGGATGTTTGACCAGTAAGTGCAATATTCAGGAAAGCAAGATGGTAGCTAGAGATATTACTAGTGTTCTCCCTACCAAGAATGCTAGTAGCAATGTAGTATGCAAAATACTTAATGGCGGGGAGTTGAATGTTCCTTATCTGGCCCCGCTGAATGGTGCGACAATCATCATCGGTAATCCCTCGATAGAGCTCCAACAAGTCCCGAGGGTTGTCATCAATCCTACTTGCTGTACCTGCAGGGACAATATCCAAAGCAAGACAAAAATCCTTCAATTGCATAGTAACAGGATTACCATAAATCCTGAATGCAACCGTTGGCTCATATTGTTTGTTGTTGAACTGGAAACTCTCGACGAAAATTTTTGTGAGCATATAGTACTGCTCCCTTTCATCTCCCATATAGGTAGCTAACCCTGCCCTGTTGACAAGGGTTAAGAAATCCTCCAATATTCCTGCATTCCTTAGAAAATCATAGCATGGAAAAGTAGAAGCATTAGGAGGCCCGTTGTCCTCTTCGGGCGCGAAGCTAGGCGCGAGGATGTCCTCGTTGTACGACCGCCTAATTTGGGTGGAGGACCTAGAAGGCCTCCCGGTGCTGGTTGTTCCCTTCTTGAACAATTCTCCAAATTTGAACTTCTTCATTTTCTGAAATTTTCAACAAACAATATAAAACTTGATTTGGTGACATATAATTGAGGGAAACTACCATAGGAACTTGCTAGAGTACTAATCATGCATCAAAACTAATTTCTACCAATTAGAACAAGCATGCAAGCTCACCAAACATGTTACCTACAGCAGCAAAATATTCAAGATATACTCAACCAAACAAAATTCTACTTGGATGGGTGGAGGAGTCACATACCAAGGAGCAAATGTGCCAAATTTCAACGGGAAATCTGAGCTGAGCAAAGAGATCGAGAAATCTGGAGTTCTTGAGCAAAAACGCGAGTGAGAGGAAATGTGTTCGAGTTTTTTCGGGAGAGAGAAGGTGCTGGGAGGAAGAGATGGCAAAGTGGGGCAAGGAGGGGCCCACACCACATGGTGGCGCGGCCAAGGTGGCCGCGCCGGCCTGTGGTTTGGCGCCCTCTGGTGCCCCACGGGTCATCCTCTGGTGCTCCCAGGTGCCTCGTCGAAAAATAGGACCAACGGTATAATTTTCGCGAATTTTTGAAAACTTTGAAAAATGCACATTTTCTGGGTATTAAGTTTATTATTACTGGCCAGGAAATTTTTTGAAATCTCAAATCAACTAAGAAACTTTGCAAATTAAAAGTGCTACAGCAACTAAAGCAAGTGGAGAAAGAAAGAGATGTTGTTTACCTCCTCTATGCATATAAAAGGTATTTGTTAACAAGGTTGATCAAGTCTTGCCACCAAATAAATTTTACATAGCATATGAAGAAATAAACCTCAAATCAATCATGTTACCTTGAATTGTATTGATATGGATCCAATCACAAGAGTTTGATATTCTTCTTTAGGCTCATATATAGGACAATCGATGGTTCCCACTTTGATAGTTCTCACATGAGAAATTGTATTAACTCCGCATGCTTTTTCAATCCTCTTGGGGAAATAGACGGTGTGTTCCTTATCATCAACATTGAAAGTAACCTTTCCTTTATTGCAATCAATAACAGCCCCTGCGGTGTTAAGAAAAGGTCTCCCAAGAATAATGGACATATTATCATCTTCGAGCATTTCCAACACAACAAAATCGGTTAATATCAAGCGGTTATTAGTAACTTGAACAGGAACATCCTCACATATACCAACAGGAATAGCAGTAGATTTATCAGCCATTTGCAAAGATATATCAGTAGGTATCAACTTATCTAAGTAAAGTCTCTTGTATAGAGAAAAAGGCAAAACACTAACACCGGCTCCCAAGTCACATAGAGCAGTTTTAACATAATTATTCTTAATAGAACAAGGAATAGTAGGTATACACGGTCGCCCAACTTCTTTGGAACTTTGCCATTGAAAGAGTAATTAGCAAGCATAGTGGAAATTTCCTCATTGGGGATTTTCCTTTTGTTAGTAACAATATCTTTCATATACTTTGAATAAGGAGGCAATTTAATAGCATCGAGTCAAAGGGATTTGCAAGAATAAAGGTTTCATCCAATCACAAAATTTATTATAGTGTTCTTCTTCCTTTGATTTTAGTTTCTTAGCAGGAAAAGGCATTTGCTTTTGCACCCAAGGTTCTCTTTCATTACCATGTTTCTCAGCAATAAAATCTTCTTTAGTATACTTTTTATTTTTAGCATGCTTTTCGGGTTCTTTTTCAACCTCTTCTTTATCGGGAGTATCATTCTTATCATTATCTTTATCATGTTCATTACCACTTTCGGTTTCAGCATCAGAAATAGAAATACTATTAGGATCATTAGCGAGGTTCGGAGGATTCTACAACATTTTTATGTTTCTTCTTCTTTTTCTTAGAATGAGCTCTAGGTTCAATGCGTTGAGAATCTTGTTCAATTCTTTTGGGATGCCCTTCAGGATATAGAGGATCCTGGGTAGAGACACCACCTCTAGTTGTTACTTCATAAGCTTGTTTTTCTTTATCATTATTTCCTAACAAGTCATTTTGCACTTTAGTGAGTTGATCAATTTGAGTTTGAATCATATGAAAATGTTTAACAAGCATCTTAACATCATTGGAGGTTCTCTCCACAATATCATGCAATTGACTAATAGCTTGAGAATTTTCCATTAGATGATTCTCTACTCTCATATTAAAATTTTCTTGCTTAACAATATAATTATCAAACTCATCTAAGCATTGCGCGAGGAGGTTTTGAATACGGAATATCTTCCCTAGTAAAGCGTTGAAGGGAATTTACCTCAATCATGGATGAAGGGGGAATTATCTCACATATATCTTCTATTGGAGGTAGATTCTTCACATCTTCAGATTTAATACCTTTCTCCTTGAGAGACTTCTTGGCTTCACTCATATCTTCATCATTCAATTTAATTAAACCCCTCTTCTTCACTATTGGCGTTGGAGTTGGTTCAGGTGTATTCCAATCATCATAATTCCGGCCTATTTTAGCCAATAATTCTTCGGCGTCGTACGGAGTTCTTTTCTGAAAACACAACCAGCACAACTATCCAGGTATGCCCTAGACTCAATGGTTAGTCCACTATAAAATATATCAAGTAAATCATGCTTTTCTAAATCATGGTCAGGCAGAGCTCTAATAAGAGAGCAAAATCTCGCCCAAGCCTCAGGCAATTTCTCTTCATCTTCCTGATCAAAATTATAAACTCTCTGCAAAGCGGCATGTTGAGCACTAGCAGGAAAGTATTTCCGAAAGAAAACAGCAAGCAATTCTTTTGGACTTTTAATAGAGCTAGGTGGCAAACTATTATACCAGGTTTTAGCGTCATCCTTTAATGAAAATGGAAAGATTTTAGCAACAAAGTAAGTACGCTTCTTAACATCATCAGAAAACAAGCTACTCAAAGTAGATAACTCAGTCATGTGTTCAACGACACTTTCTTTTTCGGTACCACAAAAAGGTGTTTTCTCAACAATAGCTATATGAGATAGATCAAGAGAAAAATCATAATCTTTATCCCTAATGTTTATAGGAGATGTGGCAAATTTAGGATCGGGAGACAGTTTATATCTAACGAGTATGTTACTGCAAGCAACTTTTTAATTTTTCTTGCATCGGTAGTAGCATGGCATTTTTCAATAAAATCATCATCAAGTTCCACATAATCTTCATCAAGATCATCACTAGAGTATTCAAGTTCGGGTGAATTAACGGGTGTAGTAACATCGGGAATTTCAGCATTTTCAATTTGTCTAGACCTAGCAATGGAAGCATCTAGAAAAGTTCCCAATGAACCACTATCATCAAGCACAGCAGAAATATTATCGGTATTATGAGAGTTTTCAGATTCAGCAGAAGTACCAGCATTTGAAGCATGTGGCGGTGAAACAAGTTTATCAATCACGAGATGGTGAATCAAGAGCGAGCAGAGGTACTCGAGTTGTACCTTTTCTTGTAGTGGATGGTAATATGGCGACCTTAGTATCGCGAGGTTTACCCATGATGGAGAATTTGCAGCGAACAATATTAATCCAAGTGAACTTCCAAATAAAGCTATGCTCCCCGGCAACGGCGCCGAGAAAATAGTCTTGATGACCCACAAGTATAGGGGATCGCAACGAGTCTTCGAGGGAAGTATTACCCAATTTATTGATTCGACACAAGGGGAGACAAAGAATACTTGAAAGCCTTAACAGCGGAGTTGTCAATTCAGCTGCACTGGAAACGAGACTTGCTCGCAAGAGTTTATCGATAGTAACAGTTTTATAGTAGTAGCGAGTGATGAAATAACAGCGACAGAGTAACAAAGACAGCGAGTAGTGATTATAGTAAACAGCAGGATTAAAATACGTAGGCACGGGGACGGATAACGGGCGTTGCATGGATGAGAGAAACTCATGTAACAATCATAGCGGGGCATTTGCGAGATAATAATAAAACGGTATCCAAGTACTAATCAATCAATAGGCATGTGTTCCAATTATAGTCGTACGTGCTCGCAATGAGAAACTTGCACAACATCTTTTGTCCTACCAGCCGGTGGCAGCCGGGCCTCAAGGGAAACTCACTGGATATTAAGGTACTCCTTTTAATAGAGTACCGGAGCAAAGCATTAACACTCCGTGAACACATGTGATCCTCACATCACTACCATTCCCTCCGGTTGTCCCGATTTCTGTCACTTCGGGGCCATCGGTTCCGGACAGTGACATGTGTATACAACTTGCAAGTAAGATCATAAACAACGAATATCATGATGAAATAATAACATGTTCAGATCTGAGATCATGGCACTCGGGCCCTAGTGACAAGCATTAAGCATAACAAGTTGCAACAATATCATAAAAGTACCATCTACGGACACTAGGCACTATGCCCTAACAATCTTATGCTATTACATGACCAATCTCATCCAATCCCTACCATCCCCTTCGGCCTACGGCGGGGGAATTACTCACACATGGATGGGGGAAACATTGCTGGTTGATGGAGAGGCGTTGGCGGTGATGGCGGTGATGATCTCCTCCAATTCCCCGTCCGGCGGAGTGCCGAAACGGAGACTTCGGCTCCCGCGACGGAGTTTCGCGATGTGGCGGCGTTACGGAGGGTTTACGGCGACTTCGACTTCTCCCCGTGTGTTTTTAGGTCGAGGCGAATAAGTAGTCCGAAGGGGGCGTCGGAGGCCGGCCGAGGGGGCCACACTACATGGCCGCGCGGGCCCCACTGGGCCGCGCCGCCATGTAGTGTGGGGCCCTCGGGCCTCCACTTCAATTGCCCTTACGGCTCCGTCATTATTCGGGAAAATAGGCCCTTTCGTCAAAATCCCGAGGTTTTCTCGAAAGTTGGATTTACTGCACAAAAACGAGACACCGAAACGGTTCTGCTGAAAACAGCGTTAGTCCGTGTTAGTTGCATCCAAAATACACAAATTAGAGGCAAAACAATAGCAAAAGTGTTCGGGAAAGTAGATACGTTTTGGACGTATCACGGCCCTGCACTCATCATTACCCATAGGGGTTCAAAATGGAGCTAGGGTTCCCAACAATAGTTGGCATCCCTCTAGCTCAAGCAAATATAGCACAAGAGTCATCACTGCACAGTAGTTCATCTCATTTATCCACTAATACATGATAAAACTGCATAGATAAATGAAGTAATCAACTGACAAGCAACAGAGACACTTGCTAAGCATCAACTAAAGCCTTACAAGCATAGACACATGCTTATTCAAGCAGAAGCATCTACCATTACATGGTGGAGTGCTATACAATAGCACAGTTACCCATCAGTAATCACAGAGAGATATCACAGTGAGCTAATCAAGAAAATGGTGATCATATGATCACCAGAGCTTGCAAGAGCAAGCTAGAGCATCAGTAACTCACTGGAGTTACTGATTGCTACAGATAAGCAACAATTGCATCAACAGAAATTGTATAAACAATTTTATAATTGTATCCAGAAGCACATCATCAAGAATGGATGAATCTGTGCAACTGGATAATCAAGCAAACCCTAGTATTAGCCAGAGCTTCACAGCAACAACACACATGCATGATTGGCACTTGCAAATGCAAGCACTGCTAACAACAGTAAGCCAAGGAAGCAAGAACAGAGGCAGGCACAAATGATTCGAGCAACAACAATAGCTAGGGCTAGTGAAGCAAGCATAACAACAACCACAACATATCCAGTAGCACAGTAGGAACCAAGTGACAGCAGCAAGAGCATGACAAGTAGAGCGTAGCAGCAGTCAGCACAACAGCAGTTCATGCAGTAGAGCATAGCAGCAGCCATCACAGCAGCAGAGCATGCAGTAGAGCAATAGCAACAACAACAAGCACATCAATGGAGCAGCACGACATGCCCAACATCCTCAGAGAGGGAGGCTTGGCCAGTAACCCTAGAACCTAGAGAAGAAGAGGAGAAGAGAGGAGGGGTAGCAGGAGGTGTGTACCTGGAGCAAGGCGCTGCAGGCGTGTCCATGGCGGCACGGCGGGACAAGCCTGGTCACAACGGCACCAGGCCGTGACCAAGCCGTGGCTACGCCGAACACCACTGCTCCGGTGCACCACCAGCAAGCCCTGAGCACCACCATGGCGCCCAGGTGCATCAGCGCGACGAGAATCGCCGCGTGAAACGCAACCCTAGTTATAGTAGGGGGTCGAGGATGAGCGGAGCCGACGAGATCTTCCAGATCGAGGCGAATAGGAAGCGGTGGCGTCGCAAGGCGGTTCGATTGCGACCAACCACGCCGCCAGGGACCACCAGAGACGGCCGGGAGACGCCGGCGATGGCGCTGGTGACGCAGTGTCGCGAGAGAGAGGTGAGGATAGGGTTAGGTCAAGGAGAGGATGACGCGAGCGAGTGGGCCGGTTGGGCCGATCCCAACAGGCTAGTCCAACCAAACCACTCGGTCGGTCTGACCAGTGGGACCAGGGAGGGGCAAAATGGTCATTTGACCATGGGATTTTTTATAAATTTGAAATTAAATCTAAAAAACCCTAGAATAACTCTAGAAAAATAAATAAAAATATGAAGACCACTTAAAATTTTGAGAGCTATTTAAAATAAATACTTTCATCATAAATTGAACAAATATTAAAATTTAGAATGATGAAATATTACCAATAAAATTGAATAAATAAGTTCTTAGCTTTTAAATAATTAAAATAATATAAAATTGAAATCAAAGAAAATAAATATTTTCTTTGAATAAACTCCTTAATAAAAATCACAAAGGATTATTTTAATAACTCTTACGGAGTATTTATAAATTGTGCTTATAAGCCACCTCTGACATGAAATAAAGAAGCATCGGGAAGGGGGAACAACCCTAAAATCGAAAGCATGCATATTTGGATCTTTAACTATTGCCCTTATCGGACAGTGATGCTAGCTTTCAGAAACAGAGGACCAGGGTCAGTCCAAACAATCCAACTGCACTACCTTGCAGTCACCAGGCAAGTTCATCGCTTGCTCATGTCAATAGGATTATTTTTATCAAATTACTTGCAAAGTACTATACTTATCACTCTTGCATGAAAAGCGAAAATACTATTTTCATAACTGGACCTTTGAGTTATCCTCTATGGACCCGGGAGGAGCTCCAATGTGATGTACATATGTGGCTTGTAATCTTAAGTGAGAAAAATAAAGCCCAGCTATGTTTCTGTTGTACTAGTCTAAGGGATGTAATATTTGTGGATTGGTACTTCGCACATGTTATGTCAGTGACTGGCATATTACAACATGCAGTGGTATGCAGGGTCACACCACAACAGGTCCCTTGACATCCTGTACCGGCGCCGGAACATTTTTCCTTGAACACCGGATCGGTGCGGTGGAAGTAGTCCTTGTGGAGCCGCAGGTGCCCTTCCACTCTATTGCGAGGCAGTTTTTTTGAGCGGCCCTTCACAGAGCCCCGGTGCACCGGCGTCTGGCTTGAATTGTACTCGTGGAGGATGGAGGCCGCAGCAGTAGCCATTGTCTGCGTCGACTGATCGGACTCCTCATCGGAAGAGGAGTCAACGATCTCCGCGCGGAACTTGTCCAACATCTGCCACATGTCCATTTGCATGGGTAGGAACTGCGGATCAATGGCCGCACACAATAGCGTCGAAAACACGAGTAAGAAAACTACCAGTGCAATTGACCGAACAGGTCGTGGGCGGCGAGGCTGAGCAGCGCAACCGGCAAAGTTTGGCCCCCAAATAGGCGACAGGTGCGCGCCTGAGCCTACCCTGACTGAGATACTGATGTTTGGCGCGGCGAGGACCGAGCCGACGGCATGTACTACGGCGGTGCGGCGTGGCGGCGGCGGGTGGGGTTGGGGTGGTGGCGTCGCACTAGGACATCAAAGAAGGGGAAAAGTAAGCAAATCGAAGCGGTCGATTCCGCTATCCCTGACGTGCGGGACCAAGTAAGAAAATGAGGACGCTCGGCGCGACCGCGCAACATCCTCGGAGATACAAAACCTGGCGCATATTTGGGCCAGGTTTGCGTCGCCGTGGACGGCCCGGTCACTTTGCATCGCCCCGCTGGAGCAGGGCCCAGATGCATTTTCGGTCTCCACGGATGCAAACGGTCAATCAGCGTCCGTTTGCATCGCCCCATTGGAGATGCCCTTAGAGCATCTCTAGCCGCGTGCCCCAAAGCCTCTTTTTGTCCCGCGCGGCCCAATACGGTGTCCGGCTCCCCGAGCCCATCCCCGCTACATAGGGGACGCTCCGGGCATACTGGACACAACGAAAAGCGAGGCGAGGAGACGCAGGCCCGACGCGTCAGCAGCACATTCAAGTTTAAACCTAACCATCGCCTACCTCGCGACGGAAGTTATTGGCGCGCCGTGACACACGAACGAAGCGCCGCATCTTTGCCTTAATGGCGACGGAGGGGCAGGCGAGATGTCTCGTCGGTGCTGCGCAACCTCCACGCGTAGCCGGCGTTCGCATGCCAACGCGCGTTCCCGTGCTTTCTTCCCGCCGCTTCTGGCATCTTCCCGCGCTATCTTCCCACCTCTTTTGGCGACGCCAGCGTCTATAAATGCCCCCGGCTCAATGGCAGCCACCACAGCCGCCGACACCCCTTTCTCCGTCGCAAGCCCAGCCCTGCGTAATGATGAACCGCCCCGGCGCCGGCCAGTTCCCTCCTCCACCATCGTCTCCACCACCTCCACCACCCGAAGCACCGTAGTTCGACTTCGAGCCGGAAGCTGACGAGAACACGACGTGGGAGGAGGCGGCGCTGGCGGACACCATAGCGGTGTTCGACGCCGCCACGGCGGAAGAGGCGCGACGGCGCCGGGCGGAGGAGATGGGCGAGCAGTGGCGTGTAGAGCGGCAGCTCCTGCACATGGAGCGAGATTTCCAGTACCGTGATTGGCGGGAGGCGATGGAGCAGCGGTGGCGGGAGGCGGTGGAGCGTCAGCAGCGGCAGGCGGTGGAGGAGCGTCAGCAGCGGGAGGTGACGCTAGAGGCAATGGAGGCGGCCTGGGGGGCGCGGGCGGATGCGTTGGCGACGGAGGCCGACGCGTTGGCGGCGCAACTGGAGGCGAAAATGGAGGAGGAGAAGGAGGAAGAGGAGGAGGACGACGACGACTTCGAGTGGTCCGATGATGATGGGCCGCACCCGGACGAGACGGAGGATCAGCAACGAGCGCTCGTCGAGTCCTTCGAGTCGGAGAAGATGCTCCAGGGTAACACCCGTGCCCGCGAAGACGTGCAGATTCGCCGCGCCATCGAGCTCTCCCACCAGGCGGCGCAGCAGGGGAGGGCAGGCGACGACGCGCTGCTGGAGTAGCGGCGTCTGGTCACCGCCCTACGCATGGAGAGGCGGCGCACGCAGCAGGAGCTGCACGGAGGGGAGGTGACGACGGGGCGGGGCCGTCGAACGCACCGTGGGCGGCCAGTAGGCTAGGGTTTAGATGAAATCTAGTCATTTTCATTCAAACTTGTAATATATAATCAACTTTGAATGAAACCTTTATTTTCGTGTATTTTTATTTATTTGGGGTGCGCTTTTGGGGGACGCGGCTGGAGAACGACGTCCCCCAAACACGACACAAAGGAAACACGTCCCCAAAGTTCGACTCGGTGCTGTTTTAGATGTTTTGGGAACGCTTTAGAGAACACGATTGGGGATGCTCTTCCACTGCGACGACATGCACCGTTTCCCTTCACCAAACTCTTGAACAATGCATATGACTAGCGTGTACCACGGTCTGGGCCACCGCTTTGGTAGCGGATGTTACCCTCTTCCGCTCTTCGGCGTAGCGCCTTTTGCACCGGCACTACACGTCTGCCTATGTGGCAAGGTAGGCCTAAATGCTTGGTTAGATAGTACTGTGCTGACTAGCGCTACCTAAATGCTTGCGGCGACCGTAGATGATTTTGTCGCAGACGAGTGGCACCAGCAGGAGGCGGAGCGGCAGTGGCTACGGGAAGCGAACGTGTGGAGCTAGGAGGTGCTGGACATGAGGAGGCGCTAGGATTACCTGCGACTACGTGGCGTGTGGAGGCGCTGCAACAGCAGCTGCAGACGCAGAGGGTGGAGCAGTAGCGACGGTGGGAGGAGTTGGAGCTGCGGCAGGAGGCGGTGTTCACGGAATTGGCGGCCTGGGAGGAGGAAGCGGTGGCGGCGGAAGTGAAGGACGACGAGTCCATCAACTGGTTTGACGACGGGCCATACGCGGAGGAGAAGGCGGCGCAACAGAAGGCGATCCTCGAGTCCTTCAAGTCGCTCAAGAAGGTGGAGGACGACGCCCATGCCCGTGAGGAGGATAATGAGGAGCTGTGGCGCCGCACCGTCGACCTCTCCATCGAGGCGGAATGTTGTTTCTCCGCCGAGCATAGGGAACGGCTACGCGAGGATCGGAAGAGGCGGCGAGTGGCGTACGAGAAGCTAGGATTCAGCCAAGCAGGGCCATCCAACGCACCGTTGAGCGGCCAGGAGGCTACAAGTGTAGCAATGTAGCATATTTATAATATATAACTAAAATGAAAAATCTTTATTTTAACTAAAAAATTCTATCGGGGCCGTCGTATTGGGAACGCCCCCGATACGGTAGTGCTCCCGAACGGAGGATGACGTGGCGACGCTCGTGATACAATAGTACCGGCGCACCTGCTGGCGGCTATTTAAGAGACATCGGTAAAGATGTTCTAACATGGCCCAATCCCACCAACCCTCTACATCTCACACCCACGAAAAGGCTATGGCCTAGGACGGCAGTGGTGGATCCTCTCGCTTCCCCTCTTAAATCCTTCTCTAAAATTGCCACATCGAAGCAATTTTTTGGTGGATTTTTCTCTCCATCCCTCCCCTTAGGTATTCTCCTCGGATCTCACAATTTTATCAGAAAAATCTCCCACACTGGCCTTATTTTTGCTACTATAGGTTGTAAGCGACTGCACAACAGAGCGTGAGGCATGTGCAATTACACGCGCTTGATTAGCATAAGCTTCCGAATGAATCAGGTGGACAGTCGCCCAACGCGTCGACTAATATGAGGAAGGAAGGCCGACATGGGAACGGAAAGGATGGCGGGAAAGGAATGGAATGCTTGTTGCACATGTGTATCGCACCTATTGGCAGCCTGATCTCTCGCTCTCCGTTCTTAAATCAAACATGGTCAAATGGAAACCGACACAAGCTTTCCCTTAATCTTGCTGCTGCCACACACATGGACGTCACGCATCGGCCAAAAATGGCTAAGCCTTAGCGTGCGTTCCTCGACGGCGATCTCCACCGTTGCGGCCTCGACGGCGACATCACTCGTCGCTGTAACAGTTGGGAATATTTTTTGAAACGAGGCAAAAAAGCTTTTGCCTTATATTAATATAGGAGGAGCAAACATAGGTCTAGCTGATGCCAACAACAAAAACAAAAGAAAGGGGAAGGAGAAAACCCCAAAACTAGAGAAAAGGGAAAAAGGGTCAGCTCACGAGCTCGCATAGGTTTTTAGCGCCGGCAAGAATCCAATCTCTTCCTTCTTCCCTGATCTTGTGCATGATGACCGAAGGCAAAGAGGATTTATTATTGAAAACTCGCTCATTTCTTTCCATCCAAATCTCCCACGCGATAAGCAAGATGGCAGTCCGTAACCCTTTGGGAGAAGAGGAAGGAGTCTTGGCGATGGCGTGCCGATAATCCAACACTTTCTGCCTTCCCGACCCAAGGCAGCGGAGAAGATCCGGGCAAGAAAGCCATGAAGCCGCAGCAGCCCATATCCTTCTGGAGAAACGACATTCGAAAAGGATATGTCACGCCGTCTCGGGGTGCATCTACAAAGCCGACAAGAAGGCTGGTGTGGCCACCCCGTTTGGCGAGACGGTCCGCGGTCCAAAGGCGGTTCTGAACGGCGAGCCAGGCGAAGAAGCGACATTTCGGTGGAGCCCAAGTTTTCCACACGAGATTACCGAAAGAGCATGGCAAAGCGGTTAGGAACTGGACCTTGTAGGCGGAACTGGTTGAGTAGCAGCCATTTGGCGACATGGTCCAGATGATGGAGTCCGAAATGCCAGGGGACAGTTGGGAATATTATTTTCGCCATTTTTGTTCCTTGCGAAAACGCTGTCGGGACGCGTGTGGCTCTGTCATTGGGTGTCAAATACACGTGTCCTTGACCAGAGGTTGACGGCCACACGCGTTGGACGTTCATTGGCCGCGGAGCTTTCCATACTAAATCTGCCGTAGACGCGCGGTCGTTTTCCGTAACCGGAATCGTAGCAGAAAAAGAAACGAAATGTTTTTTCCTTGTATTTTATCCGGATCGGTTTTGGACAGTTTCCTCGGGATTAGACTGTCACTTCACTTCTTTTGTTTGCATGATGATCTTGGGCTAGGCAGCAGCAAGCACCGCCAGTTTCTATCAGGTCCATGTGTCGAAAGGACCTTCTCCGGATTTTCCTCGGCGGCCATGGAATCCAGATCGCTTCTTCTCCCGGACGTCCGAAATATCTTCGCTCACTCAGGCGCATGCATAATTGGCCGCATGGAGGAGCACATGATAAATCGCATGGAGGGCCGGTGACGTGAAGGGAAATTCTCCTCCCCGCAAACAATGAAGACGAACAAGAAATTTTCCGAGGCGGTCGTGGAATCCCCATCGATATCGATTATCCAATCCGTCCGAAATATCTTCTATATATATAGCCTCAGGTGCGTGCGTTCGAACTGCATGCTTACTTGGTCAGTCAACGACACTGCTTCTAGTTGTACTCCATGACAAACCGCACGGTTGGCCGGTGACGTGAAACTCAAATTTGTCCTCCCCGGAAAACGATGAAGAGTTGAAGACCAACAAGGAAAAAAGCATTGCTAGCAAGGCCATCTCCACACTTCCAACCAAGTTCGGGCACACAAACTATGTCCGTTTTGGTGAGACCACGAACAAAATTATGCTTGCGTACTCCTCTTTGTCCGTTAGGGCTGGGGCAAAACGATCCGATTTTTTTTTCCACCATCATCGGCACCACGATGACTAATGCCGACTACACATTCCCACATGCTTCCCAGGCCACTGGGTGCTCTAAGAAAAATGAGTAATATAGAAGGTATCATGCGGGAAAATAGCAGCAAGAACCCGGGTGCAAGTGCACCTATTTTCTCTAATATTGGAAAAATAATATTTCAAAATCTCAAAAAATTGAAATAATTTTTTTTCATGTACATATTATGTTGATACTTACTTGTGTAAGTTTTTACGGAGAAATACTATAGTATGTGGCCTACATGAAAAATAACAAAATATAGAAATGACACTATAATGATTGATTGTGTACTGTCGGGAGTAGGAAAGTCCACTTTCACATTTATGTGGTGTGCATGCATGAGCGGCATGCAATGCATTAAGGCCATCTCCAACGGGGAGACCCAAATCGGCGGCGCTGGGCTATCCATTTGCGTCTGTCTGGATGAGTGTGCGGACAATGGCTGGCGTCCGCCCGACCGTTTGGATCGCGCGCTACACCCAACGTGGCCAAATATGGGCCGCGGCCAAAGTATTTGGTATTTATCCTTTAACTCAATATAAGGCATATAAAATCATAAGAAAAACATAAATAAGTTTAAATTATCCAGATTTATTACATAAAATTATTGTCCACCTATTAAATGGCAAAGTACTTATTTAAATAAAATGTAAAATGATGCAAATAGCCTAGGCATTGTTTTATTCTGATTTTCATCATTGTTGTTGTTTGCAACATTGTTGCCAACATGCGCCCACATGTGCTCAACCAAATCACCCTGGAGCTGGTTGTGAACCATTTGGCCCCGAATTTCGTGATGCACATGGAGGATATCCTAGAATGAAGCCAGACCACCTTGAGGAGCAACCAACTCTCCCTCGCCTTCCCAATCATCATACAGTGAATCATCCCGCTCTATCTCAACAGTCATGTTATGCATGATTACACAAGCGGTCATCACCTCGCGCATGGTTTGCACACTCCATATTCTAGCAGGGTGCTTGACGATAGTCCAACAAGCTTGGAGGATACCAAACGCCTGCTCGACATCTTTCTGGGATGCCTCTTGCTCTTTGGCAAAACTTGCCTCGTGCTCTGTATTGGGACGACGGTTTTTCTTCACGCTGGAGAGCGTTGTAGCACATTGACGTTATTGTGTGAGCCGACCATTCTGAAAAATGAGTGTCAAATACATGTGTCATGTGAAGCAACGGTTTCAAGAATCACTGTGCACCCCTCAGAATGACCCTTGAACGACCTGCTAACCAAAAGGTCAGTTCTTACTTCCAATACATGCAATCTATGTTGTCAAGCATCCCAGGAAACCCCTTGAAAGCGTTGATTTACAACAGACGAGTTGTGTCCTCTGCAGTAGGTTATCTCAAAAATTCACCACCAAACACATCGATCACTGCTCTGCAGAATCTATACATCGCTTCCAAGCTGCCAGACTCGCTCATCCGGACGTACTCATCTACGTAGTCACCGGCAACAACATATGCTAGCATCCTATTAGCTGCCGTGCATTTATGATATGAAGATAGGCCTACCTTGCCAACTGCATCATGTTTGGCGATGAAGTAGTCGTCGTAGACCTTGACGACATCCATTATCCGGTTGAACAATGGTCTGGACATCCGAAAATATTTGCGGCATGAACAATGCCTTGCTATAGTGGAAGTAGTCGTAAAAGAGCATGTCGTGGACGCGTTCTCTTTTGCAATCCAAGGCCGGCGCGCGTTCCGGTAAGGACCCCCGGTACACGGGGATCTGCGCGACATTGTGCTCTTGGATGATCAATGCAGCCTCCATGAGCTAGCCGTCGTCGAACTCATCGTCTAAGGACGTGTCGATGATGTTCTTGTAGAAGAACTCGTCGCCGCTATCCACCATGATCTACAAGTGAAATAGGTCACATTAGTTGACCCATTTCATCGAATAATAATCCAATTCCTCCGTAGGGACCCGCAATAATGGTCGCCTCGGCCGACTTTTGGCCTGGAAGTACGATGCACAAGAGCTCACCTCTTTCGGCAATGGCGAAGCTGATGACGGCGGTAGGACTTGCGACGGCGAGAGTACTACAACATCGACAGCAACGTCCTTAGACACTGCACCGAGACCGCGAAATCACAGGCAAAACCGTCGGGGCGCGTCCTATGCTGCCGATCCGACGGCGGCGTCTTGACGTCGGTGGCCGGCGTCGACAGCGGTCGCAAATCGGCGGTGGTGGGGTGGCGGCGGAGTGGGGGAGGGGGAAGTTGTCCGCGAGGGGGTTTTGGTTTGGGAGGCATGCATGCGGGTCAAGGGAGGACGCAAGAGGCCAGCTCTCGGCGTCTGCGATCACGCAAACCAGACCCAGATTTAGACCGGTTTGAATCGTCCCAAACACCGTCGACTCCGTTTTAGAGATGCATCCGTACGAGTTTGGCCATATATTTATCCGCTTCAACTAATCTGGACGCGTGGCCCGGGATGGGTCACCTGTTGGAGATGGGTAACGCCTTCCGTTCCCGTCCTTTGTCGTCATGGTCATGGGTCAAATGTCGCAGGCAGCATGCACACCAGGGGAGCCGGGACGGGCAGGTACGTGCCTTTGCCCCATTGGCGCTAGCGCCCACCAGCAACAGCGACGCCGCCGCCCACGCTTGCTTCCGGCGCTTTTTCCGATCGGGAGAACGATCCGGACCGTCTTCAACGACGAGATTTCATTATATAAATCCTCGTCCCTGTGCCGTTGTTGATCACGTCAGTTATCTGCTCTAATCAGGTGCCCTTTTTGTCCCAACTAACAGAACTGATCGATTAGCGACGCCATTTTCTAGTGGGAAAGGTGTTTTGGTCGGCGAATTCTTTTCTGTTGTTTGCGTATAGCACCACACCAGCGCGCACTTTGCATATTTGCCACACCATGTGTCACTGACATGTGGTGGTCATAGGGCAAATATGCAATAAAAAATGTAAAGTGTGGCAAATATGCAAATATTCCCATTTTCCAATGTCCCCGCTAACTACAACTATAACTACAACTATAAGAGCATCTCCAGTCGCATCCCTCAAAGCGTCCTTAAAGGGATTTGGGACGCGCGAACAAAAAAACGTTCCTAGTCGCGCTCCAAAGGTTTTTTTTGTCCGGCGTTGCCCAATATGGTGTCCGGCGTCCCGAGCCCGTCCCCGCTACACAGGGACGCTCCGGACACGCCGGACACAACGAAATGAGAGGCGAGGAGGCGCGGGCCCGACGCATCAGCGGCTCGGATGCTCAACCGCCGCCTACGTAGCGACGGTGCAGTTGCCGGGAAGCGGAGCCATCGCATTAGCAATCGCGTCGACCGACGCGCCAACCGTCGGAATGGAGCGCGGACTCCTCGGAAGAGCAACCGCCGCTCTCTTCGACTTCCGCCCGCCGTTCATCCGCGCTCAATAAGACCCGTACGTAGGCGCTTTCGGAGCTTCAACCGGCCGCCATTCATCCAAACTTCCATCTGACACCTCCATCGACGATGAGCTACATCTCACAGCTTCCATACGACACCTCCAGCGAGGGCAAGTCTGCTGGATTTCGTCATTGGTGGGACAGAACCCGGACGCCCAGCTGCGGCGACGATTCCCCGCCTGCAGTTGACAGCAAGGAGGAATGGTTGGGCGTAGAGGAGGACGCGGAGGAGGAAGGGTCAGAGGAGGCGGCGACGGCGGTGGCCCGTGCGAAGGCGGAGGCGGACGCGAAACCGAAGGCCAAGGCCAAGGCGCAACCGGCGAGCACCAGCGACAGGAGGACACTAGTTCCTCCGACGAGTAGGCCGACACCGCCTCTTCGGAAGAGGTGACGAGCAGGAAGCGCCACCGTGATGACGACGACGAGGCGGGGCCATCATCGAAGAAGAAGACGAAGTAGTTTAAAATAATTTATATGTAATTTAATTACGTTTTTTCGATGTTTTTCGAAGTTTTATATGTAATTTGTTCATGTTGAACCGATTTAAATATTAGTAAAGAGTTTTCTTCTATCTATTTAAATTATTTTTAATGTTTGAGGACGGCTTTGGGGACGTGACTGGGAAGTAACGTCTCCCAAACGCGGAACGAACAAAACACGTCCCCCAAACGCTCGATCCGACACGGTTTGGAGAACGGTTTTGGGGACGTGACGAAAGATCTAACTGACTCGATTAAGATTATTCAGTAAACCAAATCTTGCAGCATAGGAGAAAGATCCGTGACGACGTTACGACCACCCATTGGCCATGCGCGAGTTACCTAGCTTAGTGTAGGTAGACGACATACTCATTTATCACGATTTACTAGTAGCATGTATTCCACCATACAGTAATATAAGATGTTATTCTTGGGACTCTAGTGTTGAAATATTGGACCCATGTGAGTGATCCATATTAGAATCTAGATTTTTTTATAAATTTTAAAGCCCACATATACGGCAACCATGTGAGTTTGTGCCTAAGTTGGTGGCAGCTTACAAAGGAGTGGCATGCAATAGGTGGAAAGTTTAGGCCCACATGGAAAGTTGGGCGGAAACTATATCACCTTATAAGGTGAGTTGTTTCACCACTAGTAAGTGAGTGAGAAGAGGATTGATACAGACACGTTCCTCCTTCTCGCTCGTCTCATCTCGACTCGGCGTGCTCGTGCTGAGTGGATTGGGTCTCGAGCCGAGATTTTCCTTTCTTTTTGCAGTTCGAAAAAATAAATAGAGTCCTAGACGGCCGCGTAACAGTTAGTCGGGTCGGGTCGCTCCTAGATCGTGGGATAAATGTAATCGACTCGAAACGTGTGGCGTAGGCATGGCTCATGTTGCCTAGGGTTTCCTGTGCCTATATAATCTCTTGCCCGACTATCGCATAAACATATCTGATACACGAGTTAGGGTTTTTTCATCTCTCTCTGCTTGCACCGCCATCGTAGCCCTACTCCATCTCGCCCGCCGGCGTGCACCGGCAAATTGAAGAGCAGGTCTCTAGGACCTCTCGTCTTTGCAATCATGTACGGAAGAGAGCGAATTAAGTTTTTGGGAAGCGCTATGCGCGACTGCTGACACGGGCAGTCTTCCGTCAAGTAAGACGGTGCTGCCTACCGTCGTCTTCAACGCCGTCTACTTCGACCGTCGTCAACAACCTTGCCATCAATAACGTTATTGTTGCGACGGCGACCGCTACACCTCCACTAGATCGGTACGTGCGACTTATCCCGATCTGTTAAGTGATGACTGTTGTCGTTTACACTGGTACTGTTCATATTGATTACTGCATCTAGTATGTTCAAGTTTCACATGTTAGTAGTTGTTGTTGTCATGCTTAGTATCATGAAGTTAATCATGAAAACTGTGCCTAATTATCCAACATCTAGATGCTATTTTTGTGAGAAACATAGTACAACGTAGCCGCTCGTATACACGTCATACACTTACCCTTCACCACATGCGCCTCGCTGTCGACGGAAACGTCGCCTCCCACTGAAAGAATATTTCGTCTTTATGAGACACACAAATGTCAAACCTGGGGTTTGAAATCTGGTGGGTTAGGGGTACAACCACCCACCTAACCACCCAATCTCAGGTTGGTTCTCAGTATAAGATGTTATCATAACTAACATACATGTATTGGTTGTAATACCATTTTTTTTATTATGGAACGAAGGGAATATAAAAGATATTTTGATGCCACCTAAATAATAATATTACTATTATTATTATAATACCGGAAACTCAGAATGGAGAATGACCTTCTTGTAGCTCTTTAATTCGAAAATTCAAAAAAAAATTAAAGTTCTATTTTTAAAATAATTATAGGTTATCAATGATATATATATACAATTGGCGTGAAAAATCTAAGTGCAAAATACTACTAGGCTACACAAAAATTACAAAAGCGTGGATCTGAAGAAAGTAAACAGTACACATTTTCAGAATTCCAAATTCGTCAGATCTTTGCTTTTGTTTATAGCTCAAAGGTACCAAGAATTTTGCACTGAGATTATGCACGTCCATGTTACACACCATTGACTACCTATAAAATTGTTTCCCTTTTTTATATCTAGAACTATTATTTTCAAAAATATTAAACTAAAGGACTCCATGGAGCTCGGGACCCATTTGTCCACACCTGAATAAGGCGTCCTGTAAAGGATTTTGCGTTGAGGCTTTAGATCGAGAAGGGGGTTTCTGGCTTCCGAGCTCTAGTGATTCCTTTATGTTTTAAATCTCAAATATCACATTTACAAATTTTCTAAAAAACCAGAGAAACATTTTTGATAATCAATAATGTATCCCAAAAAACATGCAAAATATCCAGTTAAAATATTCTATATTTTGAGATTGTCACAAATGACAGTTAGAGTGAGTCTGAGTATGTGAACAATGCACATTTCCAAAAACTCCAAAACTTATAAGATTAATCATTTTTGTGTAATCTATAATACAAAGTGTTTTACATGCTTTTAAGTTGTAAGATACATCACTGAGTACATGAAGTTTTTTTAATTTTTTTTAACTTGTAAGTGTGATTTTTTAAGAAAAATAAATTAGAGCTACAGAGCCAAAGAGAGTTTTCGGTTTAGGCCCAACTTCCACTTTAAAAACACTTTTGTACCCAAAACAAAATGTAACTACACCAATTGAAAAATGCGGAGCCAGCCACCTGCTGACCGGTAGTTGGGCAGCATAATCTAAAAGACCACACACGTGTCAGGCCTATCTTTTTCGCGGAGTAGGTTGGGCCAAAAAAACGAACCGCTTTTTCTATATATAAACATTAGCTAGTGGCAACATATTCACTCTGCTGACAGCTGATCGGTTCCGTTAGCAGTCTCTGTTGCACTTTGGCGCATGCAGATGCTTCTAGCAATAAGCTTTCCAATATTTTTTCTTGTTCAATCATTTTGCTGGCCCTTGTGTGCTTGATCTATATTTCTTGGTAGCGGCTCGCCTACCGTTTCTGTTTAGTGGTCCTTGTGTGCTTTATCTCTATATTTTTTGGTAGCAGTCACTGGACTAATAATGTCTCGAATTGATCGGGTATAGTTGTGCTCGGAAGGGATAGATGCGTGCTATGGCACTCCGTCAAATACGCATGGACCATAGAGCTCCTGAACTACCATGTTTTGTGTAGAAAATTAATTAAGCTGGCACACTGCACTTGCTTACGATTGATATCTCCTGTCCGCAAGTTAGGTATCCTCTGCAGTTCATTTAAAATAATATGACTTGGTCTAACTTATTGGTCGATCGTCAGACAATAACATGCATGATACAGCATCCAGTTAAGTGAGCTAGGCAAGTTAGTCGGTCAGTACTCACCGGTCACTTCCCCAGCATAATGGAGCAAGCTAGATAGCTTAGCAAGTTGCGAGTTCGATCGTGCACTTGTAGGCGCAATTGCAAGTTGCAACGAGGCATTGCCAGTGGGATAATTATCACGCCTACCGCCCGTCCGCGCAATGCCATGCATCACGACACTAGGTGGTGTAGTTTGCACCACATGCGCCTGTCCTAGGGTCACGTATACGTACGACTGCAACATTCTACTACTCCATCCGATATATATTACTTGACACTAATATAGATACATTTAGATATATTTTAGTTCTAGATATATTCATACTAGTGATAAATAGTATGAATAGGAAGAAGTATAACATGCGTGTGCTACTTGATTGAATGTGGGGCGCAAAAATCATTCGACAACTCAGCTAGCTAGCTAGAGGAAATTGCACATTCCACCAGATCCCGCTCATAGCATTGCACATACCACCAGGTTCATGGAAATTTTGCACATTCCACCAGGTCTTGCTCTAATGAGTTGCAAGCAAGTCTAATTCCCTATTAATAGCTAGCCTAACAACAAAAATACAACGCTACGTTGTTTTAGCCAAGTGCATGCAAATAGTTTTTACATGGTGCAGCCATATAAGAAGACAATAAACATTACACTTCAATATATTAACATCATGATCTTAGCCAGTAGCCCCGACCTAACCCTCCCTCCCCTGGGTGTCGACGCCGCGCCACTCCGGGGAGCCCCCCCCCCTCCTGCCCCTCCCTCCCATCGCCGCCGCCGGAGGTGTCGTCGGGCAAAGCCCGCACGACATGGAGGTGGCGGGGGCTTCAGATGGCCGCGACCATGGGGGGTGGGGGCGGCGCCCATGATCTCCTCTAGTGGTGGTGGTGCGCGGCGTCGGCGATCGGAAGGCGAGGTGGGGGCGGTGGGGCGTGGCTGGATCTTGGCCCTTGGGGCCTGGAGGCAGACGGCTGCTGCGCCTCCTCCTCCGCGTGAAGGGATGCCTCGCCCGCATCACATGGAAGCCGGGGCGGCGGCCCCGGGCATGGTGGCGGCGACCTCATCCCTGGAGGTGGACGGCCTCGTTTGGGATCTGGGGTGGGGGATCTTGGGTTCCCACACAGATCTCCGACGGTGAAGATCCAGTCGACGACGAGTTTAGGGTGATGCGCCAGCCAGTGAAAACCGTGCTCCGCTCTCGCTAATGGAGGTGGATGCGGTGGTGTGCGTCGAGTGGTGGTGGAAGTGCAGGCATGCGGGCAGTCTAGGTGGTGGTGGAAGTGCAGGCATGCAGGCAGTCTAGGTGGTCGTGGCGTGCAACGGTGGCTAGATTTGCTGGCTTGTGCGGCGATCGGTGAAGCCTTCATTTAAAAAAGTTTTGATTTCAAAGTATTAAAAATTTCTAGAAAAAAATATCCAGACGTTAGAAAATGTTGAATTCTATCATTGCGTAAACTTTCAGAACGAAATATAGTGTATTTGACCCTCAGAAAAAATGACAAAATTCTCACAAAATAAAAAACTCGGGATATCAGTGTATTGCTCAATATTGTTCACGAGTGACAAAATCTAGATTTGTTATTTTTGTGAGCCTAAAATATAGTATCTTTCATTCTGAAAATTTACACATGGGTAAATTATCATATTGCCTATACCTTGGTATTCTTCGATTCTTGTGAAATGTTTTAACTTACATTTTGCAAGGTTCAAATAAATAGCCTCCATATAGCCTGAGCTAAAAAAAAATTAATTCTCAAACAAACATAACAATTTGTTTGAAGGCTAAAGTTGGGAGTTTGCTGGACTTGATGATAGTTAGTTTGTCTAAATGTGTCCGCTTTGAACTTATTGCCAATGAAGTTAAACTCAAGAATTAGCCTTTCTGCAACTCATTATAGCAAGACCTAGTGGAATATGCAAAAATTCTGTGGATGTGGTGGTTTGCGTGTACAGGATGTGGTGGAATGTGCAATTTCCTCAGCTAGCTACTAGTACACATAAGTGCAATGTGTGCTCCCAGCTGCCACACAACTGACACTTTGTGACTACATCGATCTACATTCTAGGCTCCTTTGGTTCCTTGCGAAGCAATTTCCCGCATGCTCGCTGATGCAAGAAATGAGAGTTTGGATTTTCACGCTTTTTCGCTTCTCTGCATCGCATGATTCTCGTAACAGCGATAGAGCATGTATGAGGAGGCACGCTCCACTTGGGCGATCCTGGTGAGCCAAACTCTTCTCGCGCTCGCGGAGAAAAATTTGCGTCCAACTTGTGTGAGCGAGAGATGACAGGAGCTCGCGCGCGGTCAGGAAAATCCCGCAGGAGAAATTTGCTCACCTCCTGCCGAAACTCGGCACCTATTTATACCACTACGCATCACTGGAAAACCGCCCGCCACCATTTTCTCCCTTTCGAGCTCTCCATATAGGGCACGTGCTCACCGACAAGAAGGTAAGCGACTGCATCTTCTCTGGTTGATATAGCCCTACCGTAGCAAGACATCCTCATCATCGTCGCCGGCATGCCGACTTTGTCCGATTTGTCCAATCATCAGATTAAGGTGAACATGGAACCCTAGCTTAGATCTGTTTGTTCAGCCTTGTTTCCTTAGATTTGGAGGTACTTAGTTCATGCTAGATATGTAGTTTCTTCATGAAGTGTCTGGTAATCTATGTCTTCTGCTTGTGTTCATTGCGAAGTGTGATCTTCATTGATGTATAGGCCACATATAAGTGTAACAGTTGGTACGAGGATTGCTTTCACAACGTGTATGTGCTCTCCTGATACCAGCTTTGGACTTATACATGCTAGCAGGCAAAAGAGATTGTTAGTATTGTGCTTGCTGGCAAGGTGTTTAATGCATACTATGTTCTAAGTGCTTGTTATTGTTCTTGTCTGCAAGGTATTTAATGCGTGCTATGTTGCACGAGGTCGTTAATTTACTTGCCTCCTAGGTGTTTGATGCATGCTATGTTGTAAAAGCTTTTTAATTAGCTCCCATGAAGGTGTTTGCTCCATGCTTTGTTGTAAGAGCTTGCTAATTTGTCCTATGGTACTTTCATTTGTGCCGTAGGAGAAGGAAAAATCGCCATATATGTCTGCAAACTACGTGCTGCAGGCGGATGCGGCGGTGTCGCTTTGGTACATGCCGGTGCCTGATAAGTGTTGCCCGATGACGAAAATGAACATTATGACATGGCCACCTGCTATGGCCGCGTAGTTGCCCCGGAGCAAATCTACTCAACCAGCCCATCACGAACTATGCTCAGATGAAGATGATCTAAGTTGGGTGTGTTCCATAGGCACGCATCTCTCCCACCATGACCCACCGTGCTCTTAGCCACCTTATGGACCACAATGTGCACGCCACCAGGTACCTTGCGATGAGCCTTAAGTGCAGAATGTCTTGGTTTACTGCCTTTCTGTAGAAGTATTACCTCTGAGGAACCTGACTATTAGGTTCTTCTTGTGGTGCTCGTTCTCGTGTTGATGATGGTGATGAACATCAAGAAGATGTTGTATATTTTCGAAGTAGCTAGTTTTGATGACAATTGATGTCAAGTCTGTATATTTTTTGTGGTAGCTAGGTATGACGAGGAGGTATTTATTAACCCCTCGGTCGATGAACTTTTGTTGCATCATGAGCAGTTGTTTGTGGACATGTGGTGCAACAACCTAATCCAATGCTAAAACTATGTTTATGTTGTTGTTGTGTGTTATATATTAACCTTGCATGAAATGTTATTCTTTTGAACACCTTGTATGCACTACTCAGCGTTATGGTAAACTCACCACGAAACGAACGTGGTAACCGTATATGGAAAATGGCATGTAAGCAAATACAGGCTGAAAACATGAAACGGAAGAAGGACCCAACCAAAACAACCGGCCTGAGCTTCTGCTACCAAACGATTAACTACGAACCTGAGTACAGCATTTGGCACATAATGTTAACACGGGGCTCGAGCTAGTGAGGCAGCGCCCCCAATCCAGTTGTTGATCGATCGATCGAGAGGTTAATGTAACCACTTCGCAAAGCGGGTAGTGGCCCTGCACGCATGAGAGACCGTGTGCTGTCAGACGAGATCGTGCCGGCCATGTCGTGCGCCTGGCCACCGGCCGCCGTCCCTGTCAGGGCCGCGCGGCCGGCCGGTTCTGGCGGTTGGCGACCGATCCAAATCTTAGACGGCTCACATGCAAGAGCACAGAATCCTAGCGAGACATGAGCAACTTGCCATGATCATATATTCATATAAGCTTGTTATACGCGAGATAATGATTGTAAAGCTTAAAGAAATGTTAACCGGGATTTGGGGGACATGCATGCCAGATTCAGGTACATATGAGTCTGTATATTGAAAGGTTCATGGAGCATATGGTTAACATATAATCTATACACGCACTAAGAGTTGAATTGATTGTAGAACGTGAGAGCTTGCAATTGGAGCCTCTTGTAGGTCACACGGTCGTCCCATCTAAACAAAGTAGGTGGAGTGCTTGCTTTCTCGTGCTGTTGTTGACTTGGGGAGAATATTCTACGTGCTTCAGTTGATTTGATTAATCCCTGATCTTGGTGGTTAAGTAAGGTCCAACATGGTCATCACACGAATCAACATGGTCCAATTAATTGCGCACACTGACAGACAGCCAGCCGCTCGACCGCCGCGGCGGCCGTCCAGTTAGTTGCTTAATTAGCTAATTAACAATTAACAACGTGGTACTCCTCCTACTGATCGAGTTAGAGCAAGTTTAATAGTATAGTCAGCTGCTGGCTATAAGCTACGTGTCTATGTCATTTGTAAGTTAACGTAAATGCAAGCATGTATAATAGTGAGTCTATAATCATGTACTACTTTATTAATGGATGACCCGCATTTACTCTCACAGAAGTACTGCAGGACAGCGTCTTTAGACTGACTCATTGCGTGAGGCCGCTCTTCTTCTCTCTCATCCTCTCTCTCCTCCAACTAAGCATGAATATATTATTTTAAACCTTATAGCCAGCTGATTAGAACTTATTATATTTGCTCTTATCTAGTTAGCAAGGGATGTGAGCCAGGCCACATTTGTAATGAAGAACTAAGTTCGTAGTAGGGTATACTGTTTAAGAATAGATCGACCCCTCAGAATCACATTGGTCTGAATGTCTGAACGATACAAGTGACTTACGTACAGTAGTTTTCTCGCAGAATCGATATCAACTTGTTGTATGTCCCGGATCCCAATGTATGTACGTGCCTGCACATTCTGGCCGGCCGTAGGAGCGTCCATGTTAAGCTCCCGCAAAGATCTATATGCATGATACTTCCATAGTTCCATGTGGTAGCTGCGAGCTAGGAGACGACATACATGCATGAAGCAGCAGAAAACCGACATTAACTTCTGAGCAGAATAGAAGAAAATTAACACTCAGATAACAGCGAACATAACTGACGATCTGAGGTGAGATATCTTGCCGGCATGGACATGGAGACCACTCAGACCAGCTCGAGCTCACACGCATTGATGCATCTATCCATGATAGCTCCCGCGCGGCGCTGGGGTACCGAGATAACCGACCGATCAACATCCAGGGCCGTCGCCGGCACATGGCTCCACATGTGACCTAGCCACCCATCGCCACTTCCCATGGCCACCCCTCACCACTTCACCTGCATCGCCGTCCCAAGGAAGATTTGCAAAATCTTCAACCCAGTATTCTATGACCTCGTCATCTCTCCATTAATTGTGCCAATAATCTACATATTCTTTTTTAAAATAAAAATAACCCATACATATATAGTACTCTCTAGTAGTAGAAGTAGTTGTTTGCTAAAATTCTCTGGCTCTGCTGCCAAGAAGTAAGCAATGGTTAAACCCTTATTTATCAATCTTTCTTACTACTCCATCCGTCATAAAATATAAGGTGGCTTTAAATTTCGCCGGTCAAACTCGGAGCACACCGAGAAGTTGCCATGTTATCAAAGTGCCGCCCAGAAATTGTCGTGACACCAGTGCCCTGCGTTATAGACCACCTTCTATGTCCATTAGCAGAAAAAATGTATGTTCCTCTGATAAATGGTCCATGATCTACAATGTATGTTCCGTTGCTAAATGGTCCATGATCAATTAATTACAACACATTGTAGATCATGGACCATTTATCAGAGGAACATACATTTTGTAGATCATGGATCATGTTCCATTGCTAAATGGTCTACAATGTAACCGTTGTATGTTCTCATGTTCTGGTGCGTTTAAGCAAACCAAGCAAGACCATGTCTCTCCGTACACATATTGCCCGCCAAATCTGAGACGGCTATGATCCGAGTTCATCTGATACTATGTTCCCATTGGGGAAGTAGAATGAATTTAAAATTCTACCACTCATAGTAAGGGCTAGTGAACAACCTCCATGTTTGACGGGCCAAAAGTGCCAAGTTGAATAGCTCCATGTCTCTAAAACCCAGGCCAACATCATACTTTGGCATCACCATTAATTCCCAAGAAACCCGATGTGGCTTGCGTTTACCTTTCTTTGAGCCCCATCAGAAACTCCGAATCATGGAGTTAATATGCTCGCATAGGCCTCTTGGTAGCTTAAAACAAGATATAGAGAAGGTTGGAATGTCGTGAATTACAAACTTTATTAGTACTCCTTTCCACCTCGCCGAGAGAATTTTTCCATCCAATGGCAAGGTTCGAATAGCCTAATTTGTACTCCTTTTCGTCTCGCTGAGGAATAACCGGGTACATTGTTCTAGATTCCCTCCTTGATATACTTTAAAGCATCATTCATTGATCTTCCAACACCAGATGGCATTCCAAAATATTTTGAGATAATGAATCATTTAACACATCCAACAACAACTTAATTTCTCCAAGGATCAGCTCAGAGGGTCCCATCCTGAAGTGTATGGATGATTTTCTACCATTAGTTTGACCAACAAAACATGTTTTACAGACTATACTATCATATTTATATTTCAAAAATCAATGATGTTATTTTTATGATACAAAAATCATTTATTGTTACTCAAATTAACCGTCAAAGGATACTCAGGAAACATGAGCGAGCCGTGCAAATAGAGGTGAAGAAAGTATGGTGAAAATCTAAAGTTTTACACATGTCATAACTTGTATGCCTATTAGACACTCCTTAACTTAAAAGTTAGTTACATGCCATAACTCTTATGTGTTTCCCTCCAAAATTCTCTTATGTTATATAACAACCAGACAATATTCTAACAAAATGATGCCCTTACAGGTATATCGTATTGTGTTATTAAACACGATAGAAAATCTTTTTGCAAGGGCTCCATTAATTCAAAAGAATTTCATAGGTGAAGTATGTTAGCCATTTAGGCTTTTTTCTATATATGCTGTTTGATTTATAGGTTGAAATATATGTGAACTTTTTCGTACATATAAAATAGTACATTTCTCATTTTCGGGAAAAAAATACTCCACTTTAACTTGTCTTACAATTCCTTAATTCATGTAGTTTTCTAATCATGCATGGTTTAACATGGCATGATGCTCTATTGCTGCATTTTTTTCCTGTAGCTAGCAAAGTACGTACCCAAATACTTAAAATGAAGATTATAAGATGGAATAACGGCCATCTCTTTGCAAAAGGAAAAGAAAAGGTGACAGAGATCGACATGTATATTCCCTTTCTGCTCAAGAAGTTCCTGCACCACGGGTAACGTGTGTGGCTCAGGCTCGAATTAACCGGTGTGATATACTATACATTTATACTCCACATGCATGACGTGGTGGGAAACGCTCCCTTTAGTTCGGCCACTTCACTTTTGACGATGAATACCCAGATCGTGCTAGGGATTATGAAAATGGGATCAGAGGATCACACGACATCACTTCCTCGAGTGATCTCCAAACTAACGAACAAGTAGGCGATCGTCAACTTTTGAGCAGCATTATCAACGTTAACCACACACGCTTTGTTTACTTCACATGGATATTGGAATGAATCTTATCGATCGGGGATAAAAGAAAGCAAATAACATATGCAATCTGCATGCCCATCGCTCAGCCGACGATGACATGTGCATGAATCTTCGCATCCTCGACCCTGACCGGCTGTCGGCATAATGCAGGTAGCCGTAAGCTGGTCCAAGAGAGATTAAACAAGTGAATCAACAGATGAACAGACGTACATAGGTTATGTATAATTGGGTACTTGGGTGTGCGAGCAATCTTTTAAACAGAAGGCCCTAGGCCCGGCTTTATATATAAAGCCATCACGGCAACCACACCATACAAAGTCTGATGCCTCTCAAGTACAACACACACCATACACCATACAAAGTCTGATGCCTCTCAAGTACTGATGCCATAATACAAGTAAGCCAAGTCTGGTGCCAAGAACAACACAAATGATAGCTAGGGTAGGTGAAGCACGAGGAGCGGGTGCGAGCGGCAACAAGCGATCGTCGATGGCGTCATTGTCCTCCAGCCCGGGTCCTCGCGTGTAGCCTCCTAACCTCGTCCAGCGCCACGTCCAGCAGTGCTCTGTCCCTCGGTCCGACCGGAACCCTCCAGCTCTGCATGTAGACAGACATTTTGAAGATCGCATCAGCCGGGCTGGAGATGAGAGAGCCCTCGATAGCTAACTTGTTACGGATGTTCCACAGCGTCCAGCATTGCGCTGCGAAGGTAAACCAAGCTATCCTACGGAGTCTACCCGACAAGCCGTTGGCAATGGCGATGAAGTCCGCAGCCCCTGCTGGGTTCCATGAGCAGGAGAGAAGTTCCCTTATCCCTGCCCACATAAACTTCGCGATGTGGCAAGTGAAAAAGATGTGGTCGCAGGTTTCCCATTCACCACAAAGGGCACATCGCCCGTTCGATGGCCCGTGTCGCTTAACTAATTGGTCCCCTGACGGGAGCCTTCCTCGGATGAGTTGCCAAAGGAAGACCCGGATCTTTGGCGGGACTCTAGTGCGCCAAATTTCCTTGAAGTGCGTGACCGTCCCACCCCGGGACAGTTTGGAGTACATCGAACAGGTGGAGTACTCCCCAGAACGCTCAAGCGCCCATCGAACCACATCATCGCCCTCCGAGACCGGCGATAGGTCAAAGATCCTACAGAGGTTGTCCCATTCCACTCTCTCTGCAAGGCCGAAGGAGCGCCGAAAGCGAATTCTCCAGCCCCCGCTGGATCTAACCCCCTGAACAGTCGCGAAGTGATTATCGCAGCAGGCGAACAACCTCGGAAAAGTAAAGCGAAGGGGCCCCGTGCCCGTCCACCAGTCTAACCAGAAGTAGGTCCGCCGCCCATTGTTAACCTGATGCTTCGCACCCATTTTGAAGTACCATTTGATCTTCTGGATGGCGTTCCAGAATTGCGAACCTTTGGTGGGCACCGCCGGGGAGAACAAGTCATGGTCTCCCAGGTATTTGGCCCGAAGGAGGACCGCCCACAGGCCCTCCTCATTCTGGTAGATCTTCCAGATCCATTTAAGCATGAGGGCGATGTTCATGAACTTGGTGTTGAGGATTCCCAACCCTCCAACCTCGCGAGGTTTGCACACCGAAGCCCAGTCTACCATATGGTACTTACGTTTGGGTCCCACTCCCTCCCAAAAGAAGCGGGACCGGTGTCTATCCATAGCCGCATGCGTCGTGTCATGTAGCAGATAGAGGCCCATTGCAAACATCGGCAAGCTAGAGAGGCAGGAGTTGGTGAGCTCTAGCCTGCCGGCGGATGCAAGGAACAGACCCTGCCACGGCTCCACCCTGTGGCCAACCTTTTCTGTGAGGAAGTTCCAATCCGCAACAGAGAGGGGTCGATCGCTGACCGGTAAGCCGAGGTAGTGTAACGGCAGGCTCCCCAGCTTGCAGTTGAGGGCGTCAGCCACCCGCTGACGTTCCAGGTCAGGGACCCCTGTCACGACCGCTTCGCTCTTGGCGAAGTTAATCTTAAGCCCGGACATGTTCTCAAAGCATAGTAAAAGGAGCTTAAGGTTGGCCAACCCCAAGTCGGATGGCTCGATCAAAATCAGGGTGTCATCCGCATATTGGAGGTGGGTGATCCCGCCGGGGATCAGGTGGGGCACCACACCCTTGAGGTGCCCAGACTCGGTGGCCCTGGCGATGATAGCAGCCAGGGAATCCACCATGAAGTCGAACAAGATCGGGGAAAGAGGGTCCCCTTGTCGCACTCCGCGCGCGTTTACGAAGTTATCCCCGATGAGACCGTTTACGTTGATCGCGGTCTGGCCACCCGAGACCAGTTGCATCAAGCGGTGAACGATCATAGGGGAGAAGCCCTTTCTCAACAGAACTTCTCTCAGGAAGTCCCAACTTACCCGATCGAAGGCCTTCTCAAAGTCAAGTTTGAGAAGGAGGCCCTTGAGTTTCTTAACCCTCAACTCGTGGGCGATCTCATGGAGTGCAAGCACGCCCTCGTGCAGGCATCTCCCTTTGATGAATGCCGATTGGCTGCGGTCAATCGTCCTATGCGCAAGCGGGGCAAGGCGGGTAGCGTAGGCCTTGGCAATGAATTTAAAAATAACGTTGATTAAAGCGATGGGTCTAAACTGTTTGATGGTGTACGCCCCTGAACTTTCGGAATAAGACTGATGACTCCAAAGTTGAGGCGCGCGATGTCAACCCTCCCTAGGGCGAAGTCGTTCAGGATCTGGAGGATCGGACCCTTCAAAAGATCCCAAAATTTCTTGAAGAAGAGGACCGGAAGCCCATCCGGACCTGGAGCTGAGTCAGGTTTCATGCCGGCGAGCACCTCATCCAACTCGGCCGGGGTAAAGGTGAGCTCAAGGCTCCGGTTCTCCTCATCAGAAATTCTCTTATTAGGTGGCCAAAGGTCCTGAGCAAGGGAGAAAGCCCTTTCCTCCCCCTCAGCGCCCATTAAGCCTTGGTAGAACTGGTAAACGTGCCCCATCAGCTCTGCCTGTTCTGAGATCTCGCCCTCGTCGGTCACCAGTCGAGGGATGAGGCACTTCCTACGCCTCCCGTTGGCGTAGGCGTGGAAGAAGGCGGTGCAGGAGTCACCTTTTAGGGTCCACTGGAGTCTGCTGCGTTGTCTCCAGTAGTCTTCCTCCGCGCCGTCTAGCTGCACAATCCGATCCTCGAGGAAGTAGCGGAGGGCCCAACCCTCCTCGTCAAGGCCCGATGAGTCGGCTAGAGTGTCCGGCTCCTTAATCTGGGCGAGGAGGTTGTCCCTTGCCTCCCGCCTCTGTTTGCCTAAGTTGGCCCCCCAACCTCTTAGGTGCTGCCGAAGACACCTCGCAATGCACTGCCAGAGGTCAATGCTGCAACGGTGGGGCCCCCTCTCCTGGATGCAGGAGATCAGTTTCCCTTTGATCATCTGCTCGAAGCCAGCTACCCTAAGCCACCAGGATTGGAAGAAGAACCTCGACGGCCGGCGAATCCCCTGTTCGCCGTCGTCAAGGAGGAGGGGGTTATGGTCGGATCCCACCCTAGTGACCGCCGTGAGAGAGCACAAGGGGTAGAGCGACTCCCAGGAAGTGGAGACGAAGACCCTATCCAGGACCGAGCGGATGGGGGAGAGTTGCTTGTTGGTCCAGGTGAACCTTGCCCCGGTTCTGTTGAGCTCTCTAAGGGAAAGGCTAGCGATGGCGTCGTTGAATTGGCGCACCCTTGGCCAATTGATATTGTCGTTGCTCTTATCTCTGGGGCCGCGGATGAGGTTGAAGTCACCTCCAACGATCAGAGGGAGCCTACAGCCCTCGACCTCAGAAGATAGCTCCTCCAGGAACTCCCTAGTCCTAGAGTGGTCAGCCGGACCGTAGACTAGGATGCAAGTCCATTTAGTTCTGCGGCTGCGATGGAAGAGGTCGGCGCTAATAAAGAACCTCCCTTTCCGCCAGGTCCCCACCTCAAAACACTCATCGCGGAACCCCAGGAGCATCCCCCCGGATTGTCCCGAAGCCGGCAGCCAGTTCCAGCAGAATTGGCCACCGCACTCAAGGCTCCTGAGCTCCGAGTCCGAGAAATCTTGGCGGACCGTCTCTTGTAGGCCAAGAATGTCGACTCGGTCGCGTTGCATGTAATCACGGAGTTGGGTGCGACGCCCTAGTCCCCCAAACCCCCGCAGGTTGTAGAAAAGAGCTCTCATTTTGAAGCTCGCTTTTTGTACTGCCTCTTGGAGACAGTAAGAGCAGGGGCCTTAACACAAGATCTTCTTGGGCGGGAGCGCGTAGGCACCGGGGCCGCGACTGCCCCCGCAGAAGGCGCTACAGTCGTGCCCAAGGACGCCGGGACCCCAGTCCCAGGCGAGCCCAGCGCGGCCGGAGTTGCAGCCAGATCCTCGGGCTGCTCCACCTCAGGAGTATGGGCCGGTTCCCCCCTAGGAGCCTCCCCAGCCGCCGCGGACAACGCCGCTTTGGCCGCCGCCGCGGCCTTGGCTTCCAACTCCAGCCGACGCGCAGTTTCGGCAAGCGCCGCTTGCACCTTTTCCTTAGCCCGGATGATGGAAAGAGCTTCGCCCGGGTCAGCTGTCGTGGGAGAAAGAACCAAGCAACTATCGCGCACAACCGAGGACAAGTGAGCATCCGAGAGAAGATCAAGGATAGCAAAGTCATTACCTTTCTTAGGGAAGTTGTTGGGGCCGGCCTTTCCTTCCAGATTCTTCTCCGCCGTGAGTCTCTGTGCACGGAGGAGGGCGGAGGTGCCCGCCGTGGCGCCCTGGGACCGCGCGCTCTTCCTCACTGCAGGTGTCGCCGAGGCCGCCCGCTTGGAGTAGACGGCCTTAGAGCGGCGAGCTTGCGCCAAAGGGGCAGCAGCCGCGGACAGCTCCTTCAGCAGGTTCTTGCGGACTCCATCGTCGTTGGGTAGCATCTCCTCTTCTTCATCCGAAGCGTCGACCACCTCCACTTCAGCTGAGCCACCAAGGGTGTTGGCCGAAGAGAGTTTGGCCATCTTGGTCGGCGGGCCCTCCGCCTGTTGGCTGTCGTCCACCCATGAGGGGGCTGGGTCAGTGATCTGCGAGTCCAAATCAGCCGAGTCCAAGGAATCCAGGGAGTCGGTAGCGAGGGGGCGGATCCCATCCACGCCGCACGCCGGGATCAGGTGGACAGACAACTTGCTCCTGGAGGGCTCGAGGAGGGAGAGGGAGGGGAGGAGCTCCGCCGCGGCAGCCAAGTTGGAGCCATATTGATCAAAGCTGCGCTCCACCGTGGCCAGGGTAGTGGTCACTGGTAGCCCTCGCTAGCACGGAACCGGCGGCGGGTTGGAGTTGGAGGGTCCGGATGCTCCACCCTTGTCCCTGGGAAGTCTCCTTGTTCTTGTCTTGGCTGCGGCGGTGCTTGTTCCATTCACTATCCGAGGGGATCTCATCGGAGTCTTCGTCATCATCATGACCGTCGTTGGGTGGCGGTGGAGGGCCCCCGACCCCGCACCCGGAGTACCACGAGGAGGGGCCTCGGCCCGAACGCCGACGATGTACCCCTCGCCGTTCACAAAGACTTGCACCGAGCCCTTGATGCGGTCGGGGTAGCGGCAGTGGAAGCGCATGCGGATCGGCTCGCGGTCGCGTTTTTGAATGGAGAGCTCATCAACGTCAATCGGCCTCCCGATCATGGTGAATCCCGCCATGAGGCGATCCCGCGTCATCAGGTCCTCCGGTACCCCCGACAGACGGACCCACGTGGAAGGAAGAACCAGGGTGGGCTTGGGGGCAAGGAAGGCCTCGCGGATCTGGGTATCGGTCTTGCTGAGAGGGAGGTGGAGCTTCCCGCTCCCGGTGATGAGCCGAAGGGTCTGGCGTGTGGGGAAGACAACCGAAAATTCGGTGTCGGAGAGCCTTTGCACCTGCCAGTCCCAAAGCTCGTCGACGAGATGCTTCAGTTCATCCGAGAGCTGGGACTCCGAGAGAGGCGCCGAGTCAAACTTGATAATGGCGGCAAAGACCTCCCCATTGCCCAGCCCACCACGCATTGGCTCAACGTCGATGTTGTAGAAGCCTCCGCCGGTGATGGCGTGACCCATGGTCTGGAGCCTCAGCCCCTTCCCCCTCGAGGGGCAGTTAGCGGAGGAGTGGCCCTCGCCGCTGCACACGACGCAGAGGGGGTCGAAGGTGCAGTCAGATTGGTAGTGTCCCTCCCTACCACATTTGAAGCATTCCCCCGCCGCCGGAGCCCCTGTCCGCGGTGGCGGGTTTTGCTTAGCCTTCCCCTTAGGCTGCTGTTGGCTTCCCTCGCCGTGGTTCTTCTTCGCTTTGTTCTTGTGTTGAGGGCGCGGGCCCTGGGCCGCACGGTCTCCCTGACCCGCAGCGTCGGAGCGGTCGCCACCACCCTTGGCCGGCATCCCATCCGCGCGACGGTTCGCCAGCGCCGCCTCCCTGCGCTGTTGCTCCTCCCACCAAGGCGGCGGAGGGCCGTAGTCGAAGCCGCGGTTGCGGTCTTGGTCACGGTAGGAGAGGTCGTCGTCCTGGAAGCGGGAGCCGCCAGCATCTTGGCGTCCGCCGTCATGGAAGCGGGGGCCTCCGTCGAAGCGTCCGCCGCCTCCGGCCTGCCGCCCGCCGTTGCCGTCGTAGCGGGCACCGCCGTCAGGGCGCCCGCCGCCTCCGTCGTGGCGACCCCCATCCTCCTGGCGAGCCCCGCGCCCGCCCTCGAGGCGGCGGCCGCCGGCACCCCCACCCGCGTCGTGGTCGCGCCGAGCGCCGTCATCGAAGCGGCGCTTCCGCCCGTCGTCGTAGACGCCCGCCATGACCGCCGAGGCGAAGGAGCGGGAGAGCGGCGGCGGGGGAAGGAGAGGTCGGAGGAGGCGGTGGCGCGGCGCAGTAGGGTCGTTAAGCTGTTGTCTCACTTCGTTCGGTCTGGCTAGGAACCCTAGATCGGGGTCGCAGCAGCCCTTAGGCAACCACATCCAGGTGAACCGACGGCGGCCTGGGCCGGGCCGAGCCGCCGCAAGGCCTGGCAGCGGGAGAGGGGCAGCCACAATGGGCTGAGTCGAAATGCAGCCCAGAGCGAGGAGAGTCCCACCCTCCTGGCCCGTGGGCGTGGAGCCCATGAAATCGACCGACCGCGGCTCCCAGGCGGGGCCCACCCCGTCGTCGTCCCCGCAGACCAGAGGATTCAAACTAACTGGATCTCCCCGATCCAGATCCCCCGGGCGGCGAGCGCAGTTGACCGCCTGAGGCGTTGTCGGCGGCGAGGCCCGGCCCCACGAGACTCCTGGCGCAGCCTCCGGCCGCCAGATCGGAGACGGACCTGGCACCCAAGCCGTCAGGGCAGGCCAATCCGACGACCCTGCAGGCGGAACCCCTTCCCGGCGGGGAGGCCTCAAGTCATGGCGCGCGGGGGCGGATCCACGCACGGGCGGGGCGCAGCTTCCCAGGCCGCGTGGCCGCGGCAGCGTCGGCGGCGCCGAGCCAAGGAATCTCGAACCTTTGCCGCCCGGGGCAAAGGACGACCGGCGGCGCGCCGCGCGCAGGGAGCCCCCGAGCTCCTGTGCCCGCGCGATGTAGCCACCTAGGGTGCTGGTGGCCGGGCGCCTTCGACGGAGAGCCTCGAGGTCGTCGTCACCTTCGTCCTCCGAGCCACCCGAGGCCGAGGACGCCGCATCTTCTTCACCATCGGAGCTAGAGAGGGACCAAAACTTACCTTGCTGTCGAGAAGCACCGGGGGGAGAGGTCGGCCCGGCGGGAGGACTCCGGCCGCCGGTGGCGCGCCGGGCGACGCTGGGGTCGCACCGCGGCCGGGGCGACGAGCCGCCGCCATCCGCGTCGCCTAACGCCGCGTCCCCTCCTGTCTCCATGTCGTCTCTGTTCCAGTGATGTGTGCGAGCAATCTTCTACTACCTTCTTTCCAAAATGTAAGCCCTTTTAGCCACAAAGGCTTACATTTCAGAACGGAACAAATAGGTAGTAGTAAAGAGAATATGCAGCCTTCCGCGGTCTGCATAAAGAGCGGGGAGCATGGTTAGCTTTACAACACCGGTCATTATCCAGCATACATGGCATAATTTTTTTATTTATGTTGATCACATGGGATTAACGAACCAAGCATTTGGTAGTGGGACACAGACTAGGATAGTATGGTCAAGATCAGGCTTGGTCCATATATGTACGTGCTAGGCCTTGAATATATATCAAACATAGGCATAGGGCGTACGGCTACGAATTGTACAGGGCTTCTTCGGCAACAACTTTAAGGAGTAAAGATGACGGTCTCGCCAAAAAGACAGAAAGAAAAAGGGAAAATAAACACGCCACAGATCAACTGCAAAAGTAGTCTGGCCGCGTTTACCTAATTTTCATGAACAAACTCCGCAATCATTGATACATGACGATAACTAGTGGGAGCGGGGCGATCAACCAAATGCTTAAGAGCAATTAAGTATGGGAAAAAGCGTCTTATATACGTCTGCAGTGATGCCATCGGCCAAATTAACAAGGAAACTTGTTGGGACAGAACACATCATCTATCACATATACATACCGAATCCCCTCCCTGGCAATCGCTCGCTCGAGCGATCGGTTTCTGCCGGCGCGGAGCGCTCGCGCGAAAGCGCGACTCAATTCCCTTTGTATCACGTAGTGTTTTAATTGCGTTCACACGTGTTCATACTGGGTCACCCTAGCTGGCGATCGTTCGCTCAAAACCTGCCTAGCGATCACTTTCCGACAGCTCTTTTTGGTTTAATCGTGCGGGAGTTTGGCTCCTCTTTCTAGCAAAACAATAATTACTGGATGACCCGTACGTGAGCAAACCTCTTTCTTCTCCTTTCTTTGACTCACGTCCACGTTAAAACTTTCCAAATTTGAAAATTCAAAACGTTTTAACTTTCAAACGACAACTCCAAATTAAGATTCGCTTTCACCAATAAATCCGTCTCGACGAGAAACCTCGTCGAGACGGATTTATTGGTGAAAGCGAATCTTAATTTGGAGTTGTCGTTTGAAAGTTAAAACGTTTTGAATTTTCAAATTTGGAAAGTTTTAACGTGGACGTGAGTCAAAGAAAGGAGAAGAAAGAGGTTTGCTCACGTACGGGTCATCCAGTAATTATTGTTTTGCTAGAAAGAGGAGCCAAACTCCCGCACGATTAAACCAAAAAGAGCTGTCGGAAAGTGATCGCTAGGCAGGTTTTGAGCGAACGATCGCCAGCTAGGGTGACCCTATACATACAGAAGTTGGGGAGAATTCTAAGACACGATTGTCACATCTTTCTTCCTAACAGAAAGAAAGAAAACTATACTACTTCCTCCGTATATAATTCTTAATTATGGTTTTAATTCATATTTAAATTACAACTGCTATAAGAATTAGAGTGTTTTCCACATTTTACCCTCTAGTTATGTATTTGTGACACTAATTACCCTCCTCAAGCGAAAATTCGTGTAGATTTACCCCTTTAAAAAGCTTTAGACCATCATTTTCTGATCTGTGTCGGGACAAGGGTGATGATCAAGGTCCAAAAATATCAAGACAGCGGCTAAGAATGGAACATATGTATAGAAGAAGTCATGGACATAATCGCCGATGACGACATTTACGCATTTTGCCGTGCCACATCGACATATAATGCATGTCCTATCTAACAATAATAATCGAAATGCTCAACTGGGGTTAAATCGCTTTTAGAGTCTCCTAAATGTGATACTTTGGTAGAAGTCCCACTAAATTAGGTAATATGTGTCACAAATGCACAATTACAGAGTAAAAGGTGGAATTCACTCTAAGAATTATGACAAGAAGGGAACCATTAGACATTGGCCTGACCTGCCAGAAAATCAATGGGTGGCTAGTAGTACTAATCCGCTAAATTCAGTGTAGTCCGGGTGAATTTGTACCAAATTTACAGAGTGCGTGCGTGGTTGTGCTTTGTGTCCCATGAAGTGCACATGCATGATATGATGATAGCCAAGGAATTAGATCACTCATCCTGTCATCCATCCATTCGCTGACGCACCGGCGCCTACCTGACGTAAGGACGATACGATTCCTGATTCCAGTCCCGTGGCCTGCGTTCGCTGTATACGATGTGCCGTGGAGCGATTCTAGGCCTCCCGTAGTCCCGTTTGACTGAAATCGTTGGTTGCTTGGTCTACGACTGGCGTGAGTGCATGTTCCGGCCGGATAGGGACGGTTAGTTCGCCACCACCTGAATCCTGATCGCCCCGTCAGAAAGGAGGCTGATGTTGCTAGCACATGTTACGTCTCTCCATCTGCAGCGCTGGCTAACGTACCCTGCCAAACAAAGGCACCGCCACGTATGGTTATCACATCGTCTATACCGAATCGACAAACAAAACCCATGTGTATCTTTATCTTGCATTGGTACCATGGGATACAAAATGTGGCATGCACGTGGCATTCAGATCCCGGACGACATGACCGAAACCTTCCTGAAGGAACTGTCGGGATCTCAGCACCAAACACTGGTGGCCACTGCAACGGTGGTGTTCTACTCAAAGTTGGAGGCGAGGCAGTGGCACATGGTGGTACTATGGTGCTAACATTTGGCACTTATCTTCCGGCAGTTGGGTTGGGTGCTCCGTCACATGGACGTGTCCAAGTATCTATCTATGGGCTGCTCCCATGGGCAATCCATGTTATGTGTCACTTCACTCGTCGAGCCGTCGTTACCCAACCGAGGAAGATAAGAAACGACCGGTACAAACAAAGGGAGAGGTCTCACCTTAGTAGTAGATTCTTCTTTTCTCTCAAAAAACCCTACCACATATTGTTTTCAGTGATGATGCACTCCCCGCGGCGGTTTGGCCATCTTTTGTGCAATTGTGTTTCTTCTAGGGCAGCTGCTATAGATGAACAACAGAAAGCAAATATCAAGTCAAAAGAATACATATAAAATAATTTCACAAGACGCAGTGGTCACTAGTAATGCTGAACGCGTGTGGTAGGTATACTCGAAGGCTACAATTAGTTCTGTTCATTGGTGTTACTTAACAACGCCTTAATCTGTACTTTGCAGTGTTATATTTTACCCACAGTTCAACCTGACCAAGATGGTCATCCGCGTAAAGACAGACCTAGAGAAAATCAGGAGGTTCGTAAGACTTTTAAAGACCTGGTCACCTGAAGAACGATGTACAATAATAAAGTCAAATCAACTAACTAGGAAAAGAAGAAGCAAGATTCAGTAGATCAAATGTGTACCCAGTCATATAATATTGCAGGTCAATACAACAGGACCAAATAAAGGCCAAAGGCAACACAATGTGCATATCACAACTTACACCAACCAAATCGTCATACTCAATCACAACATGCAAACGAACCTTTTGAATGCTTTTTTGGGCATGTAAGTCAGCATTTGAAGCTAGTGACTGAAACTTTCAGCATATTCAACAACATAAAAAAGGTGACTGAACACCACCCAACAGTTCACATGCTGCAGCTATCCTTACTGTCCTCTCACCAGACTATACTAGCAACTAACATCAAATGGAGTGTTTTTTTTGTCTTTTTTCTGTTCCACATTAAGTTCTGCATTACTTGGCATGGAATCATGCGACAGAAGAATCACATGAGGAGATTTGGCAAGAGCAGCTTATATCATAATCAAATGCAAAACAACATCAACAATGATAGATTATTAGCAAAAGTTCACTCGACCAATCATATTTAGCAGATCTAGGTTACCAATTAATTTAGGACTCTGCATCCAATACTACATAAAACTAATTAAAATGCAGTTTAAATCAATATTACTTACTTCTATGTTGTTTTCATGTTCGAACACTTGCTATTATAGGTTTATGTTTGAGCACCTGCTACAGATATTCAACTACAGACACTATAAGGCCCAGTTCTTTTGAGCTTTGGCTTCTGCATAAGCCCACCTTGGCTTAGCTGTCCAGAGAAACAGCTGTGAAAATAAGCTTTTGAAAAACAGCAATCCAGTTCTTTTCAGCTTCTAGTGTTCAAGCTTATTGTCTAAGTTGTCTGATGAAAAGTCCATAATGCCCTAGGATGAATTTGCTATCTATTTTTGAGTTATCTTTTGGTGTTCAGAGCTTGCACTTCTCTTATCATGTACCAAAACTGAAGCATCAATGCGCCTCCGCAACGAATTCCTGCCCGCCGAATGCACACATAGTCAGAAGTCAGGTAAGATGAATAGCGCATGAACTGAATGAACGGGTCTGGTAGTACTCTGTTTCTGCCACTGCTGGCGGCGAGCAGATGCTAGCCGGCACCATCAAGCAGCCGGGCTGGAGGATCTGCAGGGATATGTCCAGCATAGGTGAGGGGCAGCGGCGGTGCTGCTGCTTGGGCGCTGCAGTAGATCGAGCCCCGGCCGGCTACCTCAAGCTGGGATCGATCCGGGCCGACGAGCTAGGGGCTGGCCGCGAGCTACCCTTCCGCCATGAAATTGGAACAGGGTTGGCAGGGGATGGCGAGTCCGGAGTTGCCTGTGACGGCGGCGGCGGCGGACCGGTGCGCCGGCATCTGGAGTTGCTGTGACGGCAACGGCGGCGGCGAACGGGTGCGAGGGGAGGAAACCTAGCTATGAGAAATCAGATTGCGCTTGTGGAGAAACGATTCTCCTCTCGGTGCGGCGCGGTGGCATTTGGAGTAAATAGCATGAAACATAGGGGTCGAGGGATATACCGTTTCGGCCAGAGTTCGGGAAGCCACGGGAAGCTGGGGGTACCCAGCTTTTCCCAATCGTGAAGAAAACGTGGAAGCCGGCTGTCCCAGGAAACGGCTTAAAATCGAGTTCTTTTTAGCTTAAGTTTATTTTCACCTCTAAGCCAGTCAAAAGCTCCAAAAGAACTGGGCCTGTCATCAACTACAGATATTCAACTACAGACACTATAAGTCATCAACTTCAGTGGTGGGTATTTCTCTAACATGATCTTTTGGCTTTCTGTTCTCGCCAAGCCTAAATTTGCTCAAAATAATTAAAATTTGATTAGCACCTATTTTGTTCTACACATGTTATCACTTGCATTCCTACTACACACTTCTTTGTTAAAGTACATGAAAATTAGTTTCATGTCATAAGTCTTATATGTTGCCCTCCAAAATTCTCTTATGTTTTATAAAAACCAGACAATATCCTAAGTAAAGGTTGTACTTTCAAGTATATCATTTGTGTTATTAAATACACTATAAAGATACTTTTGAAAGGGCTCCTTTGATTCAAAGGAATTCCATAGGTGGGGGATCTTATCCATTTGGATTTGTTTCTTTTTTATTATTTGTTTCTATGTATGCATTTGATTCATAGGATGAAAGCCCTGTGAATTCTCCCTATGTATTACATTGCTCTATGTTTTAGGGGAAATTATCCATCCACTTAAACTTCTTTTTATAATTCTTTTATTTATTTTCGTGATGACATCCCTTCTAGTTTGATGCAAGTTTCTGCAGTTTTCTAATCCTGCATGATTCAACATGACATGATGTTCTGTTCCTGCATTTTTTCCTTGTACCTAGCCAAGCACCCAAGTAATTAAAATGAAAATTATAAGATGGAAAAGGCTCATCACTTTGCAAAAAGGAACAGATATCGACATGTGTTCCCTTTTCGCTCAAGAAGATTATGCACCACGGGTAATATGCGTGGTTCAGGATCTAACTAATAAGCCGTGTGATGGTAATATATACAATGCATGTAGGAAGTACTAACTGCCACTTAATATTGCATGACGTGGTGGGAACGCTCCCTTATGTTCCGTCACTTCACTTTGCTGACGAATACCCTGATCGTGCTAGGGATTATGAAAATGGGATCAGATGATCACACGGCGTAACTACCTCTAGTGATCTCCAAACTAACTAACAAGTACGCAATCATCAACTTTTGAGCAACATCATTATCCAAATTAACCACAAAGGGTTTTTTTAATTCGCATGGATACGGTAATGTATGTTATCGGCCTGGGAAAGAAGGGGCAGAAAACCTCTTCATGCCCAGTCGATCCATCAATGACGATGACATACACAGCGCACAAATCTTCAAATCCTTTCGACACTGACAGGCCATCGGCATAATGCAGGTAGCTAAGCTGGTCTGAGAGAGAAGATTAAACAAATGGATCAACTGATGAACCGACGTAAGTTACGTATGATTGGGTACTTGGGTATGCTAGCAATCTTCTAGTATGCTTAAAATATGCTGCGATCCGCGGTCTGCATACAGGCGCGCCGCGCATGCTGGGCTTTCCAGGGCCGTTCAATATCTCGCAGATGTGGCATAATTTGTTTATTTATGTTGATCACATGCGATTAACGATCCAAGCATTTTGTAGTGGGATAGATTAGGTTATAATATGGACAAGATCCGGCTTGCTAGATCCTAAGCAGGGCCAGACCATATATCGTACATGCTAGGCCTTGAATATCAACCATAGGCTAGGGTAGTTAATGGATACACGACAGTTTGCGACTTTCTTGGCCAGGCCAAAAGCCTCGCCAGAAAGACAGAAAGAAAAGGCAAATGAACACACTGCCACACATTGGCTGAAAAGTAGTCTGGACGCGTTTAAGTAATTTCATGACCAAACTCCCCAATCATTGAGTATATGATGATAACTAGTAGGAGCGGCGCGGTCAACCAAATGCCTAAGATCAATTAACTATGGGAAAAAGCGTCTTCTATACGCATGCAGTGATGCAATCAACCAAATGAACAAGAGAACTTGTTGGGACAGAACAGACCATCTATCAAGCATGCAATCAACCAAATGAACAAGAGAACTTGTTGGGACAGAACAGACCATCTATCAAATAACACGTAGAGAAGTTGGAGAGAATTCTAAGACATGCTTGTCGCTTTTATTTTCCTAAAAAGGATTGTGGCAAAGAAAAAATGTGCTACTAGTACATGTGGATTTTGAAACCATTGGACATTGGCCTTACCTACAAGAAAATCAGTGGCTAGCTACCTTAGTGGCAATCCCCTGGTTAACAGTGGACGCCGGGTGAAATTTCACAAAAGTTGAGAGTGCGTGTGTGGTTGGTGCGTGTGTGTCCCTCCCATGAGGTGCACATGCATGATACGATATCCATGGAATTAGGGACTTGTGTCCAAGTTTTGGGGATCACGAGAGCCACTACATTCAGTTCTGGTTGCCGATACACAACTTTACAGTTGCAATTTCAGCTGATCATTCATCCATCCATTCGCCGACGCACCGCTGCATACCTGACGTGTGAACGGTCCGATTGCAGTCATGTGGCCTACTTTCATCGATACGATCGACATGCTGGGGAGCGATTCTGGGCCTCCCGTTAGACCCAACTCGCTCGCTCGTTAGTTGGTCTATCTATGCTTGTTCCGGATAGGGGCGGTTGGTTTGCCACTTCGCCAGTACCTGAATCCTGATCGCTCCCGCAAAAAGGAGGCTGACGATGCTAGCACATGTTACGCCTCAACAACCCCGCCAAACAAATGCGCCGCCACTAATGTTATCGACCAGCGTGAACCATTTGTATCCTACGTTTGGTAACCACTAAACACTGAATACAAAATCTAGCACACACGCCACATTCAGATTCCGGATGAACACATGACTGAAACCTTCCGAGGTCCAGGAGCTAACACATGGTGGTGTACCGTGGTATCAACACTTGGCATTTAACTCCCCACGGTTGGGTGCTCGGTCACATGGCTGTGTCCAAGTATCTACCATGTTATGTGTCACCTCACTCGTCGTTACCCAACAGAGACAATCCACTAACCTATTTCTCTTGACATGCAGAGCCTATCCAAGTCAGCATCTCTGCCACATAAGAAGAAACGTCGCTCAACTCTGTCCCTGCGCTTTAGTTTCCCCCATACGTTGACCCTCAGGCTCCGCAACGTTAGTAAGGAACCGGTACAAACATTAGGGATTTATTAGGGGGGATCTCACCTTAGTAGGTGCTACCACAAATTGTTTTCACTGATGATGTACTCCCGCCATCTTCTGCGCAATGGTGTTTCTTCTAGGGCAGCTGCTACAGAAGATAAACAGAGACGATTACCAAGTCAAAAGAATCCATACAAAAATAATTCAGAAGATGCAATGGTCACTAATAATGCTGACGCCCGTGTGGTAGGTACACACTCGAATAATATATATGTGGCTACAATTAGCTCTGTGCATTGGTGTTACTGAAGAACGCCTTAATCTATACTTTGCTGTTTTTTTCCCACAGTTCAACCTATCCAAGATAGTCATCCACGTGTGGACAGACCTAGTGCAAATCAGAAGGTTTGTCTGTGAAAGCTTAATAAGACTTCTAGAGATCTGATGAAAAACAATGCACTGTGAAATGATATTGCCAGATGAACAAAGTAGGAGAAAAAAAAAAGCAAGATTCAGTATATAAACGCGTGCTCAGTCATATAAGATTGCAGGTCAAGACCCCTGGACCAAAGGACAAAGACAATCAGCACTTACACCAACAAAATTTTCATATTCAATTACAAGATGCAGGGGACCTTTTGAATGCTTTTTTGGGCCTGTAAGTCAAGCACTTGAAGCTAGTGACTGAATCGTTCAGCAGAGTAGACAGCATAAAGGTGACTAAACAGCACCCAACAGTTCACATGGCGCTTTTGGGGGAATGATGCTGTAGCTATCCTTTTTTTTGAGCTGAAAACTGTAGGGTAGGCCCCGACAGTAAATTTTTATTTAAAGAGATAAAGCATGTACAAGAGGAGAAGACAGGAGGGAATGTACAAAAGGGCTTAGCCCTGGGAAAATCCACTTTGGCTTATAGGAGCATGTGAACCCGTTGTGTGAAAATACATTTTGAAGTGTCAAAAAAATCTGAAATAAAATTTTGCATGTACATATAGACATTTTATGTTCGTACATAAGTTTCCAGAAAAAAAAAATCTGTCCTGTAAAAAAATACAAATTTTGATGCGCTACAACACCACTACGTAGAGGACATTTTTTTTTGTCTTTTTTGTACATGCCACATAAAATGTTGTTTTTTCACGAAAACTTATGTACAAACATAAAATGTCACAACGTACACCATAAATTTTATGTCAAAATTTTTAACATTTTTTTAATTGGTTTTTAATTATTTTGCATAATAGGTGCAAATGCTCCTATGAGCCAAAACGCCTCCTCCCTAGCCCTGGGCATAACCCAAAGAGAACTACAAAGCGTCTAGTCAGGCTAAGAGAGGGGTTTTTAGGTCGTTCTCCATTTTGTAAGAAAGAAGGAAGAGGTCCCTCTTAAAAGAATAGGACCAAGGTTTTTTGGAAAATAACCTATGGTAGCAGGTGCTGTAGCTATCCTTACTGTCTTCTCACCAAACTATTAGCAGCTAACCATCAAATGGAGTGTTCTTTTTCTTTTTCTTTTCCCCGTTACGTTGTGCGTTACTTGGCATGGAATCATAAGCCAGAATAATAAGATGAGGAGATTCGGCAAGAGCAGCTTATATCATAACCAAATGTGACACACCATCAACAAGGATAAAGCAGATAGCAAAATTTTACTCATCCAATCATATTTACCAAAGCTCGGTTACTAGTGCCTTTATATTCTCTAATGCATACAACTAATTAGAATGCAGTTTAAATCAATATGACTTACCTCTATATTATTGTTCATGTTCCAGCACCTGCTACCATAGGTTATTTTCCAACACCTTCTAGAGATGTTAACCTGTAGACACCACAAGCCAACAACTTCAGTAGTAGGCCTTTCTCTAACATGATCTTTGGGCGAACAATCCACAGATGGGTATCATCAAGGCCTCTATCACCCATTGCATCCTTCCCTGTACAGAAGCATGGTGAACCCAATCACTCGAGCAATGTGAATGGTAAATGCTAGTATAGAACGATATTAACTCATATTGAAATATTGCTACAAAAAATCAAAACTGAAATACGAACTAATGGAACTTCACATCTGGCGCAAATTGCCTGACCTTTTTCTGGGAAAATTATCTGACATTCTCTCAAACTAAATTCCACATCACTGCAAATTTTAGTATTTTATTGTGTTCCACAACTGGGCATCACCATTAAGCAGGTTAAACGAATCTGAAGTATATTAGACTGGGCAGCGCAATAAACTGGGTTTAATCTTATCCCGATAGTATTTCTAGTTCCAGATGTGGGTGTAGGTGTCTAGCAGCTTCTAGCCCAACAGGACAACATATGGGCTACAGAGCTTGACCAAAGTATTTCCCCTCATACTGAGGCAACTGAAGGAACATTTGGTCTATGCCGTTGATTGTTTTGCAATTTTGGAACAGGACAGAGATTTAGTCTAATAGGCCACATGCCCCTAAAATCAGCGCGTCACAAATTTCTGCGGACTTCGCAATGGTGATAAACTAAAAGGGCACTGATTATGGAAAAAACTAAATACCCTTTCATATTAGCACCAAGTTCAGGAAGTCCATTGCAACTTGTTTCAGAAAGAAACTCCTTGAGGTCATCAGTCACCAGAAGCACTAGACGTTCCTCTCCCTGTTAGAATCTTAGTTTCTTACTGTGCTGCCACCGTGGGCAAGGTCAATACATGCTGCCGAGGCCTTGGACGAGCTTAGAAAGATTGGAACATGCTCTAGATGCCACAAACAAGCTTATGTAGATTGGAACATCTACACCCATATCTGGAGCTAGAAATACTATTGGGATAAGATCAAACCTGAGGCCTTGAATGGCACTCTGTCGTCACCATGCAAGACGAGCTCCGGCTAGTGTTGTAACCCCTGCCTTATCGTAGTCAAGCTCTGTGCAATGCTGCCATGCGGATGATGAATTGCAGATACAGAATTTTTGGACAAAAGAGTGGAACTGGGAGAAGAAAAGGGGGCAGGCTCTGGAATTTGGCAAGAAAGTAAGCTAATAAATAATAGGGAATGGAAAAATCCACAGAAGTATGTTACTTTAGCAGCATGGGATGGGATCAATGAGGCAAAATCAGTGGTGAAATCCAGAAAAAGAAATCTACAGAAAAACAGGCGATGGAGAGATTTTCTAGAATCAGAATGATGTGATGTCCGTGGTTAGTGTACTGTGTAGGTGTGTTATGTGGGTCAGATTGCACAGCATTATTTATATTCAGATGTGAAGCTTGAATTTAGTTTAATTAGAGGGCCATGTCTACCATGGCTAGTGTATTTTGAAAACGCTGTGCAGCAAGGAAAGGTACAGTGATGGTTGAGCATTATTATGTATCATAAGTTGACGCGTGCAAAGCTTTTTCCTCTTTCAAAGAAAAGATAAGTTTACAAGTGCTGCACAACATGCTAGATTGCTAATGCTATTGTAGATTAGTGCAGCCATTGTCTATGTACACCAAATACAGAAGCAAAGTAAGACATCTAAGAACCAGGAGCAAGTGAGCAACCAAGGCAAGTAAAAAAAATTGCTCAGATGATACAAAACACATAATGTCCAGCTACCAAGAGAGAGAGCACCAGTACCATAATCAATACTGGTATAACTTTCCTAAGTATGCATGGTAGGTTGTTTGCTTAATTTCAGGTTTATATCACGAATTCAACAGTTAGGGCGTTAACGATGACAGCCTTAGAACATCAAAAGCTAGTACTTCACTACAACATGAAGAAGGAAGCAGCAGGCGGCCTACAGAGGTATCTAAAACATAAAGGTAGTGTAGTGTCAGACCAGGAAGCAATGTATGATAAGTAGAAACAAAATGCAAACACGACACGTTTATATAACTATCATAAAAGGCTGTAGGCATGCACCTCGCCTACCACTTGACTTTCTTCCCCTCCAGGTTCTTTCTGGTCATGTTAGCCTCGCTAGTTTCTGTACTCTTACCAAAAATTGTATGCCATGCCAAAAAAAACATGAATACTAACTCTGTACAAGACAATGCAAGCTTAGATAAGCTATAAAATGTTTTAGAGGGTACTGTGAGAGAGATCAAAGCACAGAAAGGGGCAACCAAGAGTGACATACCATTCAGAACAGAAAGTGATGAAATGCAAGGGTAGAAAGAAAAAACGCAAGATGCTATAGCTTTTTTATATCACTAAACTTGAGCTCGCCTTGGAAGTAAAGGAACTAAGAAATCATAGCACAATACATGCACCAATGCTCAATGACAGAGGGCAATAGATAAACCAGCTGGAACAAAAATACATCATCACTTTATCAAATTGTCCAAATAGGTTTAATGTAGTCATATGAGAACTGAACAACAGTAGGTAAATAAAAAACATTCTCTCGCATAAAAATGTGAAAAACAACAATAGAGCAAAACTGGGAAAAGTATTGTCAATTGCATTATGAAAGATCCAACACTATGTAATTTTAGTAACACAATTTGATTAATCACAGAAACTTCATCATCCATGTTAGATGCAAACAAAATTTATTTTACAAATTTATGTTATATCATAAAAGAATGAGGAAAAAATCCAACATTACATAACTTGGAAAACTCACAGAACTCATCAAATCTGTTTTCTTTTGCTGTTCACTGTTCATCCATATGTACAGCCAAAAAAAGGAAACCGGTGATGTATTAGACCAAAGCGAAAACCCAAATTTTCTCTTGAAATGTAAACATGTTTTAGCACAAACAAGACGGACAACTCCAGAACAGTTGGGGCATTAGATCAACGCGGCCACCTAGGGTTATGATACATGGTCACCATTTCACCATGGATTGAAGTTGTTGATTGGGAATTGAAGTTGTTATTTGCATTCAACGCGGCCCAAACATGGTCACCATGTCTTCAACATTGTTATTTGCATTCATGTTTATAGAAATTTATTTTATTACTCCAGTTTACTAATTTACAAATTCATTTTCAGTATAATTCATAAGGGGCAATTCAGTTTTAATAGTATCAATATAAGATGTGAGATTTACATGGTTGAATTCATTTGAATTGAACAAGCTCAGCCAAGATGGTTAGATGGGATCACCGGGTCCTATATAAAATGCATGGTAAAACAATGTGCAACACTTTTATTGTATATCACACTGAATTTTCATATTGTCTGATCGATGAGCAACTACAAATCTACAACCAAATAACCAATGATAGATGAACCATGGTTTGGGACAGATGTCACAAACCAATGAACAGACTGGGATTGCTCTTACATAATCTATACAATAAACGGAACAAAAACCCAAGAATGTAAGCCATCACCCTAATACTCAAGTGAACTTTACCTAGTACCGGGATGGCTAACTACATATGGCATGCTTGGAAGGAGTCACACAATCTCCTTGCAGAATAAAGCCAAAGAATGACTTTTCTTAACAATAGAAGAACACAACACATACATCAGTCTCAAAGCACCATGTTCTATCTAAACTAAACGATGCCCGTAGTAAATAATTAAATATCGGAGCGCATAAGACATACCTTCAGCAGAGCCACATTGTTGAGCATCTCCCTTTTTCTGAAGATGCAAGAAAATCATTGTCAAACATTTTTTCTTAAACTCCCATGTGTCTTTGGAATATCAAAACAACCTTGATAAACTATACTCCGGGTTAGTTTATTGGTTCTCCTTGTCATTATCATGTTTCATATAGATATTATTAGGAAGCTAACATATTTTTCGTTTTTCATCAATTTCTCACCCAGGGTTCAAGAGGCCGCTGATGACAAAGTAAAATCAAAATTAATACTACGTTAACAATCATACAGGACATCCTGCAACGCTGTAAAGGGCAAACATAGCTTGACCATAGATTATTACATATTCACTTCAGGCTTCGGTGGTAGAGAACATTTTTGGATCTCTCACCAGCCAGTGTGCTGAGCGATAATGACAAATAGAACCAATAAACTAATTACACAAAACATGAACACTTATCTTAACCATTATGGTTATTATTCAGAAGAATCGAGCAATTCATACAGGATAGCACACGACAGAACAAAACCCATGAACCATCTTGGAACCTCCTCGAGTCAATGGGCTAAATATTTCTTCATGATTCAATGTGCAACATGCCAACATGTAAAAATATTAAACCTCTTATACGCAGCAGCCCAAATCATTTACGCGGGTGCCAAGGAGAGAAAAGAAACAATATTTTTTCCTTTTTTCACCTATTTGTTAAAATTGAATGCCATTCCACACGTAGAAGGGCAATCGAGGTTCCCAAATTTTCAATCACTAAATACTCAAAGTAGGAAAATAAGTGGCAGCTACATCGAAAGACCAAAATAAAACACTGAATCAGATTGTAAGAAAACTTGCATACAAAGAAGCTGAAACTAATTATTGCATGCTACCACTCAAATAATTATTATGCTAGGAAGATTGAACCGGATAAAATGGTAAGCAAAAGAGGAACTCTACCACTCGAAAAATATGTGGATATAATGAACAATACAAGGAATTCATAAGATAGTTACCAACTGCTCCTTTTAGTTCTTCGACTGCCTGCAGCCCCACTTTTTTCTTTAGATCAGTTTCGGTGCTTCTATTTTCGGCTTTGCTTTCACCTTCTACTGCGGAAGCATGGATGAAAAACAGAGGAAACAATTGCATGTTAAGTTAGTATATTTTGTAGTTTGCTAACTCATAACTTGCACTCTCAGCTAGCTCTATTGCTGAAAAAAAACAGAGCAACGAACTAATCCCAAACCTCAATGGCAAGATAATGTGTTAAAGAAAAGGAAACATTCAGACTGAATTGTAAGTCCAAGTAGCGTGGACCCAGCTAACTGTCTAGGTATGCTAGATTAATCGGCGACATATAAACATACAAATTAGTTAATGAGGAAGGAAACAGACAAATTAATTAATACTTACATTAATGAACGATATTTGTCTCAATCCAGAACATTGATGAACATGTATATAAGCTAGCTCAAGTATTATTTTCCACACTAGGTACAATCTAAACCAAACAGTTCGACTGACCTGCACTAGAGTGGCACTATAAGCCATCCAAATTAGCACACAAATTGCATCCTTGATAACGTAGCCCACAACAGAGACGTTGATGAGTAAAGTAGCAAGCAAAACCTTAACTTGGGACCTTGAAGCCAGAGCTGTTAAAATCAAGGAAGGATCTATCCTAAATGCAGAAATGGAACCAAATTGATTCATCCATTTGGTATATGCATCATAGATTGAGGCCTTCCAAAATTCCTAGATTCATCCATTTGGTATATGCATCATAGATTAGGGCCTTCCAAAATTCTTAGATTCATCCATTTGGTATATGCATCATAGATTGGGGCCTTCCAAAATTCCTAGTTGCCACCTGTAGCTGTAGCATCAAGCATGTATCAACCCAATATACTAGTTAATATGGCCACACCAAGATAATTTTGGTAATTACTGAGCATTGTCACATAGATTATACTGTAACAAATCCTAAATATCGATAGAAATCAAGCCATGTACTGTCTGTTTGAGATTTTAAAGAAAACAAAGGCTCTAGAAAAAACTCCCAACACATGAGAACAGGAACAAAAAGAAAGATAGCACATGTGCCAGCAAGGGTCACCGTCCATGGTCCACACAGCTGGGAGGTCATGGCCATCTTGAGATCGAACGATGTCCACCATCCCCGTTAGCATCCACCAAGCATAGAACAAATTAATTTACGCTAACTTTATATTGAAAAATATTAATGAAAATTCTAGTTCAGATACCTTCTTTATGTTGATATCTTCAGTAGAGAATTAATAACTATGTTAAACTTATTTTTTCACTATTTCTCATACAGGCAGCTATAGTTGATTATATTTTCTTAGTGCGGAATATAAAAAACAAAACATCCACACAATTTGTACAAACAAGTGCAGTACTCAGGAAAAATATTCCTACACTGCCTGTAGAGCAGGACCAGCCTCAGAGGCTCAGACTGGGCTGGATGGCAGCCACGCCACGATGTCAAAAGAGAGTAAAAGCCAAATTGCAGAAACTGATGGTAAAGAAGCAGCCAGAGCTGAGACTAGGGTGAATCGGGCCATCCAATCGGAAGAAATTCTCACAGGCTGAATAGGCTAGCCCCTTTTAAAGGAAGTTACATATGTACGTTTTCACAAGAATATCTGGAACACATCTTTACGTTTGAAAAGATGTGAATCTATACAGATATGAGAGTACAAGAGGAACATACTGTTTCATGTTTGCTAAGCTGGTTCATACACGATTATAATCAACCAATAGAAAGGATGGCCTCAACTGATTGCCATGGAAACAAAACAATTCTTGTCAAAATAGCAAAATGATAAATTTACAAGTATGTTTTCCGAAGGTTGCAGGTACAGAGTTAGAACAAAAGTGACGCACATTGAGCAGTTTTTCAACTGAACAAGTGATTGGCACACTAAGGAAAGAAAAGAAGCTATCAGTAATATACCCGAAAAACTAAGATATATATTAATAATTCAGGTGAAGACACCAAGGTACAACATGAATGATTTTACTTAACGATCACCGGCTACTTAACAATCAAGAAAAACAAAAATAAGCTCCATCTTCTAGTAGGTTTATACCTGCTATAAAAGTTGTGATTGTACATTCTGTTGCTGAGTTGTTTCTCCGAATTCAAGTAATTCAAAGCACAGTGACATTGGCATTAGAAGAACAGCCATGATGCAGACTCTACTTTCAGTTTACGGACTGTATTCTTCCTCATGTCTACAACTACCATTCTCCAGTATAGGGACGGTTATGATGCAGGCTCTAGTTTCAGTCATAACTCAAAACAAAGTGAAACTGGCATTAGGAGAACAGCTAAGATGCAGGCTTTATTTTCAGTTTACGGACTATATTCTTCCGGATGTCTCTGACTGCAGTTCTCCAGCTTATCCCTCTGCAGTGTTCTCTGTATCCTCATCATCACTATCCTCGTCCTCTGAGGCAGCACCGGCTTCTATGTCATCGCCCTCATCTTCCTCATCCGCTTCATCATCGTACTCCTCTTCCCCATTGTCCTCATCCGCGCCATACTCATCTCCCATCATCTGCTCGCCACGCACCGTCTTCCTTTCCTTGCCCTTGGATTTCCCGGCCTCCTCCTTCCCCATATGCATCAAATGCAGGTACTGATATCTTATCCCCATCATCGGGTGCTTGACCACCAACATATGCCTCCGGTAGGCTTCTCGGAGCACCACGGTTTGTGTCCTCAGCTTATGCGACAGGTAGAAAATGCCTGGGTGCTTCGCGAGCACCTTCCTGAACCCCGGCGGCAGCCGTAGAGCTTCCCCAAGCTTGACCAAAACCTCCTTCTCCATCTTTTTGCCGATGGTGAGGCTGAGGGCCTCGTGGAGCACCGCCACGGTCCTCTTCTCCGTGATGTCGCTCCTCGGACCCAAGTGAGTTCCGTCTTCGTAGGGAGAGATGTAGGGGAGCTTCTGCCACTCGTCCAGCCACTTGCGGACGTTCTTGTGGAGCTCAAACCCGCGGGGGAAGGAGAGCTGGAACGCGATGGGGTCGCCGACCTTGTACCCGCCGGTTCGCTGGGCGTAGGACTGCACGTCGGAGACGGCGAGGTCCTTCCGGTAGCAGACGAGCTCGAGGAGGCGGCCGTCGGGGGAGAGCGCGAAGTAGTCCGGGTAGTGCGGGAGGAGGGAGCGGGGGAAGTCGGCGGGGAGGCCGAGGTCGAGGCGGAGGCGGGCGAGGAGGTGGAGCGGGAGCGCGCGGGCGGGCGCGAGCATGAGGAGGCGCAGCAGGCGGTCGGCGGCGTCGGCGCGGGTGGCGTCGGCGGCCTGCGCCTCGTCGAGGTGGAGCGCGCTGAGGCGGTGCGTGGGGGAGACGGCGACGGGGTGGTCCGAGAGCGCGAAGGCGGAGCCGTAGAGGCGGAGGAAGCGGAGCGGGCGGAACGGGAAGGGGATGGAGGAGGGCAGCGCGTGGAGCGGCACGGCGTGCGGCGGCGGCGCCGCCGTGAGGAGCGCGTCCTTGGTGAGGAGGAAGGGCACGAGGTGGCGCTCCCGCTCCACGACGTGGTCCAGCGCGCGGTCCCGGCCCCAGGGCACGCGGGCCTCCAGGAGGCCCCTCGCCGGCACGTACAGCGCCGCCACCGGCCGCCGAGGCAGAAGAGGCATTTTTTTCTCGCCGGCGGCGGGTTTTGGGAGGGTTGGGTAAATGCGGCGGCGTGCGAGGGAGAGGGTTCAACGAGGCGACCCAAGCGCCCAAGCCTAGGCCTTTTTTCCTTTGAGATGAATTTGGTATATGGGCTACAGGCCAGAACCCCACCGTGGCAAGGCCCGTTACTGCATTATTTCGGTTTTCTTTATGTTTTATGGTTTTCTTTCGGTTTTTACTGCATTATTTTGGTCTTTTTTTGTTCTCCCCAGTTTTTTGAACTTTTCTTAAACCTGAAAAAAAAAATTTAAAATTTTCAAGTTTAAAATTTTCAGACTTATACATTTTTCAACATTTAATTTTAGATTTGAACATTTTTTATCTAAACTTTTAAAATTTGAACCTTTTTTTAAAATTAGAACTTTTTAGTTTAACTTTTTTAGATTTAAATAGTTTTAAATTTTATATATTTCAAAATGCAACCAGAAAGAAAAAAGAAAAAAAATGAAAAACTGTACTTCTTACCTGGCGGCCCTTGGCGGGAACACACTATGCGGAGCGAGCCTACCGCCGACTTAAGGCGGAGAATAGGGGCACATTATAATAGGTGATTTCCATTTTTCTATTCTTTTTGTATGTTTTATGTTTTTCATTTTCTAAACGGAACATGGACATTTTTTGTACTATGAATATCTTTGAACCTAGAATGTTTTTTTTGCGAATACATGAACATGTATTTTTCAAAACCATGAATATTTGTCTAAATACATGCAAAAAAGAATCCTTAAACATAGTTTTTTACACATGAATAATATATACAACCTCGTGAACATTGTTTAAACAACATGAACAACTTTTAGATACGATAAGAATATATTTTTAGTGTGTGAAGGCATTTTGTGAATCCTGTGAACATTGTTTCGAATTTTCGTTAACCTATTTTTGGAAAACATGAACAATTTATTAAAACCTTGTTAACATTTTTAATGTGTTAACCTATTTTTGGAATACATAAGTAATATTTTAAAACCCATGGATATTTTATAAAAACTACTTGAATAAAGTTTTAATATGAAAGAAACATAAAATTAAAACAAAGAAATAGAAATAGAAAAAAAGAGAAAGAAAAGGAAAATAGAAATAAAAAGAAAAAGAAAAAACATAAAAATAAAGAAAACAGACCAGAAAAACTAAGCCGTCATAAATGGTTCGGGGTGCGCAACATGTTACCCGCTGCCAGTTGAGCGGCAAATATGAACTGTCCGACTGCATGTGCATGCATCCATTAATTGCTGCCTGCAACCACGTACCACCATCCCCAGGCTCAGCTAGGAGCAGTGGTGGAGCTGGGAATTGCACACAGGGATATCAAATCTTAAAAAAAGGAATCACACTGATGCCAAGAAATAGGATTTATGAGGTCAATTAAGTATATTCATAGCTGGGGATTATTGCACATCATTTTTTTGTGTTGTCCCTTGACAACATAGTCAGCATGCAGCTCCACCACTGGCTAGGAGCACTCGTTCTTCCTGTAAGTATCTTTATAAACCCAGGATAGACATTGCTCTTCTCATATAAAAAAATTATGTTCTTGCATTTATTTAGTTCTTGCAATCTTGCACCTCGTGTTTAATGGCATGATCTATGGGTCTCTCAGGTCACCATGGTTGGCGGTTTGGATGAGAACATCGATGATTCTCTACAAATTGGAAGAATGGCATCCGGGTCAAAAACGACAACATATCCTATGTGGTTCTCCGGCCACACCGTTTGGGCAATCAAGGGAGGGGAAGATGACAACCATCCAACGTTCCGACAACTGGAAAGAATGACAAGTAGTGGGTCCTACACTCCTGCTTGCCCGACCAATGTAGTTCTTCATCTTGTTTTGTTTGTTCCTTTTGAAGAAAATATTGTTTCATGTCTTGTAAATTTGATGCATTGTTTGTTTTTCATCTTTGTTTCCATTGATTCCAGCCGGATCGGGTGAACAGAGGTATTGGTTGGGGCGCCACACATGCTCTCGTCACTACACGCTCTTGTCACTACAGACTCGACAGAAATACACGATCGAGATCGGTTACGCACTATTTACTTGGTGATGTATTCGTCAATTATGTTCGATGTCGAGAACCATCACCATGATGATAGCCTAGTCTTTTACGATCATTCAACAAGACATGTGGGTTCTTGTCCCCAAGGCCGATTTGCTTGCGGATTTTATCGAGGGTGCAATGCTAAGTAAATTAAAGAAACTTTTCATTCTCCATTAATCTTGTTTGTAAGTTTTTTTTATCTGAATGGCATAATGTAATGTATTGCCACTACCACACACCCGAGGGATTCTTATTTCTTGGGAACATCAATGCACTAGAGTAAAGATCTCATTTATCTATTTATTGGTAAGTTAATAATCTATTACACCAATAATGCTAAAACCTACGGACTATGCATTGAAAACACCTTCAGCTTTGTATAGTTTGGTTAAAAAATTATCCTTATTGAAAACACCTTCAGCTTTGTATTATCGCACCTACAAGAGGTAATTGTTTTCTATAAGATGTGTGTGTAGATGGAGGATCACTACTATTACACTTACCAAAATTAATTACATGATAGTGATAATAATTAGTAGAATAAATTTTAATTTTTGAACAGTGTTAATATTTGATTTACACATTTCTCCGCAATAAAAATTACCGTGAGGTGATTCCTTTTTATGCACCAACTCTTAAATCCTTTATTTCAAGTCCCATATATACTAGAAATATAGTATATAAATATAATGGATAGTGCCTTTGTAGATTATTAGTGGCAAATATATTAATAATAATATACATGTGTTTGTGTGCCAATTTTATCATAAATATTCCAACATGAAGATCTAAGGCTAATATCTAATGATTTTACATACATTTATAGAGTATAGTATACTGTTGCCTATCCGAGGTGCAAGTAATGGAAAATTCTAGAGCATACAGGATTTCCTCAAGGACTTTTCCTTCTCTCTTTGGCATTTCTCGTTTATTGGATTATCTATTGTCAAATATGTATTCCATGTTCTCCTGGGTTAAACTATAAATTTGCAAAAAAGTGTGTTTTGTTTGTAGTTTCTATAGGAATATCATCAGTTGTAATAGAAAGTATGAGAACTTAAAACACGACATAATTGTATTGTGCATCCTTTTTTCTTAGTTTGATGTGCATTCCCTATAAAACTGTTCAACCTACCACCATTATTCATGGGTTTTCCGTCAGGTTTGTATATTGATCACTTGACCTTTGAACCAAGACACTGCACACAACCTTCAACAAATCGTTATTACCGAATTTGGGTGGAAAGAAAAGGTCGAAGGCATCTGAAAGCAACAAAAAAGAGCGATACTAGGTTGAGATCCGATGTTGCTTAGTTGGGCTGAGTGTGAGCAAAATATCATAATCAAAGAATTCTACTAGTACCGTCACTTGCAAATGCTACTTTTTAGATTAACAGGGCTCTCCCCGATTTTCATTGATAGAAACCATATGAATTCGCTACAGCCTCAGCAACAAAGCAGAGTTAACCTCCATGGTTTAGTTATTTCTGAGAGACTACACAAACACAGAAAAAGCTAAAGTGGGAAGAGAAATAGCAGGGGAAGCAAAGCTACAGAGGATTACTCCTAAGAACTGAGAGCTACACTTATACATCTCCCTTCCATATTAGCTTTTTCAGATGGTAGCTCAGAATTACACACCTCTCCTCTTTTTCTTTCTTGCCAGCCTGAGACAAATTGACATAATCCTATCCCTTGAAGCAAGACCTTCTTCAGCAAAAACTTATAGCTACATCGTCAACCTTGGATTCCACGACTTCCAGCTTCGTCTCGTTCCAAACACTTCAGTCGCGACTCGCTCCACCAGCTTTGCGAGCCACTGAAGTCGGTCCCTTGCGCGGTCCTTCACCTGCGAAGAGCTCTAGGAAAACAATCCAATAGCAAATTCTGTAAATCACACAAATTGGTTCATCTTGCCATTGTTGAAATATTGGGCCCATTTTTAGTGGCCCAAATTAGATTTCAGTTTTTCCTATAAATCTCAAAGCCCACATAGTGGCAGCCATGTGAGTTTGAGCCCAAGTTGGTGGCAGCTCACTAGGGAGGGGCAATAGGTGGGAAGTATAGTCCCACATGGAAAGTTGGGAGGAAGTTAGACCACCTTATAAGGTGGGTTGTTTCACCACTAGTAAGTGAGTGAGAATAGGAGTGCTACACGCGCGCGCTCCTCCTCCTCCTCGACACGTCACGACGCGCGCGCCGCGCTCGTGGTGAGTGGATTGAGCCTCGAGCCGAGACTTTCCTTACTTTTTGCAGCTCAGGAAAACGAACAGAGTCCTAGACGGACGCGTCGCAGTTAGTCGGTTCGGGTCGCTCTGTAACCGACTCGAAACGTTCGTGCGACGTGGGCGTGGCCCACGTTGCCTAGGGTTTCCCGAGCCTATATAATCTCTTGCCCGGCTACCGCAGAAATACATCTAATACACGAGTTAGGGTTTCTACCTCTCTGCGCTTGCGCCGCCATCGTAGCCTACTCCATCCCGCGCGCCGACGTGCATCGGCGAACGGGAGAGCAGGTCTCCGGAACCGCTCGTCCTTGCGATCCTGTACGGGAGAGGGCGAATTAGGTTTTTGGGAAGCGCTCGCGCGAGCGCTCAAGCTCTTCATCACGGGTCGCCTTCCGTCCAAGTCGGGCGGTGCTGCCTACCGTCGTCTTCAACGCCGTCTACTTCGACCCATCGTCCCCGTCGTCAACAACGTTGTCATCAACAACGTTACTGCTGCGACATCGTCTGCTACACCTCCACCGCCACCTCCACCAGATCGGTACGTGCGACATATCTCGATCTGTTTAGCGGATGTTGTACCGTTTGCTCTGCTACTGTACATGTTGATCACTGCATCTAGTGTGTTCGAGTTTCACATGTTAGTAGTTACTTTCGTCGTGCTTTATATTCTGGAATTAATCATGGAAATTGTGCCTAATTATCCAACAATCCAAAAACCTAATTGTAGGCAATTTCCTGAGTTAACAATGGCTGGTTTCTGCTGATGCCTCGAGGCCGGATAAGTTCACCGGTGTGCACTTTAAGAGATGGCAAGTTAAGGCCATGCTCGGCTTACTCATATGAAAATATTCGACGTTACGATGGTTTACCCGAAGGAACTATATCTGACCAAGATCAGAACAAGTTCAAGGAAAACAATACTCTCTTCGTCGGATGCGTTCGAGTATTCTTGCCGATCGTCCGTGTGATGTGTACATGCACATAACGGATGGTAAAGAGCTCCGGGATGCACTGAATGCTAAATTCGGTGCAACCGATGCGAGCGATGAACTGTACATCATGGAGAGCTTCCATGACATCGGGATGGTAAACAACCGTTACGTAGTCGAACAAGCTCATGAGATACGGTGCATTGCGAAAGAGCTTGAACTCCTTAAGTGTGCCTTACCCGACAAGTTTGTGGCTGGATGCATCATCGCTAAGTTGCCCCCTTCATGGAGGAACTTTGCCACAACTCTCAAACACAAGAGACAGGGAGATATCGGTTGAAAATCTGATAGCGTCTCTTGATGTTGAGAGAAAGCTCGGGCTAAGGATAATACTGAGAAAGGAGAGGGTCGAGTCTAGCGCCAACATGGTGCGGAAGAAACCCTACGAGCAAGAACAAAGGGAATAACAAGCCCTCCTTCAATAAGCCTATGAAGACTACAACCTTCAAGAAGAAGAAGATGATAAACAAAGCAGATCCGAGCTGCTTTACACGTGGAGAGGCTGGCCACTTTTCTAAGGACTGTCCGAGAGAGGGCGGACCGCAAGAAAAAGGCAAGGCAAGTCAACACGGTGACCGCTAGCAATGCTGATGGGTACGGTAATCTCTTTACTGTTCTTTCGGTATTTCAATCTCCATGTTGGTGGATTGATACAGGTGCTAATGTTCATGTGTGTGCTGACATATCCATGTTCACTTCTTACCAGGTCGCCCGGGATTCTTCCGTCTTGATGGGGAATGGGTCACATGCTTCGTTCGTGGTGTTGGCACGGTAGATCCGAAGTTCACTTCGGGAAGATCGTGCGAGCTGAGGAACGTGCAGCATGTCCCTACTATGAACAAGAATCTCGTTAGCGGCTCCCTTCTATGCAGAGATGGGTTTAAGGTTGTTTTAGAGTCGAATAAAGTAGTTGTTTCCAAGTTTGGACAATTTATTGGTAAAGGCTATGAGTGCGGAGGCTTGTTCCGCTTTTCGCTTCGATTTCAGCAATAAGTACGTGAACCATATTTGTGGCAATGTTAGTGATGATACCGGTGTTTGGCATTCTCGTTTATGTCACATTAATTTTGGTTTAATGTCTCGGCTATCCAGTTTAAGTTTAATTCCGAATTTCACCATTGCCAAAGGTTCTAAGTGCCATAGTTGTGTGCAATCAAAGCAACCTCGGAAGCCTCACAAGGCGGCCGAGGAGAGAAACTTGGCACCTCTAGAACTCATACATTCCGATCTATGCGAGATGAATGGTGTGTTGACAAAAGGTGGAAAGAGATATTTCATGACATTGATTGATGATGCGACTAGATTTTGCTATGTTTATTTGTTGCGAACTAAAGATGAAGCTTTAGACTACTTTAAAATTTATAAGGCCGAAGTTGAAAATCAACTAGAGAGAAAGATCAAGCGTCTTAGGTCGGATCGTGGTGGCGAGTATTTTCCTAAAATCTTTGATGAATTCGTGAGGAACATGGTATTATTCATGAGAGGACGTCTCCCTATTCGCCCCAATCAAACGGGGTTGCCGAGAGGAAAAACCGCACGCTGACCGACTTGGTGAATTCCATGTTAGCCACTGCTGGTTTATCAAAGGCATGGTGGGGGAGGCTTTGTTGACTTCATGTCATGTCCCGAATAGAGTTCCTAACAAGAATAAAGATAAAACCCCTTACGAGGAGTGGTCCGGGAGAAAACCATCACTTTCGTATTTGCGCACATGGGGATGTTTGGCGAAAGTCAATATTCCAATTACTAAGAAGCGCAAACTCGGACCAAAGACAGATGGATTGTATCTTTCTAGGTTATGCTCCGCGGAGTGTAGGCTATAGATTTTTAGTAGTTCAATCGAAGTACCCGATATGCATGTTGATACTATTATGGAATCTCGTGATGCAACATTCTTTGAGAATATGTTTCCTATGAAAGATATGCATAGCATTGCTAGAATTTCTACCGACATAGTTCCCTGAATCTAGTACATCTAATGAGTATTTTGAACAATCACATGAGATTGTTATTGAGAAGGATGACAATGAAGCTCCTAAACGGAGCAAGAGACGGAGGATTGAAAAATCCTTTGGTGATGATTTCATTGTGTACCTTGTGGATGATACTCCCACGTCCATTGCGAGAGGCATATGCATCTCCGGATGCAGATGATCTGGAAAGAAGCTGTCCATAATGAGATGGACTCGATTCTTTCTAATGGAACTTGGGAGTTGTCGAAACGACCCCACGGATGCAAGCTCCGTAGGCTGCAAATGGGTGTTCAAGAAGAAGCTAAGACCTCGATGGTACTATTGAAAAGTACAAGGCGCGGCTTGTAGCGAAAGGCTACACACGGAGAGAAGGCGAAGATTACTTCGACACCTATTCACTCGTCGCTAGACTTACCACCATTCGAGTACTACTATCCATGGCTGCCTCCCATGGTCTTATCGTTCATCAAATGGACGTAAAGACAGCTTTCCTTAATGGAGAGTTGGAAGAGGAAATCTATATGGATCAGCCCGATGGGTTTGTAGTAAAAGGTGCGTAGAGAAAGGTGTGCAAGTTGCTGAAATCTTTATATGGCCCGAAACAAGCACCTAAGCAATGGCATGAGAAGTTTGACGGAACTTTGACTTATGTAGGCTTTGTTGTCAATGAGGTCGACAAGTGTGTTTACTATCGCCATGGTGGGGGCGAAGGTGTTATACTATGTTTGTATGTGGATGATATTCGATCTTTGGTACAAACATGAAAGTAATACACGAGGTCAAGTCTTTCTTGTCAAAGAGCTTTGATATGAAAGATCCGGGAGAAGGCGATGTGATTCTGAACATCAAGCTGATTAAGAACGAGAGTGGGATTACTCTAACGCAATCCCATTATGTTGAGAAGATCTTGAGCCGGTTCGGCTATATTGATAGCAAGCCTTCTTCAACACCTTATGATCCCGAGTGTGACACTACGCAAGAACCGGAGGATTTCCATAGATCAATTGAGATATTCTCGGATCGTTGGCTCACTCATGTACTTAGCGAGCGCGACTAGACCCGACATCTCTTTTGCTCGTTAGCAAGTTGAGTAGGTTCATGTCAAACCCGGTATCGATCATTGGCATGCACTTAATAGGGTCATGCGCTACCTATGTGGTACAATGAGTTATGGGATTCACTATTCGGGGCACCCAGCTGTGCTTGAAGGATATAGTGATTCGAATTGGATCTCGGATGTAGCTGATCCGTACGCCACAAGTGGGTATGTATTTACCTTTGGAGGTGGCGCAGTGTCATGGAGATCTTGCAAGCAAACCATATTGACGAGGTCAACTATGGAAGCGAGAACTTCTTGCTTTAGACACAACCACTCGTTGAATCGGAATGGTTGCGTGAGCTCTTGATGGACTTGCATGTGGTTGAAAAACTCTGTTCCGGCAATCCTTTTGAATTGTGACAATCAAACTGTAATTATCAAAGTGAACAATTCTAAGGATAACGCGAAGTCATCAAGACACGTCAAGAGACGTTTGAAGTCCGTCGGGAAATTGCGAAACTCCGGAGTAATAAGCTGTTACATATATTCAAACGAGACAAAAACCTGGCAGATCCCTTTACAAAGGGACTATCACGTAATGTGATAGAAAGTGCATCGAGGGAGATGGGTTTGAGACCCGTTGATGTTACACCATAGTGGTAACCCAACCTTTGTGATCGGAGATCCCGTGAATTAGGACTTGGGAAGAACAAACTAGTGGTTTAATTGAGGAGAGTATTCTGTAACCCTCTCTATGTGAAGATGCACAACTCTCAATTGCTGTAAGGCAGGTTGGCAACAAGCCTTAATGTGTTTATGTTGGCTATTTTAGCAAAGGTGCTGTCCTACGAGCATTCTTGAAATAACACACCTATATGAGTCCGATTGTTAAACGTCGCAATCTATGAGATTTGGGTGATCTCTAGTAAACTCATGAAGAGACCACGAAGTATGACGCATATGCTTCACCCGCGGGGTAGGCTGCCGGCAGCCATGTACTGGTCATGACTTTGAGTGAAACCCTGTTCACGCAAAACTTGCAATTCAAGGCTTAGTCCATTGTTCAAGTGTGAATGGATGTAGCTTAAGGTTCTAGGCGGAAGTTCAACTTACGGTCTCCGCCGAAACACCGGTATATAAACAAGCGAGCGAGTATTGGTAAATCTCTAAATGGGGATTTGAGATCTGGTGGGGGATTGTTGAAATATTGGGCCCACTTTTAGTGGCCCAAATTAGATTTCAGTTTTTCCTATAAATCTCAAAGCCCACATAGTGGCAGCCATGTGAGTTTGAGCCCAAGTTGGTGGCAGCTCACTAGGGAGGGGTAATAGGTGGGAAGTTTAGTCCCACATGGAAAGTTGGGAGGAAGTTAGACCACCTTATAAGGTGGGTTGTTTCACCACTAGTAAGTGAGTGAGAATAGGAGTGCTACACGCGCGCGCTCCTCCTCCTCCTCGCTCGCTCGTCTCGAATCGACACGACACGTCACGACGCGCGCGCCGCGCTCGTGGTGAGTGGATTGAGCCTCGAGCCGAGACTTTCCTTACTTTTGCAGCTCGGGGAAAACGAACGAGTCCTAGACGGACGCGTCGCGGTTAGTCGGTTCGGGAAAACGAACGAGTCCTAGACGGACGCGTCGCGGTTGAGTCGGTTCGGGTCGCTCCCGGATCGTGGGCTATACGTAACCGACTCGAAACGTTCGTGCGACGTGGGCGTGGCCCACGTTGCCTAGGGTTTCCCGAGCCTATATAATCTCTTGCCCGACTACCGCGAGAAATACATCTAATACACGAGTTAGGGTTTCTACCTCTCTGCGCTTGCGCCGCCATCGTAGCCTACTCCATCCCGCGCGCCGAGCGTGCATCGGCGAACGGGAGAGAAGGTCTCCGGAACCGCTCGTCCTTGCGATCCTGTACGGGAGAGGGCGAATTAGGTTTTTGGGAAGCGCTCGCGCGGCTTGCTCAAGCTCTTCATCACGGGTCGCCTTCCGTCCAAGTCGGGCGGTGCTGCCTACCGTCGTCTTCAACGCCGTCTACTTCGACCCATCGTCCCCGTCGTCAACAACGTTGTCATCAACAACGTTACCGCTGCGACATCGTCCGCTACACCTCCACCGCCACCTCCACCGGATCGGTACGTGCGACATATCTCGATCGCGTTTTAGCGATGGATGTTGTACTGTTTGCTCTGCTACTGTACATGTTGATCACTGCATCTAGTGTGTTCGAGTTTCACATGTTAGTAGTTACTTTCGTCATGCTTTATATTCTGGAATTAATCATGGAAATTGTGCCTAATTATCCAACAGCCATTTCCTTTGAAAACATGCTAAGTCCTTTGTCTTCCAAATCCCCCAAATAACAACTGCAATCACCACGGCCGCAAGTTTCCTATTCCAACCTTTCAAACCTTTCAGCCAAACATTAACACTACTTAACAGATGGGAACAAATAATTGGTCCCAAGCATGCATCTGCAACTCCTAATCAGCTCACTCAAGCTTAGAAGCAGCTCTCAAAACTAGCCTCTGACCAAATTGGGGTGGTGTCAAGGTGGGATTCTCGTGGGATTTCACTTTTAGTGTATTTTAACTTTTCTAGTTTAAATTTAGTGTCAAAATTTATACTACAAAAAGCAAAATGCGCTACAAGTGAGATTTAGATGAGATCCCACTTGACACCAAGTTTAGCCCACGGATCCTCAGCCGGTGATTCACTTTGCCGTTTTTAGCCGCATGGTGGTTGGTTGGGCCGAATGCGAACGGGGGAACCAAATGTGTTCCTGATGCAGAGAGCGGTTTTGGAGTGGGGAGGCGATGAACAAGGTTCGTTTCTTTCCATACTGATCCATTGATTCGAGAGGTGAAAGCTCGTACGAAAATTAATTTGGTTTCTTCCGTTGATTGCAGATAACAATTCTCTGTTTTTAAGCATTTGGGCATTTTAGCGGCAGATATCTGTTTGTCGAGAGGAGGAATCGATCGATCGATAGAGAGTGAAGCGGCAGAACCTTAATTTGGTTCATGGCCACATTATTATTATGAATCGGATCGGCCACCTTCCAGGAGCAGCAGCTAGCAGATCATGTTCGGCTGCGGCCGCTACAAGACCAAGTTCATCGACGGCAGCAAGAAGAAATTCGTAAGGTGCGCGCATCAGATCGAAGGCATTAGTCTCTTGCTGCCGCGCCCTCATGCATGGTGGATGGAAATTGAACGTCGTGTTTTTGCCTCGTAGCTTAGGCTTGACGACGACGAGGACGCCGCGAGCAGCAGGATGTCGTACGAGGCGTCCACCGCCGGCATCGGCGGCGGGGAGCGGCGGCGCTCCGCCTTCCACATCGGGTACGGCGGCGTGGTTGGCGCTTCCCGGCGCCGGCTGGCGCAGCCGGAGGCCCTGGCGCGCGGCGTGATCACGACGGGGTCGGCGCAGCTCCGCACGCTGGGGCGGTCCATCCGCACGGGCGCAGCCATGGCGGCGGTGTTCCAGGAGGACCTGAAGACCACGTCGAAGAAGATCTTCGACCCGCAGGACCGGCTCCTGGTGCGTCTGAACCGGAGCTTCCTCATCTCGTGCATCCTGTCCATCGCCATCGACCCCATGTTCTTCTACGGGCCCGTGGTGACCCTGGATGACAACAAAAACAACATGTGCATCGGCATCGAGAGGAGCCTGGCCATCTCCACCGCCGTGCTCCGCACCGTGGTGGACCTCTTCTTCCTGGCGCGCATCGTGCTGCAGTTCCGCACCGCCTTCATCGCGCCCTCCTCCAGGGTGTTCGGCCGCGGCGAGCTGGTCATCGACACCGTGGAGATCGCCAAGCGCTACTTCCGCCGCTTCTTCGTCGCCGACGTGCTCTCCATCCTGCCGCTGCCGCAGGTGATCACCTGGAGGTTCCTCTTCAGCAACAGCAAGACCGCCGTGCTGGAGACCAAGGACAACCTGCTCTTCATCATCATCGCGCAGTACGTGCCTCGCCTGGTCCGGATATACCCGCTCTCCACGGAGCTCAAGCGCACCAGCGGTGTCTTCGCCGAGACGGCCCTCGCCGGCGCCGCCTACTACCTCCTCTGGTACATGCTCGCCAGCCATGTACGTCCCACCCTATATCATCGGATCCATCATGACCCTGCATCCTCATCATCCGCTGATCGAGCATTCTTGATTGTGTTAGATCGTGGGCGCGTTCTGGTACCTGCTGTCGATCGAGCGGGTGAGCGACTGCTGGAGGGCCAACTGCGACGAGTTCCCCGGATGTAACACCATCTACATGTACTGCGGCTCCACGGAGGAGAGCAACGACGAGTTCAAGGAGTGGACCACCGTGATCAAGCAGGTCATCTACGAGAACTGCGAGCCCGACGGACAGAACCCCTTCGACTACGGCATCTACTCCTCCGCCGTCACCTCCGAGGTCATCAGGTCAAAAGACATGACCACCAAGCTGCTCTTCTGCCTATGGTTTGGCCTCGCAAACTTGAGGTATCCAAAAGTTCTAGGCTCAGCTACCATGATCGATTTGTGTTGCAATGGTAGAGTACTAACATTGGTGATCGATCGATCGATCAGTACGCTCGGCCAGGGGCTCAAGACAACCATCTACACCGGGGAGTCGCTCTTCGCCATATCGCTCGCCACCTTCGGCCTCATCCTCATGGCCATGCTCATCGGAAACATTCAGGTAGCCCCAAGCCCCCACAAGATTGAACTAATTTACTGTCTGAAGTGTACTGACAAGTGACAACATGTGGGGGATTGCGCAAATGCAGACGTATCTCCAGTCCCTGACGGTGCGTCTGGAGGAGATGCGGGTGAAGCGGCGCGACTCGGAGCAGTGGATGCACCACCGCCTCCTGCCGCAGGAGCTGCGCGAGCGCGTCCGGCGCTACGACCAGTACAAGTGGGTGAACACGCGCGGCGTCGACGAGGAGGCGCTGGTCCAGAACCTGCCCAAGGACCTCCGCCGCGACATCAAGCGGCACCTCTGCCTGGGCCTGGTCCGCCGCGTCCCGCTCTTCGACAACATGGACGAGCGGCTGCTGGACGCCATCTGCGAGCGGCTCAAGCCGGCGCTCTACACGGAGCGCACCTACATCATCCGCGAGGGGGACCCCGTGGACCAGATGGTCTTCATCATCCGCGGCAGCCTCGAGAGCATCACCACCGACGGCGGCCGGAGCGGCTTCTTCAACCGCAGCATGCTCCAGGAGAGCGACTTCTGCGGCGAGGAGCTGCTCACCTGGGCGCTCGACCCCAAGTCCGGGGTCAGCCTGCCCTCCTCCACGCGCACCGTCATGGCGCTCTCCGAGGTTGAGGCATTCGCGCTCCACGCCGAGGAGCTCAAGTTCGTGGCGGGGCAGTTCCGTCGCATGCACAGCAAGCAGGTGCAGCACACCTTCAGGTTCTACTCCCAGCAGTGGCGCACCTGGGCGGCCACCTACATCCAGGCGGCATGGCGGCGGCATCTCAAGCGGAAGGCCGCCGAGCTGCGGCGCAAGGAGGAGGAAGAGGAGGGACGCTCGTCCAGCTTCAAGACCACTATACTCGTGTCCCGCTTCGCCGCCAAGATGCACAGGCAACGCTCCAAGCGGGATGAGGAGGTCATGATCCATGTCCCCGTGCCTAAGCCCCGTGAGCCTGACTTCGGCATTGATGACTGAATCACACACACGGCCTCCGCCTCCGGTTACTACTTCCTAACATAGCTTAGCCTTCATCATCTGTACCGAGTCAATGATTTGACGTCTGGATCGGGTGGTGTGTCAATATGATCTAGACAAACTTTAGTTATATTCCCTCCCTCTGTGGGAATATAAGACGTTGTGACACACTGTTTTACTACACATAAATGTCTTACAATTTAGCACAAAGGGAGTATATGTCTGCTATTTCATACCGGATATTGCGAATCCCTAAACTCTCGATCACCCAAAAAAGATCTTCCAAAAAAAAAACCCATAGCATCTCTTTTAATTGACAATGTAACTTTGATTATGAATGAATAAAGAGGAATTATGTGTTACGAAAAACTGAAATTGCATCATTTACAAAAGTTGCATGTGGTAATAAGGACTCACAAACAGGCTATGGACGCAAGGAGTGATACAAAGTCCACCTTATACCCGCAAAAGTTTCCCCATCCATGATACTCAACTCCGCCTGCAAGCTTATTGAATTAATGATGATATAAAATAAAATGATGCCATTATATTTTTGTAGATTATGCTTTAGAGACTACCGTTTTTACACTAAATAGAGCATCATCATAGTCCGTAAAAATGACACCATACAAGTTATGGTACAAACCCTAATAGTTCTTTCTTAAATTTTTGTATGCATAGCGTAAGTAAATGAGTTTACAACCAAAATAGGATGAATGTCTTTATTGATTATCTCAGAGAACAAATTGGAAATTTTTCTCACTGTGAAGTCAAAGACAAAAGTGTTTGTCGACGTTTTCTTGCCTATTTCCAAGAAATTATTTCCCGCAAAATATCTTCGTGGTTCGACACGTAATTTAAGCGGATACTATAAAATTGAAAAAGATAGGCTCTTAAATATTGTTGAGATCCTTGATTGCAAAGCGGAAACAGTCCCGTTAGATGCTCAAGAGAGACATACCATGCGTAAGGCAAATGTTGATTTAGCTAAGCTACATCGTGAAGAGGAGTCTAAGTGGGATGAGCGTGCAAAAGTCGTCGAAAGAGAATTTTCCAATTAGAACAAGAGGAACGAACAATTTTGGGTCAGGAAAATTTGAAACATTATATCTCTGAGTATTACAAAAATCTTTTTGGACCGCCACCACCTAGTTCTTGTATTATGGTCGAATCGATGAATCATGATATAAAGAAAATTTCTACCGAGGAAAATGCGATTTTGATTTGTGATTTTACTGCAGAAGAGGTTAAGGCCATAATGCAAATGGAAAAGAATAGGGCGCCGGGACCGGATGGGTTCCCGGCTGGGATATCTTGAAATCCGACTTGATAGCGATGTTCGAATGTTTTCAGAGAGGAGAGTTACCTCTTTTTCATTTGAACTTTGGGGCGAACATCCTTCTCCCCAAAAAAAGAAAATGCCATCCAAAGACGACAATATCGTCCTATTTGCTTGTTAAATGTAAGCTTCAAAGTTTTCACCAAGGTAGGGACTAATCGTGTTTCAAATATTGTTGAAAGTGTGGTCCAGCCGACCCAAACTACTTTCATGCCTAGTAGACACATTCTCGAGGGTGTTGTTATCCTTCACGAAACCATACACGAACTTCATAGGAAGAAATTAGATGGTGTTTTGTTTAAGATAGATTTTGAAAAGGCATATGACAAGGTAAACTAGGGCTTTTTTTTGCAACAAGCGTTGCGTATGAAAAGTTTTGATCCTAAGTGGTGTTCATGGATTTAGAATTAAATTGAGAAAGGTAGTGTGGGTATTAGAGTAAAAAATGACATAGGTCGTTATTTTCAAACAAAAAAAGGTCTTAGACAAGGCGATCATCTGTCTCCCATTCTATTTAATATTGTTGCGGATATGTTGGCTATTCTGATCGTTAGGGCCAAAGAAGATGGTCAGGTTGCTAGTCTTATTCCTCATCTTGTACATGGAGGGGTGGGGGGGGGGTCAGTATGCATATGACACCATTTTATTTATGGAACACGACCTAGATAAAGCTCTAAATGTGAAATTTGTTCTATGCATTTTTGAACAATTGTCTGGTCTTAAAATAAACTTTCATAAGAGCGAGCTTTTTTTTGTTTTGGGGCGGCAAAACAGGCGGATAATGATTACAAAACTCTATTTGGGTGTGACAATGGTTCATTACAACCGTTTTTTCATTCTAAATACTCCCTCCGTCTCGTGAAACTATCTAGATATCTTCAAATTTGATAAATCTTCGATAATTGTTATATGAAGAAAGAAGCACGAAATATTAGGCTAAAATCTATGAAGAAAGTTTCTCACGCTTAATTTTAAGTAAATTACATTTAAACCTGGGCATTAGTATAGTTATTTGTTGATTAAAATTCCACCAACTTTGGTGAGAACTTCAGATCCCTTATAATGTAGAGGACGACTAAACCACCTGAGTAACCAGTTTGAGGGATCGGCTAGGTGCGATCTAACCTCCAAAAAAAAATCCTCTAATAGATTTGAAGGGATCTGCTAGAGATGCCCTAAGTAATTAATATGCGGTAGATGCAATTCCACATTTATATTTACCATCCTTGTACTAGTTTGATAAGGTTTTCCTATTATATATTTCATCGGCTGCAACATGACATGTATCTCACCTGCTCACCAGATAAAAGAAGATGATATGATTCACTAGGAGTGGATTGCAGTGGTTGTAGGGGACCTGGATTACTTCAACCTGTTTGGTTGAAGTAATGGCTTCCTAGCGCATACATGTAATATAGTTTTTAGAGAACATGCATATGATAGATCCATCTATCAAACTGTGTGTAAAAGCGTTGCAGTGCCCATACTCCCCCCTCCCCTCTCTCACGCAGCTACAGTAGCTGAGCTTTTCCCCAAAGAGACCGGGCCGAACCAAAGCCAATCTCGCCGGCGTCGCCGGCCGAGATGGGTGGAGGGGAGGCGCCGGAGTACATAGTCTAGCTAGGAGTTGTGGCTTTATGCCAGTAGGGGGCTTGATGCCCGATGGTGCGAGCGGTGGAGGAGATCAGTCCGCCTGGATCTCGTCCGATTTAGGGTTCTTCCTTCTCTCTCTATTTCTCCGGTGGTCGGAGGTGGGAGTGGAGAGGACGGCGACTGCTCAGCTCAATAAAGATGTGGCGGCGATCCACCTTCTGCAGATCGACTGCAGCGGGAGGCGTTTTTCCCTGGCCGGCCTCGGCGGCGAGGGGGGAAAAGCGTCCCTACCTGCGACCAACGGCGTCATCGAGCTCCTGGCCGGCCATGGAGGCGAGGAGGAGCACAGCCGCGCCAGATCTTCGTCGGCCGGCCGATGGGTGGCCTTATCTTCGCTGCTTTTGGTGCAGCGGCCGAGTGCTTTTGCTGCTCCTCTTGGTCGGCCGTGGAGGCGAGAGAGAGGGCAGGGGAGGCACTGCTGCTGCGCACTCGAGGTGGTGCCGTATCTACTTCTTCTTTCTCTGGTGGTTTCTCTACAAGCGCAAACACACAGCTGGCTCCATGGCCGCTGTGATCTGCAGCCGACATGATGGCTGCTTCTCTGCCTCTGAGACGGAGGCATCTCTCTGTCCCTACTGGTGCTCGACGCCTTCTTGCAGCCAAGTGCTTCGTTCCCGGCGGCGAGAAGGTTGCCAGTGGGGGTGGATTTTCGCCGGTCGGAAGAGTTCGAGCTTCTTCTCTCCTTTCATTGGCGGCGACGCTTCGAGGAAGCCGGCGATCAGCGGCGGCGCTACTCCAGGACCTGATTGCTTTTACATTCTTTGTTCTGGGGTGTTTTCTATAAAGTTACATGCCTTATCTTCAAAAACTAGGTTCTTCAGGGCAAGTAAGGTTAGGGGTCTGTATGCATATTGTAACCGCCTTGTGTTTCTTTAATTGAATACCACCTCTTTTTCAAAAAAAAAATCAAACTGTGTGTATATGAATGGGAGGCATCGAGATATATGAACTCTCTACACAATAGATTCGTGCCGGCGACTCTCTGCAATTGTGCACGAGAATGTACATTTAGAGTCACTGTGGGGAACTTGCTTCAACAAGATGATGTGGAAGGCTTGGTCTCTTCCAAGTATCAAGTTCTTTTTCTTGACTTGCCGTGCATGATAGGCTTTGTACGGTGGATAAACTTGAGAGGAGAGATTAAAATAATTACAATATTTGCACGCTTTGCAATCAAACACAAGAATTAGAGGCTCACCTATTCGTCCATTGCCGGTATACCAAGAGAATTTGGGGAATGAGTAAGGATTAGTTTGGCCTAGCTACCTACCATTACGGTCATGAGTGGTCTAACGAGTGTTCAATCGATGAATGGTGACCCACCATGTCCATCAAAGCGACTTCGAATCGAAAAACAATGACCTCCCTCACCATGTTGATTGGTTGGATGATTTGGAACGAGAGAACCACAAGGGTTTTTGAAAAAATTCAGCCCCTACGACCATCTTACTCGGAAGCATCAAGAATGAGGTGAAGCTTTGGGTCAAGGCGGAGACGAAAAATTTGGGCTATGTAATGTTTGGAAAGGAATCTGTTTTGGTAACCTTGAACACCTACCTAGTCATGTCAGGATGCTTCTCCTTAATTAATAGAATGAGGTAAATCTTTTACATTTGTTTTAAAAAAATATTATGATTTCTATAGGAGTGTGAATACGTTCAATGTTCAGATATTTTGTGCAAACTATACTTGCACTAATCTAGCACATTCGTGGCGGTTGGATAAGAGATAAGACCAGGGCCCCAAACTCGTGGCGGAATCGCCACGTTCGTATTGTTCATGAATTAGCCCATATGGCAAAATTTAAAAGTTCAGATTTTTGGTTGGCGACCATAAATGTAACTTTAATTATGAATGAAAATAAAGAGTATGTGTTAAAAAACCAAGATTACATCATCAGGTATCAAAGTAGCGTTTTTTCTCCGAGTCCTTGTAGGCGCTTTGGCTGAGCTTGTCGGTCGTGCTTCCGGTTGTAGCTTCTTCGGTATTTCGTGTGGGTGTGTGGTGTCGTTCTGTAAGCTGGATTCAACACTTTGTATCGTTCTTGCCGTTGGGCACTTAAGTGCCTTTTATCTAATTTTTTTTTTATCAAAGTAGCACATGCCACATGGTAACAAGGACTCAGAAGCGGGCTATGGAAGCAAGGAGAGCCACACGGTCCATCTCGTACCCGCAAAAGTTTCTCCATCCATGACACTCGACGCCGCCCGCAAGCTTCTCCAGGGACTTGGTCGCGAGGTTCAACATGAAGGCGCCGCTGGTAGCGTCTCCGCCTTCTCTGGTGGTGAATAACACGGTGCCGCTCTTCTCGTTGAACCACCGCAACTTAAACGCGGTCCCTCCACTCACCGGGGCTTCGGGAACGTCGATCAATTCGCGCAACTCCCACTCAGTAGCCGTGCTCAAGCTCTGCGGCTTCAGGCTCTCCACGGTGATGGTGAGGCCGGTGAAGAGCGCGTGTAGACGAAGCTCAGGCTCCCATCCGGTGTCACGCCCAGCAGGCGGTAATCCGGCAAAAAGTGCTCGATGAGATTGAAAAGAGAGTTTAGGGTTTGTGCGTGGGTAAACAACCCCGCACCTATCTCCACTTTATATTGACATCATACAATTACAACGTATACAACACGTATACTTGATACACACGACAGGACAGAGTCCGGGTCTAATTACAATTCTAACACTCCCCCTCAATCTAAACCGTGACAAGGTTGAGATTGGACTTAAATCTATCTATCATCTGTCGGGTGGCTGGTTTAGTAAGTACATCAGCCAGTTGATCACGAGTGGAGATGAACCTGACATCCAAGTCACCGGCTGCTACTCGTTCTCGCACAAAATGAAAGTCTATCTCAATGTGCTTCGTCCGAGCATGAAAGACTGGATTCGCCGTCAGGTAAGTTGCCCCAAGATTATCACACCACAATATGGGGGTACGCTGCCGAACCACACCAAGCTCTTTGAGAAGAGAATCGACCCATATAGCTTCAGCAGCGCCATTAGCCAACGCTTTGTATTCTGCCTCTGTACTTGACCTCGAGACTGTTGGTTGCTTCTTAGAGCTCCAAGAAATAAGATTTGCTCCAACATACACTGCAAAACCGCTGGTGGAACGCCGATCATCTACACGGCCAGCCCAATCTGCGTCAGTGAAGATACTGATGACTGTTGACGATGACTTGTGAATCCGCAAACCAGTCGTCAACGACCCTTTGACATAACGCAAAATACGTTTCACAGACTCCCAGTGAACATCAGTTGGCTGTGATAGAAACTGGCAAACCTTGTTCACCGCGAAAGAGATATCAGGCCGAGTGAGCGTGAGATACTGTAGTCCTCCAACAACACTGCGGTATCTGTGAGAGTCATCAGAATTGAGCAAAGTTCCTGAACTTCTTGACAAAGTCTCTGACGCCGCAAGTGGAGTAATAGCAGGATTACAATTCTCCATGTTGACTCGATGCAGAAGGTCAAGAGCATACTTCTTCTGAGTCAATATCATTCCCCCTGAATTGTAAGTAGCCTCCAGTCCAAGAAAATACTCCAACTTGCCCAAGTCCTTGATAGGAAACGTAGCAGCGAGAGAACGAACCAGAACATCGACGACATCCGGTGTAGAACCAGCAATAACAATATCATCCACATATACCAACATGAAAATCTGCACACCATGATGCGAGTAGATGAAGAGTGACGTGTCAGCTTTGGAGGAAACAAACCCGAGTCGATATAAACGCTGACTCAATCGTGCATACCATGCACGCGGAGACTGCTTTAGACCATAGATCGACCGCTGTAGTTTGCAAACATGAGAGGGGTATTGGGCGTCCTCAAAACCAGGAGGTTGCTGCATATATACCGTTTCAGCCAAGAATCCATGCAAAAAGGCATTGCTGACATCAACTGCATCGAAGCGTCCACCCACGAGAAACTGCGAGAGACGGAGACGAGACGGACCGTAGCCGGCTTCACAAGCTGGACTAAACGTGTCTCCATAATCAATCCCGTGTCTGCTGAGTGAAACCACGAGCGACCAATCTCGCCTTATGCTTGTCAATAGACCCATCCGGACGATGCTTTGTCTTGAAAATCCACTTGCTGCCGACGATATTAACGCCCGGTGGCCGCGGAACCCGAGTCCACGTGCTGTCTTCTTCGGGGCGAGAGAACTCATCAGCCATAGCGGAATGCCACGCCGGTTCGAGAAGCGCCTCGCGATGCGAAGATGGGGCAGCAAAGAAGGCACGTCGACGAGGATCATACCGGACCGTACCATCAGTATACACCTTCTCCCGTCGAGTCTGATCGCGATGCCTGGTCATCATCGCATGTTGCGACGTAGCAGCATCGGACGGGTCAACCGAGGCGCCGCGGCCGGCGGTGCGGCGAAGGCAACGCGGGCTGACCCGATCACGGGAGGCTCCGGCGGCCCATGGGCCGTTGCGAGAGGGAGGCGAGCTGGCGCCAGGGGACGGCGCGTGCATGGCCCCTCCATGCACGTCGATCGGAACCACGTCGATCGTCGCCTGATCCGGGAGAGCACCGACCACCTGCGAGGGAACACCAACACCTGGCACGGACGGATCAGTAGACAGGTACGATAGGTCGTAATTTCGCACAGGTTCACTAGTAACTGGTTCATCGGAGGGAAAGCGAATAGCATGTTCAAGAGAAGTGATATCCACGGATGCACCGGGGGTAGCGAAAGGAAAAACAGACTCATCAAAGACAACATCACGAGAAATATAAATTCGCCCCGTGGATCGATCTAAACATTTGTATCCTTTGTGCATAGGACTATACCCCAGAAACACACACATCTTAGACCGAAATTCTAACTTGTGAGAGTTATATTTCCGGAGACTAGGCCAACAAGCGCACCCAAAAATGCGGAGAAAGGAGTAGTTAGGCTGAATGTTCATGAGTCGGAATAAAGGTGTCTCCTTATTGATGACGGGGGTAGGCATACGGTTAATGAGATAACATGCCGTAAGGAAGGCCTCATCCCAAAAACGCAAGGGTAATTGCGAGTGAGCAAGGAGAGTAAGACCGGTCTCGACCAGATGTCGATGTTTGCGCTCAGCTATCCCGTTCTGCTGGGAAGTATGAGGACACGAGACACGATGAACTATGCCGGTGCGCTCAAAATACCGATGTAGACGGTGGTATTCACCACCCCGGTCAGACTCGAAAAGCCTTGATCTTAGCGTTCGGAAGACGCTCAACATGAGTTTGAAAGGAATAGAAAACTTGTTCTACATCAGATTTGTGTCTAAGGAGGTAAATCCAGCAAAAACGAGAATAGTCATCAACAAAGCTAACATAGTACTTGTACCCACCCGAGGAGACACTGCCGGCCCCCAAACATCAGAATGAATCAATTCAAGAGGTACAGTAGAAACACGAGAGGATAACGAGTATGGTAATTGATGACTTTTAGCACGTTGACAAGCATCACACATCGAAAAAGAAGTATCTGACGAGGAACTAGAAAGCTCATTTAGCCTAACAATATTTTGAACTACATTATTGGATGGATGGCCAAGACGTTGATGCCACCGTGAAGAGATAGCACCGGCCGACACTCGAGATGATGACGAAGCTCTTCCGAAAGGGACGGGATACAGGCCTCCATGACTCCTACCGAGAAGAAGAACCTTCCTCGTGGTTTTGTCCTTTACACAGAAAAAGTCACGGTGAAACTCGACAAACACATGGTTGTCACAGACAATACGATAAACAGAAAGGAGACTCAGACGAGCATCAGGCACATGAAGGATGTTCTTAAGATGAATAGATGAACCAGCTAAAAGTGAATGACCAATATGCGAAATTGACAAACCTGCACCATTGGCCACTTGCACCTGATCTTTGCCACCGTAGCGCTCGTAAGCTTGAAGGCGGGCGAGCTCGCTGGTCAGGTGATCCGTAGCCCCTGAATCCATGATCCAGGGGTTGTTGTTGTAGTTTGTCGTGGCAGCATTGCCTCCGCGCTGCTGCGGAGGCTGATAGGTAGCATCGAAGCGGTTGCGGCGGTCCCTGGCGAGATGCCCCCAATTGCCACAGATCTGGCAGCGTGGCCGCCAGCGGCGCTGCTGACCACCGCCATTACGATTGTTGTTGTTGCGGCCATCATTCCAGCCGCCACCGTTGCCGCCACCAGTGCGGCCGTCATTGCGACCACCAAAGCCTCCACCATCGTTGCGGCCGTAGCCGCCACCATCATTGCGGCCGCCGAAGCCGCCGTTTCCGCCACCGCCGCTGCGGGGCTGTCCCCGCCGGCCATCATTGCCGTAGGGACGGGTGGAGGATCCACCGCCTTGAAGGGCAGGGTTAGGACGCATGGCCGTATTGACCGAGGAAGTCCATCCTTCGGCGTGGGCCTGCTGCGCTTGGAGGGACTCGAAGGAGAGCACGTTCGAGTAGAAGGTCACATAGGAGATTGCCTCGGTGCTGTTGCCGAGGGTGAGTGGTGCGGTGACGGCGTTGTAGGCAGAACCGAGCCCAATGACAACGTAATCGACGAGCTCGTCATCGGTGATGGGAACACCGGCTGCAGCCATGGCGTCGGCTAACGCCTTCATCTTCTGCATGTAGGCGGCGGCGGAGAGGTCTTCCTTGCGCGTCGACACAAGTTGGCGACGGATGTGGCGCACATTGGCGCGACTCGCGCGCCGTACGGGTCATGGACGCTTTTCCGGACCGAGGCAGCGGTCGCGCGACCAATGAGCTGGTTGGCGATGTCGGGCTCCATGGAGCCGAGAAGAAGCCCGATGACGCGCGCTGGTCCCGGATCCACCAGGCGTTCGTACTCGGGGTTAGCCACAGTAGTGGCCTCGTCACCTTCCCCCGTCGTGATGGTCTTCGCTGGCGCCGCGATGGTTGCGTCAAGGTGGCGATGAAGGCCGGCACCAGCGAGATTGGGAAGGAGGATGCCCTTCCAGAGGTTGAAGTTCCCGGCCTCCAGCCGAACAGCGGTCGCGGGGACGATCCCCGCGGAAGCAGAGACGGACGACGACGATGCCATGGACCCGACGGAAGTGGAGAGCTGGAGGGAGGACGTCATCGCAGCGGCGGTGGAGGGAACTCGCGGCGGCGGCGACGATCGGATCTTGCAGCGGCGGCGGAGGAGACTCGCGGCTGCTGTGGCTCTGATACCAAGATTGAAAAGAGAGTTTAGGGTTTGTGCGTGGGTAAACAACCCCGCACCTATCTCCACTTTATATTGACATCATACAATTACAACGTATACAACACGTATACTTGATACACACGACAGGACAGAGTCCGGGTCTAATTACAATTCTAACACGATGTAGGGCACGAAGAACACGTCCGTGATCGCCTCCATGGGTGCGCCGTCGAGGCGCACGCCCAACGCCGCACGGTGCATGGGCCAGTAGGCCACTCCGCGGACCACGACAGCAGGGCCTAGCCGGCGCAGCTTACCGGCATCCATCTTTGCGCCGGGCATCCTGCCTTCCGGCCCCCAGCTGCCGACGTCGGAGGAGAAGATCCGCAGCGCCGTGAAACCGCGGCGGTTGTAGACGAGGAGCACGCGGAAGAAGCCCAGCGGAGTGCTGGCGGCGTCAAGATCGTCGCCCGTGAGTATGGCGCACGCGTAGTCACTACTACACGGTAGGGATTTAGGGGCACTTTGCCCTGGGGCACTTTTCAAAGTGCCCCTAAATACCCCCTTTTAGAGGCACTTTTGCCAAAATGCCTCTAATGCCCTACCTATTGGGGCAGTTTTGAGAAGTGCCCCAATACGTGATACCTATTGGGGCAGTTTTGAGAAGTGCCCCAATAGGTATACACCTATTAGGGCAGTTTTGAGAAGTGCCCCAATTGGTATATACCTATTGGGGCAGTTTGGAGAAGTGCCCCTGTAGGTGGCTACTTTTTGGGGCATTTTGGAGAAGTGCCCCTGTAGGTGGCTACTTTTTGGGGCATTTTGGAGAAGTGCCCCTGTAGGTGGCTACTTTTTGGGGCATTTTGGAGAAGTGCCCCTGTAGGTGGCTACTTTTTGGGGTATTTTGGAGAGGTGCCCTAATAGGTAAGTCTTTTTGGGGCAGTTTGGAAAAGTGAACGCGGTGAAGGAACCTGGAAGAGAAATACTACAGTTCAGGCACCAAGAGCAGATCAACAAAAAAGCAGTATTACTTTATCAGCATCGGATGCCAAACCCACACCAAATCAGTTCAGGCACCACATATCACATGTCAGGTTTTGTCATGTTCCTCAGATTCCCGATTCGCTGTTGTTTTCGAGAATGCAGATTTCATGTTTTTAAAGTATATAAATAAAAATAATAATTATCAGACCAGGCATAAATCAAATTTACGCTTGATATACGGCCAGAATCAGTCTGTTACACAGGATCAGTATTACACATGATCAGTCTATTACATCATGTATCGTACAGTACAACCACAGCTCTGATACTTTTTTGATAAGTAGGCTTCACATGTCATCAAACCTTGACGTGGAGCTACCGTAAAACCTTCACGTCCTGTCAATTAAGAAAAGGGATGTGACAAGAAATGAAGGACCTCAAGGACCTCCATTCCAATTGCAAAGAAAATAATAGATTTAATGTGCAGCATGCTGTACAAGGTTAGCAGCATAATTATTAACTCCATGTCTTATGTCTAGAAAGCTGACAGGCTGTTGCTGCAGCGTGAATGCCAACCATTTCTGAAAAAATCTTCTATGAAACTGATGTGTTTTTTGTTCTCATTTATATCTTTGAGTACCAGAAATTTTGCAACAACTTAATAAGCCATTCTAGATAAAAACAACGTAGCAGCATCAGGTGTAGGAAGAAACTCACATATAGGCTACTAAGACGCACATACATAATTGGCATTCACTTGTTTTCCTCTCATTGGCTATTCTAACTTCCGGGGTTTCCTTCTCTAAAGAAGCTTTGTTTTAAGCTCCTTTTTATATCGAGCAAGAACATGAACTGGTGGAACTAAATGAAGAATATAAGGTCCAATATCAAGGTTTGAAAATATACTAAATATTACCAACAAGGGAAAAGATCCAGGGTCATGGTTCAACATCATAACCAGTACTAACAGATTTCTGTGTACTAAAACCACAACATGCATATTTTAGAAGGGAAAATTCCATGTTCAAACATTGCTACAAGCATAAGCATCCACATTCTCAGTCCTAAAGGATTAGAATTTGGGGAGGAAAATAACCTCAAGTCTTGGGAAAAGTAGCACCACCAAATCGCGTATCCTGCATGGTTACTGTAATTGAGAGAGAGAGAGAGAGAGAGAGAGAGAGAGCGAGAGATTAGATCAGAGAGAAAATGAGAGGAATTTCAGAACAGAGTGTGTTGTGTGCTACCAAGAAAAAAGAACTAGTCGATCAAACTATATCGCCATGTAACATATCTACTGAGCTAAATAATCTATTTGATTTGTTAGGAGACATAAAGGACCAAGACAAACAGGGAAAAGACTTTGTAGGTTGTTCCAGATTAACTAGAATGCTACAAGTGAAGTAGAACACTCGCTGCTCATCCCAGCATCACCAAAGCTAACAGCAAACATACTAATATATCTCGACGAAAGTAATCTGAATCCGACAAGCGCGAGCTCAACCAGGAGAGAATTAGGATAAATAGATAGTCATATTTATACCTTCGACGCACGGCTGAGGCGATCTTGACTCCCCGACGGAGATGTCAAGGACGAGCTTCTGCACCTTTATCTCCCGCATGAAGTTGCCAGCTTTTTCTCCGTCAACTGCGAGCACCAAGCATATACAAAACCACATCATTAGAAGAGCAGAATCCTGAGCACACCACGATTCAGGATAACAGAATTGGAGATTATTTATGCACAGCCATGAAAATTATTTGCAAAGCTCTGCATCAGGAGTAGTGTACAAGTAAATGGTTTATGCACTAATACATGTTACTGCATCTATAATAATTATTTTAACATTACATAAGCTACTAATATACTACATGTTGAGTAAGCAAGCAGCATCAAAAATAGGTTGATGTCGACCTGCCCATGATTCTGATGAGTACAACATTATGGTCCAAGACTTCAAGTAAAAGTTGCTCAGAAGATGGTTGCTGCTTAGTATAGCATGTTATGGTCGAAACTTGAAAATAAAAGCTGCAAGTAAGATAACGGAACCAAATCAATATCCCATATGTTAAGACATGCTTATGTCTTAACACATGTTTTCTACTGATGTTTTGCAGAAAGAAAAGATATATCGATGTTTTCTACAGATGTTCATGCTTGTTGGCTACGAACTCTAGAATACGATATTAATCTGCTAAAAGAATGCATTGGTCAATATATAAAAGCTCCCTGTGTAGCTACAGAATACAATTCATCTAGCCAGCTCCCTGTGAAAGCTCCATTCCCTCTCAACATCGACATCAGAATCCATAAAACACTCATCATACTGGAGTTTGGAAAAAAAAAATCAGCTTTCAATTCCATGTCACGGAACTGTGTCATCTTTGCAATTCTGCTGACATTTTTTATACAAAAACAAGGTACACGGAATTAACAATTTCCAAAACATGTTTATCCTTTCTTGAAAACACAAGTTCTAGCTGATATTTAAAATATAACTTTGAGATAAATATGTACTTTGCAACAAAGCAACAAGCAGTTGTCAATGTGAACCAAGAAAGAGACAAGACAATCATCTATGGTATGCAATGAAATGCTGGAAGACAAGAACATATACTTTCATTTGGCCTGAGATTATGGACAGAAGGAATAACTGGGAAAAAAAGATTCACCTGGATAAGGATGAACGGCAAGGACACTCACCAGAAGGAGTATTTACTGAACCATACAGCTCCTCATTCAGAGTATTACGTTTTACATGCCTAGATACTGAATGCAACAAATAACATCCATAAATACATAAATAAAAATTAAGAAGATAAGTAATATTTAAATACTAATGATCGAGTGTCAATTTGAAACAACAATCAACGGGAACATTTTCCATTCCTAACATTAAACCTTACAACCAGATCTTTATACTACTCATATATACTGTGGCAACATGATTTACTACAGAACGTGTGCAAGCTGGGAAGTCATAACTCACCACTTTGTGCCAACTTATGCTCAAAATATCCAAGAGAAAGATTTTAGTAGTTTCACCAGTGAGCTACTATCCCTCCAAACCATTTTTTTAGAGGTCGGATACACAAACCAACCAAGTTTCAGTTTATCGAAAACTATTCAGAACTACATGTGTACTCGATCCTTCTTTTTTAATCTCAAGCTGCAAATATCATAACAGAATTAGTTTTTAGTTTTGCATAGCATGGGAGCGTAACAGAAATAGGTAACAACATAACATTCAAAACAGAATTTCCGTAATTTAGATCTTAAAAAACCCAACAAGTACATGGCATCTAGAGACACATACGAGCACTTTAGAATGCTAGAAATCATAGATACTTTAAAGTTTATACATAAAAGAAACAATTTAAATCATCAATGTAACCTTTTTCGGTTTAATCATAATATCTTATGACCCAAGCAAGCAGTATCCTACGAATGAAGCCTTAGAACCAATATTTCTTCTAATAAAAATATCTCTTGAAAATGTATGTCTGCACATATCTAGAATAGATGAACAACTCACATCAGGACACGGTTCATTAGACGAACAGCACGGTGATCTTGATTCGATGGGAACACAAAATGCACAAAGAAAATCCGAATAGCTACTGGCAGTGGCAGCTACCTCATCCACAGCCTGGGCTACATTCTCCAGACCAAAGAAAGCCTGGAAATAGATCTGCACCCAGACTGTGCAAACAGATCTGCACCCAGCCTGCAAAAATCGAGCACAAACCATACCAGATCAACAGATGTCTAATCAAATCCACAACGAATGAAGCAAGGATCGGATGGGAGCGGGCGGAGAACTCACTGAATCCTTGTTGACGAGGTAGTCGAAGATGTGGTCTGGCAGTTGTAGGAGAACTCGTCGTCGGCCGACGCTCTGCATCTTCGAGCCGGGAGCTCAGAAGCCCTCGTCGATGCGGGACACGCGATGGTTGTCGGTGCAGCGTGGAGGCAACTCATCCTCGCTAGCGCCCTACTCCTCGCCGGGTTTGGGGACGGCGGCGACTCGGACGTGGGGGACGGAGCGGGCGGCGTTGGAACAGGGGCGAGGGCATACGGAGTGCGGGTTAATATCTCAGAATCTAAGGGGCAAAAATGAAAACTATACTGCGACGTACTCGTACGACCCAATTGAAGGGCCTAAATGCCAAAAATCGAACCTACCGAACTCAACTCTCTCTCTCTCTCCTCCCCGGCACGACCGCGCCTCCCTCCCTCCCTCTCTCGCGCCTCCCTCGGTTCCCCGATGCGCCACCGCCGCTCGCCCCCGTGCCGGCCAACGCCGGCCACATCCTCCGCAGCCACGCCCTAAGAAAGCTGCGCCTTGCCCCAACACCCGGATCCCCACCCGCGCCCCGCCGTTCCGCCCCTGGGCACGACGCTGCGGCTAACCCTAGCTGTGGGCTCGGTCGCCGCCGCGGTTCCCGCGCCGCCGCGCCTCCTGGTGGTCCCCTTTGTCGCCCCGAAGCCACGCCGCCCCCGCGGACCGGGCGGAAGCCTCTCCCAAAGGTATGAATCATCGTTCCCATCCTATTTCGTGGTTGAATTAGAGTAGGCCCTCTATGGTGGTTGCTCGATTGGAGCGGGCGATCGATTTTTGGGGACTGCTTGAGGGGAATTTGGGGGGTCTCATTGTGGTGGTAATTTATTCATCCAGAATCGAAGCTAGGAGCGTAGCAGTAGGTGTATACAGTATTGATTACAGTAAGTAGAGTAGCATTTTCAAACAAAAAAAATGCATCGATTATTACTTCTTCCATGTATTGCGTTTTCTTTTCTTAACCACATATGATTTTCAATATCTGACTCTTACAATATGTCAATACCAGCCTTATAGGTTAAAGAACCTAAGCGCACTGTGGTACTGTGTGTTCAAACTGATTTCAGGGTATGTTTCTTCACTGTAATGTTTCTATTTTACATGTACATCAGTACTATGTCTTACTAATCTAGCAAATGTAATTCACACGATGTACAGAGTGCACACCAAATATAGCTATAAGAAACTATAAAGTGTAGTATGTATCCGGAATAATATTTGATGCTCAAATTATGTAGCTTGGTACAAACAACCTTTGCTGTATTGTCATACATAGTATAAAACAGATAGGATTTTATTTTGAAGTTTTTTCAGTGGTAAGATAGTAAAAAGTCGCAGTCGCTCTTCTTTGTTTGTAAGACATAACCAATCATATTGACATGTATTTTATCTCAGAACTGTGCGCATGACGCCACAGGTCACCTATATGTGTTATTATGTTTACTTACATTGGCTCTGGCTGCAAAGTTGTGTGGATGCCTGTTTACATTGACATACTAAAATGGGTAGTTGAGGGTGACCTGGAGGAGGTATGTTCCATGGTCTACTTGGCGGACCTGCCAAATTTCTTGCTGAAACTTCTTTATGCGAGGCTGCACGATGTACTCCGGTGGCAATTCTTAGGTATTCTAACCTGCTCTTGACATGTTCCACCGCTAACTGATTTTGTGTCGGGCTTCATTTGTATCCAGGGATGATACACCTTAAATCAGAACTGAATGATGGATTGGTTCTGGTCCTCTTCAAGGTGCTGGAGGGCGGAAACATATGAATGGAGATGAAACCTGAAGCGTATATCTTGCTGAAGAATTTCTACCTTAGGCGAGTCAAACTCATTTAACTCGATCTGTTAGGGAAGTCTTTGCACTGCAAGTAGCTTATTTAGAGTACTCTAGATGTTTTCGGGTTCGTTCAGGTAATAATATTTTTGTCAAGAGAGTGGTATCTGCCTAAATGTTATTTTTCCTTGAGGTCTTTCTTGTCTAGATGTTTTCCTGAAAGAGTTTCTGAATCTTTCTTGTTCTGTAGCATGACCTATCAATGATAAATATCCATTCATGAAATAAATAAAAAATCCTTTGTGCCCCTGGCAGTCTTTACCACCCTGCCCTGGTATCATCAGGTGGCCCTAACAACTGTGATCTTGTTGCGGTGATAAATGAGTGAGGTTCATTACCATCATTATAACTTTATGATATAGGTGACGCCTTCCTGAGACTTAGTCTTAACTCTTAAATAATGGACATATGACTTGTTTCTCTATCAAATTGGGAATCTAAAAACTGCTTAGCAATACTACTAGTAAACCCCATAATATCTAGAAAAAAAGAGGCATGCCAACTAGCATATGAAGCATTCTTTATTCTACTTCCATGAATTTGGTGCCTCTAGCATATGAGTACTGTGTGCTAATTTAAAAGTTAAGTGCGTGGCACAATCATATCAAAAGGCTGTAATATGTGATGTTGTTGGCTAAAATAGTTAAGGATATTTTTTTTTAGTTTTAAGAAAGTCTGGAAGCCCCATGCAGTTCCGTAAAGAGAAGTTCATTAAAACTGATTTCATTTTTTTCCCAGGGATTACCTGCTTAGCTTACGTGTAGTGGGGCTCAAAAGTGTAATGTGTTCGTCTACTGACATTACATCATAATGCCTTCCCTGTAAGTTGTTGTTGGAGTAGTTTTGAACTTTTGATTCATATGCAGTCAATTTCATATTTACACACCAATGCTTTGGCCACTCAGGTTCACACCAATGTTGGCCGGATATGTGTAAGGCTGGGATGGGTGCCCATTCAACCTCTTACTGAATCTCTACAATTACAACAATATGTGCTTCTAAAATGAAGACTTGAACCGAACTATGTTGAATTTTGGTTTAACTAATGTACAGTTTGCCACTGGATGATAGAGCAACATTTTTGGAATTTCTAAGTAGGATTTTTTGAAAAGAAACTAGCCAACTATACTTTTGCTTCACAATATATTTTGTCATAAATTTCCCCTATGCTTGCTGCAAGATTCAGTATGCATGTACAATCATCTGGAAGCTTAAAACTGATACTTAAAGGTCACTTTGTCTAAGATGCAGAGAGGGCTAAGGAGTTGGATAAGATGGGCCGGTCTATTTGTATTCCAGTAAAGGCTGAACCAACATGAACACATTCAGAGTTTGCTCCCCAGGTAAATTTCTCCTTTGGAAATGATGTGATTATATCTTGTTGACTATCTTCATCAGCAACCAGTAATATCTCTGAGGTATCATCTAGGAAAAAAGGACATCAAGGACCTGGGTCTGTTTTCACGATGGAGCAGATCTCGAGTATCCCAGCAGTCTGTCTCCTTCGTCGAGACAATGAATTTAAAGTTCTTAAGATTTGGCTAAAAGGTTTTTAGACGGTAAACTGTAGTGTTTTATACCTTCATCATCATTTTCACCCTCTGTGATTAGTTATGCAAAACCTGACAGTCTCTGGTTGTTATGTTGATAGTGTGCTTTTCGGCTCGCAGTTGCATAGTAAAAAGGAATGTCTGTGTACCATTCTCTATTAGTGCTTACTTCCTTAGCTTAGATAGTGGTGAACAAGTAAAAGGGCTCAAGCAATATTTTTTCCTATGTCTTTTCATTCACGCAACAAACATGTACCATGCACTGACAAAATGACTCAAGTATAATTCGAATTTTGTAAACTAGAATGTATAGATAAATACTTAATTTATTTAGGAGGTCCTCAATACACATCTGAACATGACCAGACTATTCTGCCTTTTACAAGTCACAGTGCAACTCACGAAACCAAGAAAATTAAGTATAGACTGCTATCAATAGGCATCCTCACAGGAAATTGCCCTGCATATATCTAAACATATTTACCATGATTGATGTCCATCGAGTACTGAATATTCCTCTGCCGCCATTCCATGTTTCAGGATTCTCAGAAATTCTCACGATTCCAATTCTTTTAGAATCTTCGCTCTCTGCATGCTTCAGAACCTCTCATTAGTAGGACACATCAGAATATAGTAGAGCTGCTGATTCTTTAGAAAATAGCTTTAGGCTTGGAGAACTAATATGATACTTTAGTTTTTTCCCTCAAAAAAATATATTATACTTTAGTTTTAGCTACTTTCCTTAATTTTTTTTCCGAATTCTTTTGGTAAATATCATATTGTTATTTGTAGGCATTAGTGGTCAGTATTTCTGGTGTATAATGTCTCACCCTTCTACGGGACAAGAGTGAAGCATTGTCGGTTTTTTCTTATTCTACAACCATGTCATAGGAAGAGCACACTTGCTCCATTAGTTACTTAGTGCACTAGGTTATGAAATAAATTCATTAAGTAGATACCAAGGTGATGCTCAGCTACTCATTCTTCCCCGATAATCTCCATAGATTGTAAAATTATTGAGATACACATTACCCTGATTAGTTTGTCGATTCATGCTTCTGTATTTATGAAAGATGCTTCGAGCTAAGCTGACTTAATTGGTAAAATGATGCATTGTTGAAATAAAGCTAGGTAATAAAATAGATAACAAGGGCGTTCTCTGATATTCATACATGAACATTTACTTCTGGACCACGTCTGTGGAAACCTCTCATTTTCCTAAAATTTTTGTTATAAGAATTTATCTTGTAAGATGCCTAAAGTATTGTTGTATTGCCAGTTTGACACCATCTGAATCTGCAAGTTGAGCACAAATGATTTCAACAACACTAGGTTATCTGCTGCTAGCATTTCATGTTGTATTTGAACTGACTAGGGACAAAAAAATTAAATTAAAAAATTATTATATTATTGGGTTAACAGTCTCATGGCGCAATGGTCTCATCGTCCGCTTCAAGATCCAACGACTCTGATGACTACATTGCTATAAAGTGTTCTGTTTCCTATCCTATCCTTCTACACAAGACATAGACCAACCTTTTCTTACTTATGTTTGCAGTACTTTTCAATTGCTTTGACAAATAAATATCCGGACATGTTCCTAAAGCTAGCAATTGAGCACCTACCAATCGAAATAAAATTTCGCACAAGAGCAGTCCAATGTCTAAATACTCCGTATGAGCATAAGGGCGCGTAATTAGAAACCCGAAAAATCCTTCCATATTTTTCTGGCAGATGAGTGCCAAGCAGCTATTTTTTTAAAATGTCTGTAGTTCCTGATTGAGTTGAAAGGCATCGTGTGAGTGTTTTGGTTATGTTTAACATATGATATAGAAGAGAGTGTGGTAGTTCAGTTATCACCATACTCTATTCCATTGTACCATCATAATTAGGTATGATATAGAAGAAAGTGTGGTAGTGCAGTCCCAAACTCAGTTACAATTTAATTTCCTCCACAATCTGTAGGTATCACACAATCTGTATGGAAATAGGCCGATTTACTTTATATGGAACCTTTCTGTACCTCACTATCAGGTTTACTTTATATTTCTTGAAAAGAATACATGTTTCCCTTCATCATATGGAGTTGCCAACTATTGGTACTGTGAATTATATTAAGATAATTTGCATGCTTTAATATCTTAATCTTCTCTTCAGCGAGATGGTGAGCTCTTCCCTATTTCCGAGTGGTGCTGCCAATAAGTGAGATGTACGTTTTGTTCCTTGGATATGCCTGGTGAGTTAATCCATGTTTTGCTCTTTAACGCTGACATTGTTGTCCTACTCTAGCATTCTTAGTTTTCATTATTTAATTTAATTTAATTTAATTTAATTTAATTTTATTTTAGTTTAAAGCTGTGCTGGTTATAGATGATTCAAAGTATTGTGCTGTCCTACTCTATTTTGCCTCCAATAGTTCCTCATTAAGCTTGTAATGTTCTAGGATTTCCTGTACTGGTATTAAAGTTAATTCAATTCCATGAATCATCTTCCTTATTGAAGTTTTTAGTTGTCAGGTTTTGGTGTAACACATTGTTCTTAGCAGGGAGGGAGGCAACCACTGAAAGCTTTCCTCCTAACTGGTTCTTTAGTTTCTCACTCTTATGATATAAGCACTAGATTCCCACAATAGTATCTCTACTGATGGTAAATAAAAGATTCAATCATATGTACCTACAGCTTTATCTTATTTCCTGTTTGCACACTGATATATTGGATTGTTGATGTGGGAACCTATTCTGTGAAATCCTTCTCCCTGTTACTTCATGTATTTGTATAAGTTCACTGAGGTTAAGTTGCTTAATTGATAGTGTGGCACATCTATTTAGTTTATAGCCTACTATACTATTTGGTCAGAAAAGCTAATTTCCATTTTATTGGAGGAATGTCCAGTGATATAAATAAAGTTTAGCCACATATTAACTATTTTTTGTAAGACTTATGTAGTTAATTGTCTCATGGTTAATAGTCCAGTATTGCTTCCTTCAATTCGTTTCCTTTATATATGGCTGAAGGAAGATAGGACATAAAACATCCATCTATTGAGATTTTGTTCTTATAGGCAGCATGGGAAATTTTGTTATAAGGTAGACGTCGGTAAAAACACACTTCATGCTACAAACACAAAAGGTGTTTCTAAGCTGGAGAGAAATTATAGATTTTACAGAGAAAAAATGCAAATTTTTCACTTTCAAATTGATCTGTTAAAATCATAGTTGTTGTGGTACTCAGATGACACAGTTGTCCAGGTTGAATGGATACCCCAAAGAAATTATGCATGTGATACGATTTCACAGAAGGTAGTACTTGGTTTGTCACGAGCTTAGAGCATCAGTATACTAAATTTGCGAGCCTTCCAGTTTGAGCTCTTGTAGGCTGAACATATCTGCCTTTTTTCTACTGCATGTTTCTCGGTCAGGGTTCTGTACTACACAGGATGGAACAAGATGAGGCACATATTTTTGTTATCAAAGAGAAAGATTGCAAATATTGCATACATATAAGATGAGACAAGTATCAGGTTCTCATATGCCTTAATCTTTATTGTTACGTTGTGTGATCCAATTATGGTCTTTTGCACTTTGGCATTATCTTTTTTGGAAATTTAATCTATTAATAGATGTTCAGTTCATTGCATAAATTCCGCATGTGATGATGTTGCCATTTTAGTTTTCCAGGTTATATTTATCAAAGAGGGAGTTTCTATGTAAGTCTCCTGCAGTACATTATCCAATTTGTAGCAGATATATTGTGGTGGCGTTTGTCACGATTTAAGTGAGTTTCCCTGATATTTTTATTATGTACTTCTTTGTCAGCTATTATCAATAGTTTGTAGCATTGATACTTTTGCCATTTTATACATAGGAGGGTCTTGAATATAGATTCTTATAAAATATTGTTATTTCAAATGTTAAACAGAGGTGTCAAAGGAGTCATGCACCATTACTAAATGGTCATTACGTCCCTATTAATGAGTGGTGGTATTTACATGGATTTTTAAGGACATGCAACATATAAATTATCAACACACAATTCATTTCATTTTTTGTGATTTCGGATGCTCAGGACATGATTTCCTTCTTTATACTAATGGAAATGGACCCCCATTGTGCTTCTCTGTTTGGAATATGTTCTCTTTTGTTTTGAGCCTTAGTTTCTAGGTTTGCTTTTTATGGTAAAGAGTTAAAACAAGCTTTGCTGTTGTAGAATGTTTCTTTGCTTTTTCTTGAAGGAAAAACATATTCATTGGCCGGTGTTATTTCTTTTATAAAACCTGATCAATATGTTATTTTGTGCTCTGCATGGACCCACACCTCCACGCCACCATACAGCGCATGCCCGTGAAACCCTAGATGTGGGGATGGGGCTCACAACACCTATGCTTCTGTTACCCCGACGTCGACGATTATCACCTCTTGATGTCCCCTGGGTGGCCGGGGGCTCCCCACCTTGGTGCGGTGGAATGTGTGGTACGGAGGACTATCTTTTTCTTGCCTCGAGAGTATGATCATTCTAAGTATTTTATAAAAAGTGATTTAATTAGATGATATAAGATGCAGCAGTGAGGAAAACAAAGTTTTGCGATGCTGCCGTGTTGCTCTTGTTAGTTTGCTGGCATGGATCAGATTGGACTTGATTGTTGTTTGATTACGTAAGCACAGGAATATGGCAGTGGCTAGATAGAGTATCATAGCTAAGCTAATTATACACAAGCATGAGAACACTACGCGTGAGTTGTCGTGACGTTGCTCTTTGTTTTTCTTGTATGTTCAGTTAGCAGCCTGTAGCTCTGTATCCGTTATTTTTCTTTTCCTGAGAGACCATGCCTGGCTAAAACATTTAGAAAAATGGAGAAGGGGGAGCAAGCAGCCGTAGCCGTAGGCAAAGAGATGAGATTAATCGGAGGTTAGAAAGAAGAAAAAGAAGCGGAAATAAGTAGGCCGGAGAGCATAAATTTAGAAACCCTGCTTTGCTGGCGCATGCATGGAGGAACCCCTGCCGGCACTCCAGATCCAGCACCACAGAGCAGAGGGGCGCGGAGTGGAAAGGTAGAAATTCTGTTTTGCTGAGATGCGCGGCGGTGAGGCTCTGCTGCTGGTGTAGATCGAGTATCTTGCATCGCCGGTTCAGCTAGTGAGCCCGTGGAGAAATTCTGTTTTGCTGAGATGCGCGGCGGTGAGGCCCTGCTGCTGGTGTAGATCGAGTATCTTGCATCGCCGGTTCAGCTAGTGAGCCCGTGGACGATTCTACCCCAACCCCAGTGATCAGTACATGACCTGTATCTAAATGATTTATGTTTGATTTGTTTTGACTGTTTTAGGCATCACCTGGGATCCACAGCCTCCTCACCATTTCAGCTAGGCAATCAGACTTGATTATGTTGTTTCAGGGGTTGACACATAGAAGCCGACTCCACCGTCAAGATCAAGGGGCCGAGCTGCTGCTGCTTCCTTGGAGCGCTGGAAGGGTTGTGCCATTGCTGCAGCGGCCACCGGTGAGGCGTCGTGTGTGCGGATTGTGGCTGCTGCTCCTGTTACACATGCCCGAGATGCTTGTGTGGCTGCAAGTGCTCTTGCCCAGCTGCTCCCCTGCGCATTCCCCTTACCAGCGGCAGCGCCTGCCTCTTGTGTGTCCTTTTGCTACCGTTTATATTGGATACCTCGGATTATATGCTTGTTTGTATTGCCTCTGTTGGTATAATGAGGCATTATTGTTTATATTGCCTTGTGATACATTTAGTCATTTAAATATGTTGCCTCTAATTGTGTTTTGGTGTGTTTTATTAAATCGCCTCAAATTGTGTTTTGGGGTATTTTGCTAGTTGCCTCTAAATGGGATTTGGGCCATTTTATGAAACTGCCTCTAATTGTATTTTGGGGCACATCTCAAAGTGCCCCTAAATACCTTTTGGGGCAGTTTTCAAAGTGCCTCTAAAAACATTTAGAGGCAAAATTCAAACTGCCCCTAAAAACCTTTAGAGGCAAATCTCAAACTGCCCCTAAAAACCTTTAGAGGAACTTTTCAAACTGCCCCTAAAAACCTTTAGAGGCAAAATTCAAACTGCCCCTAAAAACCTTTAGAAGCACTTTTCAAACTGCCCCTAAAAACCTTTAGAGGCACTTTTCAAACTGCCCCTAAAAACCTTTAGAGGCAAAATTCAAACTGCCCCTAAAAACCTTTAGAGGCACTTTTCAAACTGCCCTTAAAAACCTTTAGAGGCACTTTTCAAACTGCCCCTAAATGTATTTGGGGCATTTCATTCAAAGTGCCCCAAATACATTTAGGGACACAAGCATCCGGGGCACTTTTCATAGTGCCCCTAAAAGTAATTAGGGGCACTTTGGCTACCTATTGGGGCACTTTGAAGTGCCCCTAAATATGGACCGTACAGTAGTGAGTACCCGGGGCAGTCCTCGCCGGCGAGGGCGGGAAGCACGGACACCTCCCCAGTCATGGGGTTGTACACGCTGAGGGTGAGGCCTTGGGCGCGCTCCTCGCGCCGGAGCTCCAGGACGAGGCGCCCGTTCCGGGACGCGACCGGGCGGGCATGCTCGAACAGGCCGCCGAAGAGTTGGGAGCCCAGCGACAGCGTGCCTAGGAGGTGTGAGGCGGACGCTGTCGGCACGAAGCTCGGCTGCGCGGAGTCGCAAGGTCGGCGGCGCCTGTGGAAGGCGCGGACGTCTTCGTTTTCTTGATGGAAGAAGCCGAGGGTGAGGTGCGTCTGGTACCGTGTGGGCGGAGGCAGTGAGCGGCAGATGGCGGCGGCGTGCGTGGCCACGGCGAAGCCCCAGCGGCGGCACGTGGAAGAGAAGCGCGCGACGTCGGTGTTGCCCGAAGATGCGCGGGCGATGATCTCGGAGAGGACGTTGGCCGGTAGGGCCCCATCGCCATCGGCGCGTGTGGTTCTGCTCCGGCGGTGGCGTCGCGACAGCCAGCCGTTGGGGTATGGCGTCGCCGCGGAACGGGCGCGATCGAGGTGTCGTCGAATCGGCGGCATCGATCGGATCCTTCTGTCTTCCAGTCATCTCTCTGTCGAGGGCATATTTGTAGGCCTGGGGCGATCGCCTGGATCAGCCATGCATATAGACTCGTGGACGGATTGCTCTCCGACTCCTGTTCCTGAACAATCTGTATCTCCAACTCTCCATAAGTTCATCTCAAAAAAACCCTACATAAGTTCTAAAACAAATTTTAAAGATAAAAAAGTTTAAAAAATAATTGTGCTTCCTAAATTGTCATTCAGTTTTCACACGTGACTTGGTCAGCAGAGGTCATGCCAAAAATCGCATCATACTCCCATCCATACTAAGTGTCAGAATTTTAGTTTAAATTTGAATTAATTTTAAACTAAACTCTGACACTTATGGATTCTGAGGGAGTACGGAGATTTTGCTCGTATGCTGAAGCTGTATGTCGTGTAGACCAGCCGCTGAATGGAGAACCTACAAAACTGTCCGCTCTACAGCGAAGAGCTTTTCCCAGGTGATCCACAAGATATAAAATACATAAACTAACCAGTCTAAGGATGCATTATTTGAAGAATGAATAGACATCCATCCTGAGTGAAGGTGTCAGCACTAGAGGCCAAACAAACCAAAATAATCACAACCAAAGAAAAGATGACAACCAGCTACACTCTTTTTATCAACAAAAATAGGAATCATCCAATAGACATTCAATCAAAAGAACATGCCGGGTTTCCTTAGTATGAAAAGAAACATACAGGTCAAAACACAAAGGCATCTGTATATATGAAGGCATTCGGGACAGAGGTGTTTTGACTAAATAGAGTTGATCTTTTTTACATATAGTCTCTTGTCGCACTCAGAAGCATAGAATCATCATCCAAACAGAAGCTGTTCACCGCTATGGTAAAGAGAACATTCGACGGAAGGATTTTCCTCAAAAATGTTGTATATTTCCGCCCATTTTCTGTTACTTCCCAAAACATTTGTGGAAAGTTGCACGGCCATTGTTTTCATCTGAGTTGCGCATCGGAACAGAAGTTTCAAGAAATCAATTTCGTGGTCAGTTCCATTGAAACCATTTATTTCCACTTGTTCAAGAGCCGCCAAGGAGACGCTCTGACTTCTCCAGTTTCGTGGTAGATCACAAGCACATTCTGGTGGGCATGATTCTTCGTCCTGAAACAAAAGTAAAGTAATGTTGATTCTTCATATGCGAAAACAACATCAACTTATGCAGCTAACTCAACACATTTTCAAAAGTGTATACATCAATGATCTTGGTTAAAGAATCAATTACCACATGATGTTGAATGACCACCTTAAGACTTCTTATAGTGGAACGAATTTCAAGTAGGTTCAACACTGCTGCTCCAAAAACATGTTCTCCGTTTAGTAGATATAGCTCCATAACAGAAAAGGCGGGGAGTTGTCCTATATGTTGATTAAAATTTCGCTGTGCGGGCGGCATATACTTCTGCAAATATTTAAAAAGTGACGTGTGAAAAGGAAATAATTAACAATATACCATGTACCACAGAAGTAATTTCATCAACAAAGTGATAACTGGAACATGCATGCTTGTGTGACTTATGATACGGTATTTATTATTGTTAGTTTCAAAAGAAGGTCAAATAAAGGTTTTATGTCTTTCTCGGAAGGAAGCCTTATAAGAGAGACATCAAAGTGGTAGTTGCTAAGTTTTATGCAAAGTTTATGAGACTGGATTTTTAGAGCACCTGCGTAGAGCGCACCATGTACTGTACTAGCACCAATGTAGAGCGCATCAAATTTGAAAAATATTTTAATTTTTTTTAGATCCATGTGTATTACTGAAATGACTGAAATATTTTGCCGAAAGGTAATAATTTCGGTGTCCACCGAAATCACTGAAATTCATTGTATTACGTTGAAATTTCAGTGAAAATGAAATCCATGACTAGCACCAACTCTCTTTGTGTGGGGCCCTCTATAACTTGTCTTCTTTCTTCCCTGTGCAGCCCGTGAGAGAGAAAATGAGTGTGCTGCATGCATCTTTTTTAGAGAGAGAGTTTGCTGCATGCATTTTTTACAGAGAGTGAGGAGAGAGAGGTGAGAGAGCGACAACTTTTTCAGGAGAGAGTAGAGAGAGTTAGGAGAGAGAAGAGAAACTTTAGAGAGGGAGGACTGTAAGAGACTTTTGACTTTTTGAGACAGAGTGGCAGCAGATTTTTTTTAGAAGTACTCGCATGTAGCTGGCCCTGCCGCAGAAATCCTGAGGGGAGGAAACAAATTTGACAGAGGCGATACGGGTGCGCAGGGCGCACGTGCTCCACCACTCTTTCTCCTTTATGCAAATGTAAACTGAAGTATACACCAAGGTGAGTAAACATCAGCCAATCATTATCTTTTTGTGGATAAATTTGGAACTTCTTGCGATAGACCCCCATGTATTAAAAAATATCCATAATATATTTAAACATGATAAAATTGGTTGACCAAATCAAAATAACTAACCTTACCAACAGAAAATTAAAATGAAATGTCAATGTTCTTCAGTCATTGAGAGAATCTCATAGTAAATTCGCAGAAATGATTCCTAGTATGCTGGGTGTAATTTAGGATGATTTCGCGATCCCACGACCCCGGCCACCCCTGTCCTCATGATCTCACCACTACGCTGTTGTCGCCCAAGAGATTGCCAACACCGTGAGCTCATTATTGTTTCGTCGGATACCAACGAGAACGAGGAGCGCCTAGGCTTAGTTGGAAACTACATATCCTCGCCTGATGAGCTAAAAAAATTAGGGTTACCCGATTGGGGTTTTCATGAACTTTTGTGGATTTAAATTTGATTTGTGAATTTCTAATCGACGTGTGCATGCGTTTTTCCGGGTTTGATAATCGAGTGCAAGCACTAACTCAAAAAAAAATATTAATTTTGGAATAGCTGAAGTTCACAATCTACGAGAAGAAATCTGATGAAAGGAAGTAGGTTGAAGAGAAGCTAGAGCTAGCACGTGAGGCAACCTGAAAGATGGAGAAGCAATGAAGAAAATTGAGGAAGAAGGAAAGAAGTCAATCAAAGAAGATAAGATAATTCAAGAAGACAAGACAAATTGAGGTACACTTGGCCAATATCCTCCATGAACACAAGATTAATGCTGATGTATCTAGGTTGGAGATCGATGAAGATCAAAACATATGCTCCTAGAAAACAAATATGTCTACGGTGCTATTTGAAGGCATGAAGCAGTTTTATGTCGTATGTTAGACCAAATATAATATTCGGAATTGCTTCACACACGATAATTCACGTCCGATCCCTGTACGACACTTCCTCCATCTCATGCTACTTACTTCTAAGCTAAAATCTAGCCCAAATCCACAATACTGCCGAAGCCCATCAAAATATGTCCGACTCCACCTCTTCCCCCTCTTCAAAGTGAGTGTAGAATAACTAGCAGTCTGTCACTAACCTCTCACATTAGTGCATCTTCAACGGCCTGACTTAAATGAACACGGATCGAGCGACCATTTTTAACCGCGCAGTCTGTCGTAATATGCGTTTGCATCCACACTCAGCAGCCCGACATATAGTGGACGGTCTGCCAGCTGAGACGTCTCTGCCTCCAGCTGCTCGGCCTGGAGGATGTACGCGGCCGTCTGTTCCTCCACGAACGCCTCTATCGCGTGGATGGCGGTAAGGTCCGGATCATACGGGTAGGCGCAGCGGGCCATCTCAACAAGGCGAGCCCAGGTGCGGTCGTGCTCGGCCATGGATGATTTCTATGGTTAGTGGGTTCAGTTGTGCCTTCTCGTCCGCCGGCGTCGACCATATATTGTCACGGCGGGGCGGGAAACACCAATCGCGCGCCAGCCGCTTCCCGCGCGCGAAAAACGACATCGAAATGCGCCAATCTATTGGTCGTGCACGGGAACCGCCGGCCCCGCGAGGGAAGCGGTAATCGCCAACGGCAAGCCTCAATGGGGCCTTGACGCTGTTAGGGTAAAAATTGCGTCGGCCCTGCTCCATCTCTAAATTTCATGTCGAGCCAGCAAAATTGCGAGCTCCACTTGTCCCTACAAGCTGCATCCAGGCGGCTAGCACAATCTGATTTATGCCACCGACGAGTATAGTCGCTGAGAACATCCCCACTGGCGGCCCCTAAATAGGCGCTGACAACTGCGCCGTCACTCGATTATGGGGGACGCCGTCACGCCTTCCTCCGTTTGGGAAATACAGATAGTAAACTGGCGGCGGTGTGAACTGGTGTGAGCGCACCGCTTCCGCCGGCCTCGTAGTTGTGCGCTATGGATTTGAGACAGCTGTGGCTAGGGTTGGGCGGAGACGGCGGTGGCTAGGGTTGGGCGGAGACGGTGGTGTCGACGGGGGTTTTAAATTAGCTGCACCGGCCATTACACGTCTTGAAAAATGCAACCGACACCATGTCTCGCTGACGGACGCGCCCATTTGGAACCCCGCGTGGTGGAACCGGCACGAGGCTGCCAACGGTTTTATTGGGCTCGAAACGGTGCCAGCGCCTTATTAGGAGCGCCATTGTGACTCCAATTTTACCGCTAGCCCCAATATCGGTGTCGGGGGCTCTATTTGACTCGCAGGTGGAGATGCTATGATCTCCCTTGCTACAGTCTCAAGCTGAATCCTTGAGCCTGATGACGGTAGCCTATCTAATCAATCTCACGTAGAGCTCATCTTGGTGAAATTTCTACACGAATTGGTTGCTACCGCTAGTCCGCTACTAGAACACTCCGCCCAAGCAACAAAGAGATAAGGCAAAGTGTGATGGCAAAAAAGATAAATAAGGCAAAGTAAAAAAATAATGATTATTTGCCAGGTTGGGCCTACCAGAAAGAGAGAGCTGGGCCGATAGTTGGACCCAAACCCAAAATCGTGTTTACCTCCCGTTGCCTCGCGCGAGTAGCAGTGCAGCCACATAGGATCGTACGATTATCGGACGATGTTTGTGGTATGTATAGCAGGACTCTATAATATTTATGGAGCACATTTTAGGAAAGCTGCTAAATACGAATAATTTTGACTTGCCCAAAAATTCTCTCCCCTGTCCCAAAAACGTCCTTTTGGAAGTGAAATATCGTGGATCTAAGGGGAGATGCTCTAAGCACATGCATACAAGTATACAAAAGGACGTTCGATAACAAAAACGTATATAAAGTAAGAAGATTTATCATCGTGCTTTTAGTGGGTCTTTAGCAATATGATTTTGGGAAATTACTCACTTTTTTCAGTTATGTATATTGTTTGGTATTAAGTTAATTTGAGAAACCTGGCAGCATGCGATGCCCTATTTACGACTAGTCTACCTGATCTCGATAACAAGGACTATACATGGAATTAGGTTGACATTTGAACACCCATATCTAGATAAAGTTGAGTCGATTAATTTGAATTAGAGGGATATTATTCTAGATACATATAAGGTTCAAATATGCATCTCCATCTATTACTTTTTTGAAAAAGAGGATTGACCCCGTGTCTCTGCGTCGACTGATGCATAAACCCATTACATCTCGTCTATTGTGTCATAGACAAACTATTATTTGGACATACATGTTGACATGTTGCTCATGTAGTCTCAGACAAGGATTTGGCTCCCGACAGGAAAAAAAATCCCGGGGGTGCTCTGGATTCCCGGTTACCGCGGTAACCGGAAAATCCCGCCCGGTTACCGGACGAATTCAAAATCGAAAATTTAAATTCAAAGAGAATATTCGCTAAAATTATATAGAATATTCGCTAAAATTTAAAATTTTCGCGAAAACAAAAAAATTCGGGATTTTTTTGCCGGTTAGACCAATTCCCGGGGATGGTCAGGATATCCGATTCCCGGCCGGGAACCAGATTTCCCGGGCGGTAACCAAATCCCTGGTCTCAGATAACTACCAGTTAATTAACATGAATATAAAGGTTCAGTAGACAACCATACCGTATAGTGAAGCATCTTAGCATCTATGAACAGCCGTAGGGTGCGGGCACTATTCTGTGTCAATAGTAGACGCCACGACTGGCCAACCCCAATATTTGGGTAGAAACTACGGCACTCCCACGAGACATCTTCCACCATCGGCGCTGAGAAGCACGACAAGGTGAAGAAGAACCACACTTGGACATCCATTGTCAGCCGCTTAAGCATGGGGGCCATTATGTGAATGCACTGCGTATAAAAGCTCTGCTTCACCACAAGCTCCTCGATCGTTGGCGAGTGAACCTTGATTGTGCCGATGGCGCACTGGAGCAACTCTAGGACGCGCAGGCGAGGGCACCGCCTGACCAGCGAATCCGTGTTCAAGTGGCAGCGCGACATGGTCAGCCGCTCCAGCACGGGGAACAGGGCGCCCTGCGCCGGCGGTGCCAGCTGGAGGTTGTACACGGTCAGCTTCATCGAGATGGCGCGGTCGAAGCGGGGTATCTGGATGGGGACGGATCGATCTTTGTCGTGGCCCCAGACGGTGAGGACGAGATTCGCTGGTATCCTACACAAACACAAGATAAAGGCCGATGCATCAAAGTTGAAGATTAATAGATTTGCTTTTGGGAAGGAAATATGTCTAAGGTGCTATTGTTATCCTAGTGGCGATTGTAATTGCAATATTATGATTATGTAAAGGCATGAAGTAGTTTTATGTCGTATGTTAGACCAAGAATAAAATTCATGTATCTCATCCATTCACCAGAGGTCGTAGTCGACCTGCGATGATCCCACCTCCTAATTTGATTGGTAACCTTTTTAGTTAGTACATCGATTTGAAGAAGAAGCAAACCAAGAAGAAGCTCTCAAGAAAGAAGAAGTAAAGAAAGCAATAGAAGAAGAAAAGCAAGAAGAAACTCGAAAGAAAGAAGAAGCAAAGAAAGCAAGAGAAGAAGCAAAGAAAGAAAAGGAAGAGGCAAGGAAAAGCAATCAATCTAGAAAGCGCAAGAGAAAAGAAGAAATACCTACAGCAGAAGCAAGCACAAGCACAAGCAAAAAGCGTAAGCAACACAAGCACAAGCAAGCACAATCACAAGTATCTACATAGAAGTGGAAGCAAGCTACAAGAATTTGTTGCAAGCAGAATTCCTACCTATTGACCATATCCTGAAATCTGCTACTGTTGCTATTGTTATGTGTTGATTATTATGTGCTCAGTACTCAAACTGAATTACTGGTTGTACTGCTATTAATCTATTATTATGTGTCAAACTGCTTCACAGTTGCTGTAATTCAGTTGTCTATATCTCTAGCAAGCATACACCGCAATTCTGAAAACAATCCGATTCAGGTATTGCAGAGGCACTTGGATAAGAAAATTTGGACAAGTACAATTCCTGTAGCGGCGTACTGCAGAGAGACATTTGGATAGCACATGGAGTAAACCAATAGCGAGTTTGACAGTAGTTAGGACAGCGGCAGCCAGAGGCAGAAAACCGGATCACAGCCATGGGCGGGTCCTAAGAAACAATGGGTCGAAAAGAAACCTTGGGGCCAGAAAAAGAATTGGCAGGAACCTGTGAAATACACCATGGAAGCCGCGATGGATCAACCTTGCCGGTGGCACACTCCGAATCCGGCCCATCCGTCAAATCATCTGACGAAGGACTGTTCTTGGACCAAGTACTTGATGCTCAAGGGAGCAGTAAAAGATGCGCAGGCACAAGGGTGCTCCACCATGCTACCACCATCTCAAGATATGTTGCATCAGCATCAATTACCACCACCACCACCACTTACCGGAGCAAACGCTCTACCGGTGCAGCCTCAGCCAAACCGGCAGCAGCACCAGCAAGTCCATCAGGTGGGAGAAGGCAATGGCCAACCACCTCCACCGGCACCTTTGGGTCGGAACATTTACAAGGATCCGGACGTGTGCTGTGTTGTGTTCGTTACTGAGCCAACAGACAGGCAAAGCCTACATCGCCGTTCCATGGAAGTAAACGTTGTAATGCCGGCAATACCAAAATACATGCTGTGGTCAGATCAGGAAATCTTCTGGTCGTTCAAAGATCACCCCAAGGTAATGCCTAATCCGGGTGGTTATGCTCTTGTGTTGGACCCAATCATGCAGGGGCCAACGACTCGAGTCAAGTTCAGTAAAGTGCTGATAGACAATGGAAGCAGCATAAACATCATGTACCGGCACACCATGCATACGCTGGGCATAACAGACAACATGCTACAGCCAACTCGTACAACTTTCCACGGAATCATTCCGGGCTTGTCCTGCGCACCAGTGGGAAAAGTCCGGGTGGATGTGTCGTTTGGAGGACGTGACAATTGCCGGGTTGAAAACATTGAGTTCGAGGTGGTGGACCTAGATAGTCCTTACCATGCATTGCTGGGGAGACCGGCATTGGCAGCGTTCATGGCCTCGACTCACACGGCCTATCTCAAGATGAAGATGCCGGCACCTCGTGGACCCTTAACTGTGGTGGGAAACTACAAGATTTCGCTGGAAACTGCTTCCGCCGGATCGAACCTGGCAGAATCGCTGGTGATTGCAGAGGAGAAAAGGAGGATAAACTGCGGTTGCGCTGGCACAGTCCTCACAGTTGAGCTTAGCGGCAATGAGTACAAGCTTGGGCACACCGGCGTACAAGCCGACAAAAGAAACAAAGGACATCGTGCTGGATCCGGCTTACCCTGAGCGCACCGTTCGTATTGGTGCCGGCCTCAGTGAGGCATAGGAAAGCGCGCTCGTCAGCTTCCTCCGTGAGAATCGGAATATCTTTGCCTGTGTAATGATGACTTGGTAGGTGTTCTGAGGGAGCTGGCTGAGCACTCTTTGAATGTCCGGAAGGATGCGAAGCCGGTGCGACAACCTTTACGCCGGTTTGCTGAGGATAGGAGGAAAATCATTGGAGAAGAAGTGACAAAGTTGTTGGTTGCCGGTTTCATCGTGGAAGTACTGCATACTGAGTGGCTAGCTAATCCGGTGCTAGTTGAAAAGAAGAAAGATGAGAACCTCGAAGAAAAGACGGACCAAATTAAATTAATCCATTGAAAATGAGGCAGCTGCTCCTACCCGATTTGTGTGGGGGATTGCGTGTGGAGCGTGTTGGGTATCTCCAGTCCCTGACAGTGCGTCTGGAGGAGATGCGGGAGAAGCGGCGCGACTCGGAGCAGTGGATGCACCACCGCCTCCTGCCGTAGGAGCTGCACGAGCGCGTCCGGCGCTACGACAAGTACAAGTGGGTCAACACCCGCAACATCGACGAGGAGGCGCTGGTCCACAACCTGCCCAAGGACCTCCGCCGCGACATCAAGCGACACCTCTGCATGGGCCTGGTCCGCCGCATCCCGCTCTTCGACAACATGGACGAGCGACTGTTGGACGCCATATGCGAGCGGCTCAAGCCAGCGCTCTACACTGAGCGCAACTACATCAACCGGGAAGGGGACCCGTGGACCAGATGGTCTTCATCATCCGCGGCAGCCTCGAGAGCATCACCACCGACGGCGGCCGCAGCGGGTTCTTCAACCGCAGCATGCTCCAGGAGAGCGACTTCTGCGGCGAGGAGCTGCTCACTCGGGCGCTCGACCCCAAGTCAGGGGTCAGCCTGCCCTCCTCCACGCGCACCGTCATGGCGCTCTCCGAGGTCGAGGCATTCGCGCTCCACGCCGAGGAGCTCAAGTTCGTCGCGGGGCAGTTCCGCCGCATGCACAGCAAGCAGGTGCAGCACACCTTCAGGTTCTACTCCCAGCAGTGGCGCACCTGGGCGGCCACCTACATCCAGGCCGCATGGCGGCGGCACCTCAAGCGGAAGGCGGCCGAGCTGCGGCGGAAGGAGGAGGAAGAGGAGGGACGCTCGTCCAGCTTCAAGACCACCATACTGGTGTCCCGCTTCGCCGCCAAGATGCACAGGCAACGCTCCAAGCGGGATGAGGTGGTCATGATCCATGTACCCGTGCCTAAGCCCCGTGAGCCTGACTTCGGCATTGATGACTAAATCACACGGCCTCCCGCTACTGCACGAGTGAGCCCCCTCTGTGCACTGATCGCCCCGTGTTCTTTTTATATCTCCATCCGGACAAACTTTTGTGTTTAAAAGTACAGTAAACAAAAATCCGAAAATGATGAAATACAAAACGGCCATTGAGAGTATTCAAAAGCAGACCTAAATTCTTATGACCTTTCACGAGAAGACAAATCAGCAAACTACATTATTGAGCCAGAGGGTCCGCACACAGGAAGAACCACCGCAGAGGGCACCGGTCGAGAAGAGATCACCGTGCCATCCGCCTCTCCCTCCCGGGTCGCTCCCCCTCGGGCGGCTCCGGAGGAGATCCATCTACCCTGACCCCGTCACTCTCCACGCCTGCCCCGGCCAGGCCGCTGCCGTCACCGGTGCTAGCGGCGGTGGCGGCGCCCGACCCGCCAAATGGTGGATGGCAGAGGAGGCGGCAAGTCCGGCGGCACATCTGAGTGGGGAGGTGCGTCGGCGGGTGAGCTTGGCGCGGCGGAGGAGGCAGCAAGGCGACGGGATGCGGGACGGCGGCGGCGGCGATCTAGCGGTGGTGCGGGCCTGATTTGGGCCCGATCTGGGCCTAGAGGGCTTGACCGTTCTGCTTCAGACCATGCAGCGCCGTCGGGTTTCTGGGCCTAGATTGATTCTTGGATTGATTTCATGTGTCCCTTTGTTCTATGGCTCTTAGACGCTAAATTTATTTCCAAATTGGTGATTTATGTCATTTCATATTTGTTAATTGTAAAATAAATCCAGGGCTATGATGAGAGAAAGTTGCGGGAAAGGGGTGGCAAGAGAGCTAGTGGAAGGAGAGAGAGAGGTAAAGAGATGTCAAGATAAAGCGGTGGGTAAGAGAGGCCGCTGGTGAACTCAAAATAATGTGATCCTTTCGTAGGCCAAATAATGTGATTTTTAATGGCAGGTTTTATTATCGTTGCAACATACATTACGGCTATACTAATTAATAGTGACATTTGGAATTCAAGAGGTGACCTTTCTGTATGAAAAGAAGTCATAGTAATGTTCTCGTGAAGGCACTCGTTTGACCGGTCAACAGGGAAAAGGGCTAGCCCACAAAACATGTGGGACCCACTTTCCTGTTATCGGGCCGGCCCATTTACCAAGTGGGGTCCACCTTAAAGAAAGTGGGCCGGCCCAAGAAGTTATTGGGCCGGCCCAATTAGCATGTGGGTCCCACTTTCTCGCTATCGGGCCGGCCCATTTAGCACGTGGGGTCCACATTAGATCAAATGGGCCGGCCCAACAAGCCAGTGGCCGGGCCAAAAGCACAGGTGGGTCCCACTTTCCTGTTAATGGGCCAGCCCATTTAGTATGTGGGGTCCACCATACTGCAAGTGGGCCGGCCCAACAAGATAGTGGGCCGGGCCAAAAACACAGGTGGGTCCCACTTTCCTGTTAAAGGGCCGGCCCATTTAGTATGTGGGGTCCACCATATAGCTCGCGGCTGACGTCCTCGCTCGCGGCCGCTGCACTCCCTCGCGGCGCCCGTGCTCGCGGCACTCGCGCGGCCGACGCCCTCGCTCGCGGTGTCTCATGGTCAACAGCATGACCTCGGCTGGTAGCTCAAATTGGCACTGTGACATGTAGGCTTTTTCCTACTAGTGAACTGCATGCACTATGTAGAATGTAGCTCAAGATACCGAACAGTTTTTTGATCTCTGGTGTCGAATCGCCAAATGCACACAGTCATGCGACTTGCGGAAACCCCAAAGCGCCAACTCCGCAATCACCTCAACCCTCGCTCTTCTCCAGTTATATAGGAGGTTTCGATTGGAGGAACTAGGATAGTCAGCCTAAACTAAAAAAAAGAATTAATCCGGTTGGATCGATCGCTAATTCTGTTTCGCGCCTTTAATCGATCGAAGTGGATATCTATGACACACCACCGTCTGGCTGAATCCATGCCGGTCCATTGGCCGCCGGTACGACCAAGCGAGCGGATTCATCACCTAAGAACCTATCGAGTCAACGAGTTACCTGATGAAATTGACGATAGTGCTGACCTCTGTCCGTGACCAAGTGTCCAGACCCGACGACGCTACTCCTGGCTCGCTCCCCACGACACGCCTACTCCTCGCTCACTCCCCACGACGCGCCCGATCCAGGCACCAGCCTGATGCATAAACCAAGCATTAGAGATACAATAACCTGGCACCTACGTATGCAATTAAGAACCGCGTTAGCATGACAAGATCACATCATACCTGGCTATCTCATCTCCAAGTAGAGTGTCCTCTCATCTCATCTCCTCTCCTCGACGAGCAAGAGTCTAAGTCTAAGTCGGTCGCACGCGCCAGCCGCACGCGGTCGCTCCACCCCCATTGGTACTTATAGACAAGCGGGAGGACAAGCTGTGGGCTCCCTCCCTCCCTGTCGGTCGCACGCGGTCTGCTCGAAATTTTTGGGCTCTGTCGGCGCCATTTTCCCTACCTCCCTCCCGCTAATTTAGTTTCCATCCACAACCCTTGATTACATTACAAGTGAAGCGCACAGCAGACTGCTGCGATGGGTGGTGCCTCGGATCAGCGACGTGAAGGGTGCTATTCTCCTTCCTTAATTAATTAAAGATGATTTCTTTCCTCTAATAACACAACATTCTTTTCTATATTAGTGTAAACTACATGCATGCATGCACCACCTACTCTTCCATCCCGTGAAAGAATTCCTTCCCTTAATAGCTGCTTCAGGAAATCCCTCCCTGTTTTAGTGTTGTGGAAGGATTCGGCCAATAATTCAATGCTCTTCGGTCTTAACTTATGGATGTGTATACGGGCACGGATGCATCATGCTAAACTCAGGGCGCGTCCTGGCCGAGAAATGCATGCATACACCTACTGGTCCTTTTCGCTCCATCCATAGCTGATCCGTTCTCTAATAACTGCTCGGAAGCCGACACGACGGTGGACGGATTCCACGAATGATTCTACATGCCCCGTGAAAACCATGCCAATGCCCTTGTGTTGCATCACGCCTAGCTAGCCACGAAATCAATGCATGCATTTCTCGGCCAGGACCCTAGCCGCACGCGGTACCTCCACCCTTATTGGTACTTATAGACATGCTCGAAATTTTTAGGCTCTGTCAGCGCCATTTTCCCTACCTCCCTCCAGCTAATTTAGTTTCCATCCATAGCCCTTAATTACATTACAGGTGAAGTATAACAGACGACTGAGATGGGTGGTGCCTCGGATCGGTAACGTGAAGGGTGTTGTTCTCCTTCCTTGATTAATTAACGATGGTTTCTTTCCTCTAATAACTCAACAACCCTTTCTATGTTAGCGCAAAATACATACATGCATGCACCGGAAATTCAATTCGGCTCCCGGGTGCGTATGCACCCTCTACCAAAAAATCATATTTCGAAATGTCGAAAAATTTTAACAAAATTTTTTACATGTACATCTTCATAATATATGTTCGTTCGTCAAGTTTCACGAAAAAATAATATTTTTTGTGATCCATATAAAAAAGAGAAAACTTATCTTGTGAAAAGCATTATTTTTAGCACTGAGTTTTGTCTTTTTTACACACGTTACATGATAAGTCGATTTTTTATGAAACAACTTTGTAAGCGTGTAGCACGATAAGATTTAAATGCGAATTTTTAGTTTCAATTTTTTTGAAATTCAAAATATGTGTAAGATACATTTCAAAATAGAGGGAGCATATGCTCCCATGTTCCAAAATACCGCTCCCTGCATGCACCACCTACTCTTCTACTCCGTGAAGGAATTCCAACTGCTCCAGAAATCAGCATCCATCCCTGCTTTAGCGTCATGGATGGATTCGGCCAATGATTCAATGCTCTCCGGCCAAGGATGCATCAGGCTGAGCTCAATGCGCGTCCTGACTGAGAAATGCATGCATGCTGATTTGTTCTCTAATAACTGCCTCCAGGAATCAGCCGAAGCCGACACGGCTGGTGAATGGATTCCGCCAATGAGTCTACATGCCCCACGAAAACCATTCCAATGCCCTTGTATGCACCACGGTTGCATCACGCCGAGCTAAATGCGCCTTCTAGCCACGAAATCCATGCATGCATGGAGTACCACCTACTCGTTCCTTCTGTAAAAAGTCCTAATAACTGCTCCACGTATTCATGTCATTCCCTGTATTAGTGGGGCTGACACGCCAGCTTGATTTGGTGACTGACTCCTCGAAAACCATGCCATCTATGTATTGTCACGAATGCATCATGCCGAGAAATCCATGCATGTACCACCTACTTTTTTTCAAAAAATGGTCGAAATTATCTTGATTTTAGACTAAGTTTATACCCCTTTTACGGAACAGCAATCTGCTCATACCTCTTTTTCTTTGCTAGATATATATACAGTACATGAATCATTCGGTTGGGTTCCTAGAAATCAGCCCGTGATTGACCTTGGTTGCTTTGAGTTAACCAACACAGTGAAGACATACCTAAATTGGAGCCAAGGATTCATATACAACAAATCAGGTGCCTGCTTGCACACGGAATTGCATCTATTTCTGAGCAAGGATATGTATGTTCCACACAGTCAAAATGGTGTCATTTATACAATAATACAACCGGGAAGACGGAAAGAAAACAAGCACTACCTGCATCTCTCATCAACGTGAAATGTTAATTCGCTCAGTTTTGGCATAAAAAGAACCCACATGGATCTCTCACTCTTCCATCAGGTTGAACATGGTAAGCCCAAGAAATTTCTGGTACCAACATTATATTGCATAGTATTATAAATAAAGGACCTTTCCATCCACATAGATGCTTCGGCCCAAACAGCACTCCACCTACTCATTACTATTTAACAGGAAGTGAACATGCCACTGGATCAGTCAATGAAATCGACAAAGAAAGCATGTCCGGCCGGATCTCCAGCTCCACTCCTCCCTTCAAGAGCAAGGGCCACGTCAACATGCTGCCTGCACATCCTATCACCTGCACCACCATAAACCAAGAAAGGTTTAGCTCCACGAATGGCACAGGAATATATTGCTCAACACACAAACAAGGATACACAGAAGATGTTCAACAAATGACAAGACCAGTAAAACTTGGTCAGCTTTAGGATTACTTAGACCATATTCAAATAAAATGTCCATTATCTCTTAGCAACTGTGACAGCACTACGCACCATCATAAGCACCCAAGGATGAATATTAACAGGTGGGTCTAAGCCGTAACTTAGACTGAATGACATCTTAGGAAACTAATTACCACTCGCCACTGCTCAAGAAATTGGAGTGGTCTTCTTAGGAATGTAAGTAGAAAAGTATTAAATGACAGGAGAATCTTTATTCCTTTTGATTCTCTAGTGTACTAATGAAATCCTGTTCACCACAAACACAATATCAGAGAGGAACTAGAAATTTACCTAAACGCACAATATTATAACAAAGTACAAAGAGGAGAACGGAACTGGAAACTTACCTAAACGCACAACATTATAACAAAGTACAAAGAGGAGAGCGGAACTGGAAACTTACCTAAACGCCAGATATTATGAGCTTCCCTGTTCTCTTGAGTACATGTCTTGCAACTCTCTTTTGTTACTGGCCTGCCGAAGTAGTATCATGACTGAGTAGTATGTACCATCTCAAGTTCTGATTATTTATTGAAGTAATATGTACCATCTCAAGATAGGTAACTTCAGTTTTCAAGCACAAAAATGTACAAAAATAATTATGAGATGGGAAATATAAACATACCGGCAAGATTGCTTCAATAGTTGTCATCATTATTTCTTTCTTGTAGCTGCCATTTGCCAAAGTAATTAGTAGGTTCATCCATTCGACAAAGTCAAGAAACATACCCCTTAAAGGAGCCAAACTATTCACGAGATACTTGAGACAATAAGTCATTTAATCAAACCAAACAACATGGATAGGCTACAACAGTACCTAATTGATCTAGCAATGATATAAATAAGTTGAAATAGTGCAACAACATCATGACGGTGAAGAAGATCCTGCAATTGTTTGGCCAAGCATTAGGGTTGCATGTGAATTACACGAAAACCACAGCTACACTGATGAACTACAGCGACATGGACGCCATGAAGGTTTCGGTGGACCTTGGCTGCCCAATCGTCGAGTTTCCCATCATCTACCTGGGCATCCCTCTCCCACTTAGGAGGCTGACCGCTGCGCAGCTACAGCCAGTGGTACAGAAGATGCGAGGAAAGCTACCAACCTGTAAGGCTCATCTGATGAATAAGCCTGGTGTTGCCTCGTACTCGTCAGGTCCGTGCTCAATGACATCCTTGTGCATCAGCTCTGGTCCTCGCACCGCCAAAGAAGAGCATCAAACAATTCAACAAAAATATCGAAGTAGGGTTCTTCTGGGAAGGCAGGGCAGATGCAAAGGGAGGAAACCGCCATGTCAATTGGAGGCGTGTCTGCAGGGAAATTGCTGCAGGTGGCCTTGGAGTGCGTGGTCTAGGCTGTGAAGGTCAGGCATTGCGTGGTCTTCTGGGAAGTGCGCTGGTTATGGCTGAGCCGCACTGACACAGGTTGCGCCTGGAGCTCCAATTCTACGTGTAAGAACGTGCAATCTTATTTTCGTCTACCACGATGAACATTGGCAATGGCTAACGGTGCGCTTCTGGGAGGACCGCTGGCTTGGAGGCCACTCCATCACTGATATTGCGCCTCAACTACATGCCTGTATACCCAAACGATGACGTATGTCAAGAACAGTGGTTGAAGATTTGCATGAGAACAGCTGGACGCGGGACATACAAGGGGTGGTTCACATTAAAGAGAAAAGTGGCTGAAGATTTGCATGAGAACAGATGGCCTGGTCTCCCGGATTAAAGATGAAGAAAAGCCTTGGGCTAGAGCCGGTGCCACAAGCCTTAGGGTAGTCCTGCCATCGACCTGAGACGTGCATTAAGTCAAAACTGTTGTAACACCCGCTTCCTAGGAAGCTTGTAACAAACTCTCCGTCTTTCAATGAAATGAGATACAAAGGTCATTTGCATTTTCTCGAAAAATTGTGCAACAAAATAAGCAATACATGAGTACTACATTACGTACCTAGGCATACATACATGCATCAGGCAGAGTAAGCAAGCTAGGGGTATCAACTCATACACTATGTAAACGGATAAAGAAGAAATAAAACCAAGTGTGAGCAAACAACCCAGTGTGTCCTGCTTCCCAGACCTTAATTCTTACAGAACACCAGGAACTAGGCAGAAAAACTGGATAAGGCCAATAAATCATTTAGAGGGCTGGATATTCTCTAGTCCACGGCCAGCCCGCAGCACAGGCATTCATATACAAAACAAGAGTAGCATCAATCACGTTCCATAACGGAAGTGTCATAGCATGGGAAGAATCTCTCACACGTGCTCTTGAACTTGGGAGGTAACTTATGTCAGCACGACAGCTGTCACAAGACTAATAAGCAAGAATGATTTAGTAGTCACATGGATGAGCATATTTTTGTACACACTGGGTCAATACACAAATAAAATAGGCAAAAAAATGGCAAATGTTGCTGCCAAGCCATTGGGAATCACATCAGAAATTTCATGAGAACATGTATAACTAGACCGTAGTAGGTAACAGAGGCTATCAAGGGGAGATTTATGCAGCTGCCAAGCAATTGGACACGACATGAGTATTTACCTATCATAAGAAGTACAAGTACATGAACAACTGAAGTCAATCTCGATACAGATACTTCCTAACATTCAGAACTCCACATGGACAGAAAAAAGAGTGAGCGTCCATTTAGTACTAGAATTTAGATAGTGCAAGTGGTGATTTACCTGATGCAATAGCAGCAAGATGCATAAGATGGTTGTGCTAGAGTTTAGGTAGTGCAGTCCTAGTTTTTGTGATGCAACCAGAAATAATGCAAGTGATCAAGATATATAATGCAAGCACGGAAATAATTAAGATGTAGCATAAGCAAGCTCAATTCACCAGCTAGAGTTGTCCCAGCTTCCGTGACTTCCATAGAGGACTGCATATCTTCCAATAGCTAATGTGGGTGGGTATCTTGAGAGCATACCAACAATTCCATCAACCATGTAAACCTGCCAATAAACATAGATCCGACCCTTAATTTCTGCAAGTCTATCATCTTGTAAAAAAAGATCCCATCATGAACTGCATGTGTACATACACCCTTTGTGCCTTGAGAAATCATACAAGACATGCAAAGTACAATAGCTAGGAGAATTTTAAATTATGAGACATCGATATTTATGTATCCACATAGAGAAGATATCTCAAACTGTCCAACTTCACAAAATACATAACTTGGTGAAAGCAATATAAGACAGACCCCACTGAATTCATAGACACAATATTTCAGTCAATTTTCACTGAATTTCAGAAGGAATTCAGCCATAAACTATCTCATTTTTTACCTATCCACATCAGTTTCACAAAGATATAAACACTAGAAACAAATCAAGGCTAGATCTTGGACATTTTCATTTCTAGTAAAACAACATATGTCTGTACCCAAGTACATAAAACTTATCAATACCAAGAAGGAAAAATAGGTACTTACAGCAAGAAAGTCGGCTGCCTTGCACTCAATTCATTTGCTCTAAAGAAGAGGAGAACCACAAACTCAACTAAATCACGGCCTCGACGAAGAAACCACCTCTGCCGCAGTTGCACCACAGTGAACTTTCCATCATTGCATGGTAGCGAGACAGAAGTAGTCGGCAGCAGCAGCCCAGGCAGGCAACCACCAGCAGGAGCTCGGGGAGACCAGCACTGCCCAACCACCTGTGGGGGTAGTCCTTGTTCGTCTTCTCTTACCCTGAATCAACACAAATCATTTCACTTTTGTGACATCCATTGAATCATGCTAAAAATGCAAAACCAAATCCTATCCATATCACCAACACTAAACCAACCAGTACATTATAGGTTCAGTGTCCACAGCAAAGAACAACCATGGCTTGGTGGCCATTCTATCAGGGCATGTATGATGCAAGGAGGTTCTTACAAATATAAACCAAGCATTTTGTTAAGCACAGGTGCTTATTTGTATAGGAGAGGTGCCTAGTGTAAAAAAGCACCAATGCATAAGCATAAACCGGTTGATTTTGCTAACTCGCTAAGCACCTCTCTACGCATCTTGCGTTGTACATGCCCTCAAAGAGCAAGTAGACAAAAAAGAAGAAACCAGGAATTTACCTTATTCGAGAGTTCACCGAAATGGAAGTAATGAGATCATGGGAAGGTCTCGACAAAGTACATGCATCTCCTAGGCTTGCGATGGTATGTTCACCTACAAGAAGTGGAAGCAGTATCAAGTACTTGCAATGTTCAAGCAGGTTACAAACAACAGCATTATAGATATACAGAAGGAGACTCTAAAATATAACCATCATATCTCTATAACCAGCGGAAAAACACAAGTGATCCCTGGCACAGATGGTCCCGTTTCATGGACCGTCCAAATGCGCCAAGATCTGTGGTACCCGGATGTACTTTGTGTTGTATGCTAATTTTATAAAGAAAGACCGGCATCTTCCTAGCACATGCCTGCACACATATTCAATTTAGTCTCCATCGCTGCCCCGACTAGTACAGAATAGCTTGACGGAGTGGACCGCGGCCTCAATGTTCTGTAGGAGTGTAGGGTGATGTGCCATACGGTGGAGATGATCGGCGCTCATGCCATGGTCATTCAATGAAGACTCGCCCCGAAACCTAACCCCTGCACATACATTCTCCTCCTACAAGCCTCCTCCCCATCTGCTTTCCCCATCGATATCAATCGCTTAGCACATCGATTCACCATCATCTCCCTCCGCAGCAGCATGTCCTCATCCGCCTCAAGCGCTAGATCCCCCTTTGGTGACTTGCCCCTTTTGTGGTAATGATATGTTGTCGCGGTACCCGTGTGTGAATCTAAAAGTGTTGCCACTATAGCGTAAGGATCTACAAGTCGGCGCACTAGCCCTGCAGCTGCAGCCACGACAACCCCACACTGCAGGTGCACAAGTCCTCCAGGGGCACCCCATCTAGGCTACCCTGCGGTCGCACAACTCCACCTGCATATTTGCAGGCTTAAAGGCACAAAGTGGTCCTTCAACTTTCTGAACGGATCAAGAAAGTTTTGGGCAATGTACTCCTCCTTTGTTATCAAGATAGGAAGAATCTTTGCTTCTGAATTTGTACTGTCTATACCATGGCAAATAATCAGATAGCACAAGAAATCAGAATCAAATAATTGCACCGGTGTGTGTGTGCGTGCGTGTGTGTGTGTGTGTTTATTTCATCCAACCATATGGATAAAAACATGTTAGGCAGAAAACCACGGTTAAACAGGAAAATTGCGTCGATATTTGAATATTGGGCGAGTACTGAATATTTGTAATGGGTACCTTATTAAACACAATATAAGAGTGCTCAAAGATGCTTCAACCACCGTGTCATCAATGAGATGTGAGGCTTAGCTACCTAATCAATCTGCAAGGAAGGGATGAACCTTTTTAGCTTAATTAATCACGAAAGGAACCAGGAGAAAACTCCACGGCACCAAAAATGTTGCTTACAGGCTACATAATAAGCTAATATAAGCACTTAGTTTTGATGAAAAAGAGAGGATTTCATTAGCAAAATATATCTAGTGTTGTAACCAGACAACAAAACTGATGCAGAAAGGCAAGAGTAAGAGGAAACAAAGCTTTTGGAGATTTTGGCTTCATTAGAAGAAAGGAAAAAAAGCTTTTGTACTTTAGCAAGCAGTCACCATAACTTCAAATTATCTAGAAGCTCAAACTACCAATAAGCTCAAATCATAGGACACAAGAAGAAACCTAACCAAGATGGTTGGCAATTAGAGAAGGAAAAGAGAAAACAACACAACAATTCAATGTATAACAGTGAACTCGAAAAGAGAAGTTCCCCAGAAGCACATGTACTGGAAGAAAGTTAAAAATAGGACCATATTATTTCCTGGGCTTTCAATTCCCCCCAGAAATTCTTAAACTAGTACATGCTCAAAATTCAGTCCATGCAAAAATCATTGAATACCAAAAAAGAGGTGCAAATTCAGAGGGAATATCATTACCCAAATCTAAGAATCTAGAAGCTGATTGGATTGGCATGACAACACAAATTGCAAAAATATGCATTTGCCCGTATACATTAAAGAAAAACCAACAGCCTGGAAGCTTCAGAAACCAACACAATACAACATGCATCTCATGGATTGTTCGAGAATCGAGATCACAAAAAATCCAACAAGTAATTAGTGAAGGGCCCCATCATTTAAAAAGGATGTTCAATAAGGATTATGACAACACCGACATCTTGACTAGCAGGTAAATAAACTTCAGTACCAAATCGACAACCTGGTACCATTGCCACTCTTTCCAATTATTTTGGAAACAAACTCAAAAAATAAGTCATAATTCAGACAGATATATTTGAATTCAGTATTGCACCCATTTCATGTAAATAGTAAGTAAATAAGGAAAATGTGTTAAAAATAGTAGATACTCACCCCCATGTGGCCATGCCAAGGTCCAAGAGTAGTTTGCATGTTATCAGGATAATAGTATGTTGCATCAGCTGCTAGAGGGCGAGGTGGCCTTACAGGAGAAGTCAATGGAGTGAAACCCTTATCATTTGGGTTCAACTTGAATTCCTGGTCTAGAAATAGCAATTGTCAGTGCACTTGACACAGGTGAGCAATAGAAAACCAAAGAAAAAAAAGCATGGCCAAGTATAATATGCATCACATACCGAACATTAGCATCTAGGTTGAAACTTAATTTGTCCGAGCTAAGAGATCCCATCGAAGAGCTTGGCATCAAAAAGCATGGAACACTCACAGCTGAGTTCGCCGCACCACGCTACGATATTGATGATGTATTACTAACAGGTCCTTGAGAAGAATTCACATATTTAGGGATCCGGGGAAGTTTAATGGGTACAACAGAATCTGGTGTCAAATCAGATAGTGACTTGTCTCCTTAGCCAGAAGACGAAGGCTCAGGATGCACATGATCTTGAAGATGCCCCTTCCAGATCTGTCACAAAATTATAAAACTATCATATGCTTGCTGCTCAAAAAATAATTATGTAATTTGGAATGTTGCAGTAGGAAAAAACTAATATTAACAGGGCCACTACATTTAGATATAAAACACATATTGTTTCTAGAGGAAACACTGTGTCAATCCAAAATATCCTGAAGAGGTAAGCATTCACGCACTTGACAGGAGAACATGGGTCAAACAAATAGACAAGCTTATATAATTTAATGGGTGAAAGGAACCGGTATTATTATGAATAATAACATTAATAAGATGAATATCAATATAAAAAAGTCTAAGTATACTACCTATGTTTTAAAAGGTAAGGCATGCAGGCAATTGAAGAACCTTAAATCATGAAATGCAAAAATTTTAGTACATCTCATAAAGGCCCAAAGTCCCACAACATTCTAAGGTCACAAGTTCCTGTTGTCTTCGTCACCGTTGGTATCTTTACTTCGCTTATCATCCAACCTAAGGTTCTTAGTAATGTACTAATTGGTTTGCAGCAGATCAGTATATTTCTACTGAAAGTCAACTATCCTAGAATGCCCCTGCTAGGCATGTCCATGGAAATAATGATAATGAACAACACATTACAAATAGCATTCAGGTATATAGCAGTTCAGGAGTGACTAAATTAACAGAATCTATAGTTTTCCTGTAGATTTTGCGATCTAATACAATCAAAGTCATCAGGCCATACAACATGAACAAATTCTAAACTTAGAACAGCATGGAACGATGCCATAAGTGCAGAGGAGAAGAGTTGGAGCTCACCTAGGACGGATTGTAGTCGATGCCGATCTCAGTGCACCAAGAGGCGTCGTCCACCCGGGAAGCTAGCCCACTGATGATGACACTTGCGACGACTAGTGGAGGAATCTAGGGCCGCATCTGAGGCCGAGAAGCCGTACCCGCAGCAGCAGCTTGGGGACACAGATAGGGAAGACAACAGAAGCAACCCGAACATGTGTGCACTAGCAGGAGCACACGGAGGCCAGCCTTGATCTCCTTTTCTGCATGGGCACAATCATGATCAATTATACATATGCAGAGTCATGCCATTACCAAAATAGGATTAAGAAATAACTTTGGAGCCATCATGTTAGATATAAAAAAATTCACCCACTTCAACTATTGAAAAATGAACAAGACATGATTTTTTACTAGGACTAAGTTTTGGGAGAATTCTAGCATAAGCAAATAATTAGCTTTAAGCCAGTATCAGGAACATAGCTAAACTTTGAACAGAACATGTACAACTACGGCCGCATGTGTAAGAGTGGCATTCAAAGTCATCATCAAGAATGGCTAGCACAAGACGCACACATACAATAGGCCATAAATGGCGTCTTCAACACCACCGGCATAATACATGATAGCAACCACATGTCTTCATTAAATAAAAATCCCACATGTCCTCTAAACATTCTAGGAGACAAAATACAAACCAAAGACCATTGACATGCATACCAGCCAATTAAGCAGTCTCCCACAAAATCACGCTTGTGATAACACCATCAGATAACAGCACAACAATGTAACAGAACTTTGCGTCAACCAATTCTTGCATGTTCAGCAACGAAGGGTTAAATTGATCTTCGCTATGATCAATCATACTTCAAACCAAGCTTTGGTCCATTACATGCTTTGCATAAAGGCAGATGCATCTCACCAACAGAAGTTATGAACTTTTTTTTAACAAAGTTATGAACATTTGAATGGATCTTAAAATTCAGAGAAGAACTAACTAGCATAATACACACAAAGCGGCACTAGAAACAGACATAGAGATGAAAGATCTACCTCACTAGAAATGGCAAAACCACCTTGACGGTGACATGCATCATCATTATCAGATGCAGCAACAACATTGTGTCGTCCGCTAGGTTAGGGCAGGGAGTACTTGCACGCCTATCACTTCTTGGCCCTGGCAGTGGGGAGGTCCGAGAAGGATCACACATGCTGTGGCGGCAGCGCTGGCAAGAGAGCAGTTGTGGTCACCACTAGCCATCGAGCTGCGCCTCTCCTCCTGGTGTCTTTGTTTATTCACACAAATCATGACAACTTATAATCATTTTTTGCTGTCAAAAGGGGGTGGTGCACGATTTCATTAGCAAATCTGCAATGTATAGTAGGATTATACATAAGCAAAAAAAAACAAAGGAATATTTGTATACTTTCTTTCAGAGATACATCATGTATTATGTTCAAAAGGTGGCTCGGACAAAATGATCACAGTGGGAAGAGGTTTATGCACACAAATCATAAGTGCTTATCTGATGATCTAAGCATGCAAGTGCATACCAATAGCTTCCAAGTTTTTACCATGTGATTTGGTTACCCCAAATGCATACATACACCAGAAAAATGTACAAAAGATGAATAACAGAACAAATTTCATACTTCATACTCAGTTTACGATGCATATAAGAATACCACAGTGATACATTTGCAAGCAGCATAGACATGTTGTTGAATCAATCGCACACAAAATGTGAGTATTTTAATCTTTGTCCCACAAACACAAGGTTCCAAAAAGCGTAAAGCGTAAGCGTAGCGATAGGCTCTCGCTTAGAGCTTTTTGCGCTTAAGCGTCGCTGAAGCGAGCTTAAGCGTTTTAAAAAAATGCCAGAACTTTGCCTATTTCCAAGCAGTCAACACATTTGACGTGTAAATATGAAGAAAATATATGAATGATATAGGTGATTAGCAAGCCAGCAAGCACATATGAATTCAAACTGAAGTATCAAATTGACAAAGCTATCAAATCAGTCAGTATCAAACATCAAATAAGTAAGTTTGATAAGTTGATCAACGATCACACATACACATAACAAGCAAATAGCAGGTTGAAATGACAGGTAAATTCAGTTCAAAGAAGCAAACAACCGGTTTGTTGCTTCCAAACCGCTTAATTCACAGTCAGCCCAAAGCGTAGCGTTATGCTACCGCTCAGCGCTTAAGTGCGCTTCAGCGTACGCTTAAATACGCTTTCTTGAACCTTGCACAAACATAATGGGATTATTGTGACCCTTCTAGACCCACTACAGCCAAAGGAACATAAAACCTTACTTATTTCTTGCACAAGCATCAGACGGCAAACCAAACTACACACGTACATTCATACGCCTATTTCACTACTAGTGTAACTGCAATTATATACTAGAATAGAAACATGGCAATATCATCCTTAACACTCTCTACTAGCGGAACCTGAAACAAGGATGGAAGCAGACAAATAAAATAAATGCATCGTATATTCGTGGATGCGGCACTAATATGTATAAACATGGTGAATCAATAATCCGAACCCGAGATTGCATCGGTATATGATGAACTACTCAAAATCATGTTCTGATCCAATAGGTGCTTTGCGAAAATATTATATGCATGTCACTAACAAGATCTCTGAATGTGCCCTCTGGAAGTTTGATTGATCCACTAGATGATTCAGAGAAGAGTTAAGGTACAGATCACACAGAGAACAACACTAGATGGATCTAAGAGGGATTTATATACCTCCCTGTGGCAAAACAACCTCGACGAAGATAGGGAGCAGCAGGAGCAGCCTTTGGTCGTCCTGCAGCTAGGTCGAGGCAAGGGTGCTTACAGCATGGCGTTGGCAATGGCAAGAGTGCAATCATGGTCGCAGACCACTGATGAGCTGCGAAGCTCCTCCACTATCATTGTCTCCCACCGGCGAAAGCACACATCTTCTGCCCATGCAAAAAAAAAAAAAAGTTTTTTACTGAGTGGAACAAAATTTCAGTTCATGGAATGATATAATTTCCTCTACACATTCTACAGGAAAAAGGAACGAAATTTTAGCAAAAATACATAAAGCGGAGAAGAGAGAACTCACCGGCAGGCATGCAACAGCTCGAGGATGTGGCCGGTGGCCGAAAGGCGCTAGCAGCAGCTCGAGCTAGATTGTCAGCAGCAGTGGCTAGGGCAGGTGACAACCAGCTCGTCCTAGGTGCCTTCTCGTCGCCATCCCCGCGGCGCCACAGCGATCTCCTCCCACCAGCCGCAGTCACACGTCATTAGCGTCGACTAAAGGGCAAAGTTTCAGTGGGGTGCCTGAATAATCAAGCTATACTAAGTTAGAACACAACAGAATTTCAGTAGTACATACACAGGATATGAAACTAGACAGGAAACAACACATCAAGATATAAGATGTAGGAGGCAACCTGCTAGCAAATGGATAATTCTCAAACCAATCTGAAGAAAGCTACTGCAGTAAATCCATAACTGACACCTCATGAATCTACAAACACCAATCTGAAGAAAGTAAATGTAACCACCGAAGAAAACATTCCATTCTAGGCAATCTGAAATTGTGTGATAAATAAAATGACATCTGCTACACATTCTTCCTGTTGCACACAATGGATTGTAACCATCCATGTAAAAGTCCTGCAAGATCGATTCTGTGTAGGAAGATTAGAGGTCTCACCGGCGGCGTGCACGTCGGAGGAGACATACCACAGGCGCTGCTGCGACCGATTTTCCTCGCGCGGAGGAGGATGCGAGGAAGGCGGCGGCAGGGACAAGGCGGGCGTCATCTCCTTGCCTGCATCTGCTGATCCCCTCTGCGGGGTCGCGTCCTGGTGGCCGGCGTCCGTCGACCGGTAGAAGCCCCCCATGGCTGGATCGGCCGATGGCCATGGAAGTCTAGGAGCGACCGGCCCCCATGGCTTGGGAATCGTCCGGTGAGGCGCGGCGCACGAGCAGGTTGGGTTAGCGATTGGAAGGGCGTGCATGCGGAGTCGCCGTGGGAGTCAGCGGGGGGTGGGAGACGGAGCAGCGCCGGCGGCCAGCGGCGAGGGGCGGCGCAGCCGGTGGATGGCTCAGATCGGCGACCCATCCAAGGCGGGTTTTGTGTGATTTGATTGAATGGAGTCTGGGATTACCGGATCAGAGTAATAATGTTTGCCCAGATTTTCCGTTCCGTCATTTGTTCGATTCCAAAATTTCCGACGGCATTTCCATACACGAACTGGACCGAGAAAAAAGGGCACCGAGTTTACTTCCAAGCCTAATTATGTTTGCTCACTTATGTCCCTACCGTAATTGTTGCAAAAAAACGCGACTACGGTAAAATATGCAAAGCAGGTAGCTCACTTACAAAATGTGGAGATCTACGTGACATGGCCAAGTTGCTAGCTTTTCTTTTCTTTTGCAACTTGCTGCAACTCTCCCTCTATTCACAAGCTACATGAGATAAATCTAGGGACGTGGTGCACGACCGCCGCTGCAACAATTGTCATGCTGGTTGCAGCCGTTGTACGTCAACTACTCCTACTCCAGGTGGACGATGGGGGTTTGGAGCAGAAGCACGCCCCTCTCAGCCGACAACGGCCTCGCCCTGTCTGGATTGTGTGTGTCAGCATCGTCTTTGCTGGCCTCAAGGCTCAAACCCCTATCACCTTGAAGCTCAATCAACGGCATGCCTTCATCACATTGTTAAGTGTCGTAGACGGCACTCACACGAGCGTGGGGTTGGAAGACCCGTGGACGACCAAGGCATGCGCCTGTTGTGGCCAGATAAGCATGCACGTCATTTCACATCACCGCTTGGTGGAGAAGGGGTTTCCTCACACTCTCTCCCTATAAATACCCACCCCCTCTCCTAGAGGAGCCCAATCATTCTCTCACTTGATACCACTAGATACCCTCCTCGAGGTAGAAGAGAGTCAGGGGCAGGCCCTGCTGACCCCCGCCTCCGCCACTGGCACATATGTACATGACATTAAGAACCCTCCCCCTCAAGTCTTGGAGAGCTCAACCAAAAAAAAAGGCCAGGTATCTACAAACTATGACTTCATCTGTTGTTGCTAGATTATGGTCACCCGTTCTATCTCCGGTAAAATTTCAACCGTTGGTTTTGTTCGGTTGTTGTCTGAACGGAGTGGGAATAATAATAGGAGGGTAGGGGCACCACAGTCATTCATGGGAGAGGAGGGAAAAGAAGTTGCCGCACCACCACAACCACTTCCATTCCTCTACCACATCCACCGGCCTCTCTGCTTGAGGCTTGCGCGCTTCAGTGGCGCCTCACCGCGCCACACTTCCCAGCCCCCCTCCTTAGATCCTCCACCCTAACCATCATTCTAAGCTCCGATGCCACCATATTTATCTCTAGTGTTGGCGCACCCCCCTCTGCCCCCCCCCCCACCCACACACACACCTTGGAATATTCTCGTTGTCACCTTCTCTGTGTCGGCTCCGGTGATGTTGTAATCGCGGTGCCAGTGGTCGCCGAGGGGGGAGGGCCATGGTTTTGGCCATATGGTGGGAGAAGATAGCATGATAGAGAGGATAAAATGAGGGAGAGAGGGAGGGAACATGGACGTGCAAGTTGGTAAGCACGTAAGTTTTCGATCCTTGTACGACGAAGAACATGCATGCATGCGCATGTCCGGGAGGGGGGCAAATAATGTATACATGGCCAACCGTGCCCACATAAAATGCACAGGGTGTTCATATTCTTTTTTATGGCTAGCTAGCTTAATTATTGATGAATGTATGCTTGTATGTACGTACCGTGTTTAGATTTATCATATATACGTTGGCTGGGTGCAGGTCACCACCACGCTGCAATATGTGATTGAAGTAAAAAATAATTAACAAAGCAACCATGATACGGGTAGAGATGCTTTAGTATGCATGCATCAGGGTAGAGAATGAGGTTTATGACCACGAAGAACATGAAGGCCACCTTCCTCGATATTGGCAGTCGCCTGATATTGAATCGATGTCACCATGTTGTGCCACACTCTCCTCATCGTCGTCCATGACCACCAATTTTAGGAGGACAACCATGGTCGGGAGGCGTTTCTGAGAGATGGCACCGATGGTAACGCTACCAAGGATGAAAAAAGGTTGAGGGCCATGGCATCGAAGGACTTTACCGAGGGTGATGCACCCAGCAGACCCCGATGGTAGCACCCATATTAAAATTCATACACTACACAGTTTTATATTTTCTTTCGCTATTTTAAATCAACCTTATGTACGCATATTAGGGTTTTTCTGTTTAAATCAACTCCACGCAAAAAGATAAGGGTTTTAAGGGTTTTTCCATGATTGCATGTGTCATCTCTTTAATATATGTCCACAGGAAGGAAACGTGGTAGCCTTCACCCCAAAGTTGTTACTTTATGTAACTTTCTTATTTTAGTGGTAGAATAGGATCAAGAAACAATACAAACTTAATAAGAGGCCAAATTATTAGAAAGTTTGGGTTGGTTGCTTCGAAGTTCGAGTTTTCTACTATAAGTCCAGGAAATTGAGATAGTCATGTTTTGAAAGAGGTGTCAATTAGAAGTTGTGTATCCATTTTAATATGTACAGAAACATTATATACCATATTATGTGTCCCCACAACTAAGCTAGGGCTTCCGATGATTTTTGGAATGATTTCATGTGTCCCCATGTCCTACGCGCACCCACAACGAAAATAGACTATTTTTTCACACAAAGCGGTGATTTTATGTGACTTTACTTTTTTATTGATAGAATATAGCATAGAAAAAAGATCAACTCAAATATATGTCAGGTTCTTAAAATCGTTGGTTCGGTTATCTCGAAGCATGAGTTTTCCACTACAACTCCAAAAACTTCCTCGAGATGGTCTTGTTTGTGAAGGAGGTGCCACTTAAAAGTGTACGAAATTTTCACTTTACATCAACTACATATACCCATAATAGGAGTCAAGTCCAATTTTTATTTAGGGTTTTAGAGGTTTTTTTGGCGTGATCTCATGTGCCCCTTCCTCGCGTCGCTTATAGAGCAAACTCTATTGTGTGACCATTCGTCATGTCGTTTATAGAGCAACTCTATTATGTGGAATCCGTGACGTCAACCCCCTTAACTTTCTATCGTAAGTGGTGATTACATGCGATTTCTTTATTTACACCTCCCTTATATGCCCATATTAAGCCCCAATAAAAGAGCGGGGGGAGATTTTCAAAGTGGGATTGGGAACTATAAGTCCACAATAATTTTGCAAGATTGATTCTTGGATTGATTTCATGTTTCCCTTTGTTCTACGGCTCTTAGACGCTAAATTTCTTTCCAAATTGGTGATTTATGTCATTTCATATTTGTTAATTGTAAAATAAAGCCAAGGCTATGATGAGAGAAAGTTGCGGGAAAGGAGTGGCAAGAAACCGAGAGTGGAAGAGTGAGAGGTAAAGAGAAGATAAAGCGGTGGGTAAGAGAGGCAGATGGTTGATTTTTGTATCAACCCTCTCTGATCTATAATTTGTAAACATTACTATTTTGCTACTCGTTTAATAAAAGGTTGTGTGAATCGAGTAATGCAGAGGCCGGGGAATACCCCCATTTCGAAAAAAACTGGTGAACTCAAAAGGTAAATTTTCCATACAGGGATATCCGACAAAAAAAATTACGCCGGAGAGGTTTGCCAAATATTTCGCCCACGGTACTATAGATGCAAGTGGGGCAACATTAGGGTACCCTTTACCTTTTTGTGTGGAAAAGTTAAACTGAAATGATGATTGTCACCCAAAATTATTAGTTCATTTTTTAACCAAATAAGGTAGAGGGTGACCTAATCTTGACCCACTTGCATCTCTACCCAATACCGAGTAAAAGGACACCAATGTCAACTCACTTGCTGAGGATGCCGAGCTCGAACACGTGTCCACCATTGTTAGTGCATTTAGGGTGCATATACTTCACTTGGAGAGAAGAAGACCCTAGGGACAAGTAGGAGACTACTTGTCGAGCAGGAGCTAGCCTCCTGGCTATCACCTTGGTTAAATACGTGATGGCTGCAATGCATGAGCAGCCTGATGCATGCATGTGTTATTGGTGTAATAGCCATCGTAAGATTGACTGGTTGCATGAGCTGGTACGTTGTTTGTTTATTTGTTAGTATTTTATCTTTGTACACCAGTAATATATTGTGTGCTTGTTTGAGATGAAGATCAAAGGTTGTTGCACAATTTCCCTTCCGATTAGTGCTAGGTAGCTGTTGAATTCGGTTTTTCTTAAAAGAAATGCAGATTTTTTGGCTGCTTTGCTACTCGGTCCAATACATGATAATTGTTGAGGCTTTAGTTTAAATTTGAAAAAAAAAAACTAGGCCGGACGTTTATTATGGATTGGAGGGAGTTGTCCACTTTGGAGAGGACGTGGTAGAGCGTACAATATTCTCCTCCTTTCGGAGTATTTGTTTTGTCAAGAGGTCGTCGTATTATACAGTATACGCGAATAGAGCAGCCGATGCGACAAAGGCGATTCAGTTTTGCAGCCCAATAAATCAGCTAGCTGGAGGCAGCTGTGTTGGTTGATGTGGAGTCGGCAAGTTTCCGGCGCGAGCGAGTTAATGGATTCCGAATGGAAATTGATCGCTCATTTAAATTCTCGGCAGGTAATTAACGAGATTCCTTACGGAAAAGTTTGTGTTGGCTAGAAAATGATGATACACGTCGAAGTGAGATGAAGACAAAGAAAAGGAAATTAAGGATGGAGGCGGTTGATCCAACTCCCGGCGCGAGCGAGCGAATGGATTAGGCAGGAACTTGCGTCTTTTGGGCAATTAGCGAAAGTTGGTTCCTTAATCGATTTTGGTTTCGCGACAGGCACAGCAGATGGAGATGCCGTCGCGCGCTATCGTATCGATGTACAGCAGCATCGTGTGGGCGAGAAAAGAAAAGACTCGCATGGACCAAATACTAAAATGAATTGATGGACTCGCACGCGCGCCTCGTGAGCACAATTAATCCATCCATGCGCGCGTGACGATACGCCAGCTGGCATGGATTCGATCGATGGATGGAGCTTCACCGGCGCGCGCGGGTATGTACGGGCCAACAGCTCATCACGACTCGGAGTCCCTGACGGAGATGCGGCGCGACTCGGTGCAGACGTACGTATCTCCAGTCCCTGACAGTGCGTCTGGAGGAGATGCGGGTGAAGCGGCGCGACTCGGAGCAGTGGATGCACCACCGCCTCCTGCCGCAGGAGCTGCGCGAGCGCGTCCGGCGCTACGACCAGTACGTACAAGTGGGTCTTTAACACGTACGCGCGGCGTCGACGAGGAGGCCCTGGTCCAGAACCTGCCCAAGGACCTCCGCCGCGACATCAAGCGGCACCTCTGCCTGGGCCTGGTCCGCCGCGTCCCGCTCTTCGACAACATGGACGAGCGGCTGCTGGACGCCATCTGCGAGCGGCTCAAGCCGGCGCTCTACACGGAGCGCACCTACATCATCCGCGAGGGGGACCCCGTGGACCAGATGGTCTTCATCATCCGCGGCAGCCTCGAGAGCATCACCACCGACGGCGGCCGCAGCGGCTTCTTCAACCGCAGCATGCTCCAGGAGAGCGACTTCTGCGGCGAGGAGCTGCTCACCTGGGCGCTCGACCCCAAGTCCGGGGTCAGCCTGCCCTCCTCCACGCGCACCGTCATGGCGCTCTCCGAGGTCGAGGCATTCGCGCTGCATGCCGAGGAGCTCAAGTTCGTGGCGGGGCAGTTCCGCCGCATGCACAGCAAGCAGGTGCAGCACACGTTCCGGTTCTACTCCCAGCAGTGGCGCACCTGGGCGGCCACCTACATCCGTGCGGCATGGCGGCGGCACCTCAAGCGGAAGGCCGCCGAGCTGCGGCGGAAGGAGGAGGAAGAGGAGGGACGCTCGTCCAGCTTCAAGACCACCATACTGGTTTCCCGCTTCGCCGCCAAGATGCACAGGCAACGCTCCAAGCGGGATGAGGAGGTCATGATCCATGTCCCCGTGCCTAAGCCCCGTGAGCCTGACTTCGGCATTGATGACTGAATATATCACACGGCCTTCGGCTCCAATTAGTACTTCCTAACATAGCTTAGCCTTCATCATCTGTACCGAGTCAATGATTTGACGTCTGGATCGGGTGGTGTGTCAATATGATCTAGATAAACTTTAGTTATATACTTATATTCCCTCCCTCTGTGGAAATATAAGACGTTGTGACACACTGTTTTACTACACTTAAATGTCTTACAATTTAGCACAGAGGGAGTATATGTCTGCTATTTCATACCGGATTGCCATGTCTAAGTCAATTGCGAATCCCTAAACTCTCGATCACCCAAAAAGATCTTCCAAAAAAAACCATAGCATCTCTTTTAATTGATGATGTAACTTTGATTATGAATGAATAAAGAGGAATTATGTGTTAAGAAAAACTGAAATTGCATCATTTACAAAAGTTGCACGTGGTAATAAGGACTCACAAACAGGCTATGGACGCAAGGAGTGATACAAAGTCCACCTCATACCCGCAAAAGTTTCCCCATCCATGATACTCAACTCCGCCTGCAAGCTTATTGGATTAATGATGATATAAAATAAAATGATGCCATTTTATTTTTGTAGATTATGCTTTAGAGACTACCGTTTTTATACTAAATAGAGCATCTCATCATAGTCCGTAAAAATGACACCATACAAGTTATGGTATAACCCTAATAGTTCTTTCTTAAATTTTGGTATGCGTAGCGTAAGTAAATGAGTTTACAATCAAAATAGGATGAATGTCTTTATTGGTTATCTCAGAGAACAAATTGGAAATTTTACTCACTGTGAAGTCAAAGACAAAAGTATTTGTCGACGTTTCTTGCCTACTTCCAAGAAATTATTTCCCGCAAAATATCTTCGTGGTTCGGCACGTAATTTAAGCGGACAATATAAAATTGAAAAAGATAGGCTCTTAAATATTGTTGAGATCCTTGATTGCAAAGAGGAAACAGTCCCGTTAGATGCTCAAGAGAGACATACCATACGTAAGGCAAATGCTGATTTAGCTAAGCTACATCGTGAAGAGGAGTCTAAGTGGGATGAGCGTGCAAAAGTCATCGAAAGAGAATTTTCCAATTAGAACAAGAGGAAGGAACAATTTTGGGTCAGGAAAATTTGAAACATTATATCTGTGAGTAATACAAAAATCCTTTTGGACCGCCACCACCTAGTTCTTGTATTATGGTCGAATCGATGAATCATGATATAAAGAAAATTTCTGCTGAGGAAAATGCGATTTTGATTTGTGATTTTACTCGCGGAAGAGGTTAAGAAGGCCATAATGAAAATGGAAAAGAATAGGGCGCCGGGACCGGATGGGTTCCCGGCTGAATTTTATCAAAAGTTTTGGGATATCTTGAAATCCGACTTGATAGCGATGTTCGAATGTTTTCAGAGAGGAGAGTTACCTCTTTTTCATTTGAAATTTGGGACGATCATCCTTCTCCCCAAAAAATAAAATGCCATCCAAATACGAGCCACATTTGAATATTCAGAGTATCGGTTTGCTCTTAAATGACAGTGGCACATTTTGTCCACAACAAGCCACAAAATACCTTTTACGACATGGATCTGCAAAGTTTGAAAATGACAGTTAGCAATCAGATCTTGCTAAGATTTAGTGCTCACATATGAGTTCCAGTTTTTAAAATATGAAATAACTTCTTTACATGGTGAAACTTTGTTGAGTTCCTTTACACTCTATTAATTAATTTGATTGCCCTTAAAATCATCTCATAGGTCAGTGTAAGAGAGAGCTTTCTTTTATTCATGAGTAATGCATTATTGATTAGCATATGCCCTTATTCCGGTTCTTAATTTGGTAGTCTTTTCTCCTTATCTTCCTAGGCTGAGATTTATGTTCTTTTGTTTTTGCAGACATTCAGTGCATCTGAGGTGAGCTATCTTCTTACAAATTTATTGAGCTAAAGTGTGTTTGTCATTATGGAGGTGGTATAATTTATTTTAAAAGAAAGAGTTTGATCACACATCAATCTTGCATTCACTATCTAACTATCACTCAGGACTAGACTAATATTATACCATGACATTTTTTTCCTAAGTGGTTGGTATTCTAAACTACCAAGTAGGAGCCATCTACAATAGTTGAAATGCAGTGTTCTATGCATTTGCGAGGTGAGCAAACTGATTTGTAACATGAAATATATGTTGGAAGAAAACTTCTCCATGGTGATGCATATAATTTCGATTGGTATTGGTGTCCAAATATAGCACCAGAGCCAAGGTAATATTATTTTCATATATTATATATTATTAATTAACATGAATAGCCTATTTCGCTTATAATTTATCTCATCCTAAATTGTTCTCATGGTCCATGGTTTGTGGTATAGATACATGTTCTCCACAGCAACATTTCAGTATGTCAACACTATATAGAAACTCCCTTGACTACATTGCTAAATACTACCATTTTGGAACTACAAACATGTTCCCCATGTCTATAGTGATATTCCTTCTTTTTGATGCATCTAATTGCTTAGTTTCTACAAAACATGGAAGGCTGAAGTATTTCTGTGGTCATTTTTTATTTGTACAAAGATTATGGTGGAACAACTCGCCGGGTTGGTTGATATGAAATTTCGAATCGGAACCGATAACTAAGCTTGGAACTATTTTTCAGTTTGTCCATTGGTACGGAACGTATTAGCTAACAAATGACGGGAGGCGGACAGGTAGTCTATTTTAACTTAACATACTGCTCCCCTTGAATTTTTTTGACCATAGCTTCATTTTGTTTAACTCGGTTCTCTATAAATGGTGATACCTTACTTTTAGCGAGTTGGTACACACGTTTTCAATTATTCATTCACATGGTGACAATGCATTATCGAAAAATTGATACGGTGAGGGATATGTAGTTTTTTAACCTAACATAGTACTCGCATTTCAATGTATTCACCATTTGTTTTATTTTCTTTTTGTTTGGTTCTCTACAAAAAGTGATATCTTGCACACATGGTAACCTATTTTTCTGTAGGGTTAGATCTGTGGTCAGTTAATTAGTTTATAGGTGAAGTCAGTAGCTAAACGAGACCATTTTACTCCCCTGGTCTATAATAAGTGCCGTGGCTTTAGTTTAAATTTGAGCGAATTTGACTAAAACCACGACACTTATTATAGATCGGAGGGAGTACATAGATTGACATTGGACTCATGTGTGACAGAGGGCGCACGTTCAGCCTAAGATGATCTCTTTCATGCATCAGTTCTGTCTCTGATTGATATGTCCCTGGCTGTCCATCTGACACAGATCACCTTGCAATTGGCATGACACATGAGGACAGGATTTTGCCTTCATAGAATCCAAAGGACTGAACAATGACTTACTGGAAAGGCTAAGTTAGATCCTAATGTAAAACCATGTTGTTTCTACTGAAGGCACTCCAGAGCTTCAGGCAGAAAAAAAAAAATGTCGCCACTAGACGTGATTTCTCCTATAAATGTTGCAAGACTACCCAGCCATCTAGGGGGTCTGAGAGGGGCAAAATGATCTGATCCGTCCGTTTCACCAGCTACAGTAAATTCCAATCCCGCTTTCCACCACAGCCGTCGGATGCGGTAAATTTTCTTTTACATGCCACAGCTCGTTCACGGTCTATGACGTCTGGGCCCGTTTTCGTGTAGGACCGACAGCCAGAGGCAGCAGCGGGCGCTCCTCCGTGTAGCTCGTTTCATTCGTTGTTCCGTGGAGTGGTGAAAACCCTAGATCGGGATTGGCCTCTCCTCCCCGAATCATCGCCTCCTCTCCTGCGCGCGTGAGGCAGTGAAAACCCTAGATCGCGGGAGCCCCAATCCCCGCGTCTCCTCCTTACTTCTCAGCCTCGCTCGAGTGGAGGCTGGCGGGGAACAGAGGCGGCTCGACGATGCAGCGGCGCGATGGGGCTTGGCCGGTGCGGGGAAGGGCGGCTGATGTGCGTCGCGAGTCGAGGGCGCGGTGGTGGGTTGGTGACGGCGACGACGGCGTGCGGAGGATGGAGGCGGAGCTGCGCCGGTCGCCAGGCTTCCGCCTCCGTCTCCTGGTCAGTCCCGGCCTCCATTGAGCTGGGCGTAGCTGCGTCGGGCAAAGAAGAGCAAGCAACGGGGCGACTCCGCCGCCATGGAGGCCCCGGAGGAGGTAGTGGACGCGGGAGGAGGCGAGGAGGAGCGGGTGGCCGGGGCGGAGCAGGTGCGGCCGGCCCGCAGGAGGGAGGCGCAGTGATGGAGGGCGACCGGCGGCGTCCTCGCTGCTCGTGTTTCATCTGCTCTGCAATCTGTGTAGATCAAGCTTCAAGTGACGTTTCTTTATCGATCTTGTCGATCTGCGTGTTCTGGTCGGTTGGCTTGGTATGCGTTTTCTCATGTGCTGTTTACAGTTTCCCTACTTGCGCCTTGCATGTTCTGCCTGCTGATTTCGTTTTGGTTCCTTCGTTTTTTTGGTATATGTAGGTTCTTTGGTCTGGCCGCTGACTGCTTCTGAAGATTATTGGGGGCTGCCTCTTCTGTGCTGAGAGAAAAAAAAAGGTGCTTCCTTTGCCCCATTTTCTGTGTAGATTCTCCAGTATAGGAATTTGGCGAGAATACGTTGGAGTACCAACCACTTAACTGTCACCCGGTTCTTGCTCACATCCCAAACGGCATGGCTGGCCTAATATGCTCTTTTTCCTTTTAATCTAAAAAACAAGGGAAATATGTGTTGCTCTGCACTTCGTACTTTAGCCTAAGACGAAACTAAATTCAAGACACTTTGTATATATCACTGAGAGTACTACTTAGTTGTACAGTTGTATTTACCGTGGATACATGATTTAAGAAGAAGATTTATGCAGTCGATTGATCAGGTTGTCTCGGTAGCCTAAAAATCGGCCGTCCGTATTTGTGCAGGTCCTGGTTTCTGAGGATTTCACAAGAATCAGGTGTGACTGTGCTGTGCTGTCTGCTCCTGTCAAGGTTTGTTTCTATTTGCCTGTAAACTTTGTATGCTCAACTCCCGTTCCCTAATTCGTGTACTTATCTTTCTCTTTATCCTGCGAAATATGTCCGTTTGTTGTGTACCTTTATTTAATTGTTATATTCTTTCATGTTATATTGCGAATCTTGAAAGGATGTGCACCCTTGTGTCCGTTGTTATTCCGATTTTAGAGACCCTTGCATAACGATGTGCTCTGCCGGCCTTGTTTTACCTGTGTGAGGTGACTGCATGTTAGCGTATAGAAGTTCTCTGCGATTTACTGTTGTTGTCGCAGCGTGCTGCGCACATAGAATGAGTACCCTGGAGAGAGATACTATGCGTCTTACTTCTGTAAGTTCCGGACCTCTTGGTGGGCAGCCGGCCCTTGATTGGCATTTTTGCGCTCACGTCTTATGGCGTCGGTTCGTTATGTGTAGGTTCTGTAATAAGTGATGAGATAATTATCCTGAATTTTCTGTTGTGTTTGTTAGCAGCCTCTTGTGCTGATCTTATGGCAGGCGTACCCTGATGCATTGTTGGGGCTCTAGAATGTAATAATTCCTAAAAATAGTGATGGCGTAGCTGCATGGATGTCACGAAAATAATAAAATAATAACATGGATTTGTAAACTGTAAGCCGCATGCCAGGAACACCATCTATATGTGGCACCGGGATAGGTTTTTACTTGTGCATCGCATCTTTGTCCATGTGAGAAGGTCTTATGAGCTGATTTTCCTCTTCGGTTTTTGCTCCACCATAGCCTGTTTTTGCTCCTCCCTTCAGGCTATTTCTGGGCTTATAATTTTTCATTTTAGGAAATTGGTATATCTCTCAAACCCTTATATCGCTTTTTTGAATTCAGTACCAGAATTTGTTCCTACATTTATTTTCATGGGTGGTTTTTCTTGTGCGGTTGTTTGGTTCTTCCATTGTCAGGTTTTGTGGAATCACCCTAAACTGATAACTAAAAAAGGTTTAGGGGGGTTGTATGTTAACTGATGTGATCTCTAGGATGTCTCTTGCTTTGTAGATGGAACCTGTTCGTTCTGCTTAGTGAGTTTGTTGGCTAACCAGTTGTGTTTATCACGGTATTAGGGTCTATGGTTTCAAAAAAATTATGATATTATGTGTTTCTGATTACAGTTGTTCTTTGTTTGTGTTACCAGTGCTGCTGTGCTTTCATATGGTTCTGTGTGCCCCTACTTTCCTACTGCTCTTGTGCTGTGTCCATGCGCTACGCCCATCATTAAGGTTGGTCATTGTCCTGGTCGTTCCAGAAGATCTAGAGTGGTTGGATCGCCTGCTACCAATGTGCCTGCAGATCACACGGTCCCTTCGGCACCTCGCCCTGCTCTCTATGTTAATTACTCACTATATGCTATGGTTTTGTGCAGGATTTTGAGCTCCTGGTTATAACTTAGTTATCTGCATTATATGTACTTTCTTACCAATATTTTTAGTTGGGACTAGCCTTTTTCGAGGTATCTACCATGGGCATTTGCTGGTGCCTTTCCTGCAGAGTGGCTGAATGCCGCGTTTTGCTTGTATGTGGTAGCATTGTTTTGCCGCACCGTGTGTGATGTGCGTCTTTTGCAAGTGTGTGCTTTCTCCACCCGCTCTTGTTTTCTCGCAGGTGAAGGCCATGAGATTGCATCTGCTTTGCCTACGAATTACTTTTGTCTTCCTTTACGTTGCTACCTGTTAAGATCTATTTTGCCTGGTCTCTCTTGCTTGTTCTAATTGTCTTTCTTGTGCTATTTCAGATGCCGATCAACCTGCTTTCTGAGATTCACAAGGATAGCCGTTAGTGGACCATATGTGTTCTTGTTTCCCACATGTGGCACTACCGTGGAGGGACCGAAGAGGGTCCTATCAAACACACTGATCTGGTTCTGATTTATGAGCAGGTTGGTGCTACACTTGCTCTTTTTTTTTCTTCTTCCTCGCTTCGCTTTGTACCAATCATGCAGTTGTTGTGTTTTTTTTTATAGGGAAACCATATGTACGGTCAGCTCCCTCCAGCCACCTCTGAGCGCCTCAAGGATGTGCTGCAAGAGGGGAAGGTTTTTGTTATCAGGAAATTCCTGTGCAACCCGTCCAAGACAAATTTCAGGCCTGTAGAGAGCCCTTTCATGGTTCAGTTCACTAAGTTTACCATTGTTGAGGAGAGGCCTGGGTTGTAAGATGGTTATCCATTCTGCACCTACAACCTGACTTCGTTTGCTGATATCCCCGATCCCAGTGGGCCTCCTACACGCTTCATTGGTTAGTTCTCTTCATATGCTGTCATGTCTCTGTTTGGTTTTCCTGTCTGTTTTCTACCATCGAATTTGTTTTGCTGCAGATGTTATTGGAAAGATCTCTCATGTTTCAGACTTAGTCGTTGTTCAGTCTATGTACCAGACAGCAGGTTCTAACACGAGGACAGTTATACTTACAGACTTGCTGTAAGTGCTGCCAATTGTTACCTCTTTTCCTTTGTGCAGATTGTCATTATCTATAACTAAGGTGTCTAATTATTTGATGCAAAACAATACCTAGGGGTGCTGAACTGAGGATTGTTCTCTGGGGTGATCAGGCGGTTGAATTTGATGCAGACGCGGTTCGTGCCATGAGTGACAAAGAGCCAGTTATTGCTATCTTTGTGGGAACATTGCCTAAGTCACATCATGGTAATTGCTACAATAGTAAATACAATTGTCAATTCTTTATGCTCCTTGTGTTTTCAGTGCTATATATGCAAAGCATTTCTTCATGTATATTATCCATCTACTTGCTTCCTTCTTTTGCATTCATGAGATGGTTTCATTCGGTCCATGTTTCGTGCTTACATTTTTTGGATTTGTTTTGCTGCAGGTGTTACAGGGTTAAGTGGTAGCTCTGCCTGTCGTTGGTACATTGACGAGGATATACCTGATGTCAATTCCTTCCGTGCAAGGTAGATTTTTTAGCCTCGTGTTGTTCCTTATGTTCTAGGGTCTTCGCTCTGTCTACTTGGTATGTAAGGTTGTGCATTCCTTGCTGCAGCCTTGGAGGCCAGTTTACTCCTCTGACTGCCTATATCTCCACGGGGCCGGATGCCCTTCCAACCCATGTCTATGCGGATCCTATTGAGATGACCATGAAAGAGCTCAACGGGGTTGATCCCTTCGTTGATATGGTGATCCCATATTCTTTCAAAACCTCTTCCGTGTGGATTCTTATATAGTTTCACTGTCATGCTCATGTTACCTTCTGCGCTGTCTGCAGGACAAAAGGTTTATCTGTTCTGTCACAGTTGACATAATATGTGGTTGGTGGTTTGCTTCATGCAAACGATTTCACAAGTCTGCTAAGCATGATGGCTGCCAATACCAATGCTCAGGCGCAACATGCGACTCTGTTAAAGCTGATCTAGCGTAAGTGATCCTACATGTTTTCCTTCCGGTTTTATACTAGCTATGAGCTTTAATCCTTGCTTCTTGGATATCATATGGCTAATTCTATTCGGTACTTCCTTTTCAGGTATTGTGTTTCTGTCTTTGCATCTGATGACACTGGTGGAGCCGAGTTTGTGATGTTTGACAAAGTCGGAGCTGCAGCTGTACGTAAACAGCTGATGCCATTGATGCGTCAGAGGTACCGAGGACATTACACGGTTGATGAGCTAGCTGCAGTTGCTAGGCATGACACTGGTATTTGCTAAATTTGACGTCCTTTAGTATCTGAATGTACATGACCACTTTAGATTCTTGTCATTTTGGTTCTACCAACGAAAATTTTGGTTTAAAGATGATGATTTTCAGAATGTGGTTTGTTCTGAGTATTGTGCCACTGTTATTTTCTCTCTTTGTAGTTGAATAATTAGCAGGACTCTATAGACCCATTCTTAGCTCTATAAGCATTATTGTTCTTTAGTTTTAGCTGTGTTGATTATACCACTTTTGTTTTCTCCCGTTGCACCTAAATGATTAGCAAGACCTGTTTGGACTGAATAATGTTCCACGTGAGATAAATAGCATGCTGATATTAGCCTAAAATAATAGCATAGGGACGGGACGAGTGCTATGTGTGTGTTCAATTTTCATGACTATGAAACTCAGCTCATCCTTTATTTGATTCTGCACTTTTATAATTGGTTTCTTGATTTAAACTCGGTATGTTTCAAGGTATGCTTCCTCTGCTCATTACTTCTGATACTTGGATACTTTGATTCTGCACTTTCATGTTTGGTTTCTTTCATCCATCCTTGCATAGAATTGCCTTTATGGAGTTATTGGCTATTCGGTTCATTCGGCCTATTTGAATCATTTTCCCAGTTTTTTTATTTTCTTTTATTTTGGAGCGGCCAATTGACTAAAATAGCTCGTTACTTTTTCAGCATATATGATGCCATTGGCCAGCATGATATTTCTGTACCTTATGTGGGTGGGAAGAGGGGATATAAATATCTATCTAGATATGGTGCCATTGCACTATCATTGTCACCCCACGAGGTACCAGAGGATGTCTCTTGTGTATAGTGTTTAATTCAATAGCAAAATAGTTCGTACTGTAGGATAAAATGCACAGATCGTACTTCGGTTACTCATTAGTGTCATTTTGCACACAATATCTGGAATTTGTATATTCTTTCATGTTTGTTTGAAAGTCGCCAATATGTGCCAGTATTATTATACCACGCTGCTAAGAGTATATACTCTTTGGTCCCCCATTCCACATGACTAAGCACTCACTAAGATAAAACAACCATCCCTGCAGTTTTTGGCAGTCAATTGTGTTATTCAACAATCCCTGATGGTTGACTGGGAGAGCAGCTTAGTAATGTGGTGATTAGGAATAGAATTATGAAATTTGATTAGTTATGTGCAGCTTGAGTTGACTGAAATCAATGACAATTTGAGACATCAAGAATAACTTCAAAATCAAGCTAGGTCCAAGGATGGACAATTTCGTAGTTGATGATTTAATTGTACAATTTGGTGTTTCTCCATGGCTTCAATATTGTGTTGGTTTCGCCTGTGCGCCGGGTCGCACCGGGTCATCTATGATGCACATCCTTGCACTATGGTACATTTATTAGGCCTGGGCTATCTATGATGCACTTTCTTTCTTATGATAGGTACTTATTTATGATCCTGAATAGCAGCTGCCACCCTTAAAAAATGATGCTTATTCATGTCTCTGGCTGCAGCTTTCAAACTCACTTGCATTCATTAATAATTGATAGACAGTACCTATATCAAACATTGCTGGAGTCATCTCTTGGAGAAAGCAATTTACACTTGATGGGTATGCATATTTTGCCTTGTGTTAATTGTGCAGTACACTGGGAAAACAATACTAACTTGTACTTAAAATGTATGTGCAGCCTGCCGGTTCCTCAAAGCCAGCTTTACCAACTGAGTTCTAAAACGGGGAAGGACATCTATTGATGGTGTGAGTGGTATGATCTTGTTCTCCGCCAACTCCTATTTGTCTCCTCATGTCCTGTGCTCCACGATTCCTCTAGAGCATAGGCATATTCTTATTATAAGCTTTGGTAGCGTGTGAGACAACAGAGGTGACCTCCCAATTAATACTTGTGGTGGTATTACTTTTCACTTTTTTAAGCAAGATCAACAATTATGTGAATATACTTTTTCTTAAGTCTCCGGGTTCATTTTATAATGACTTATGTAAGTTCATAAGGTATATACTTTGATCGAAACCAGGAATTACTTTGGTATGTCCTGCCAAGGCATAATAATAGAGCAAGTGCTAAAATCTCACCCATTCCTCAATTAATTTGTTCCTGCAGCTAAGGAAGATGACAGTGTTTGCTATACATACATAGAGGTCTCTAGGCACCCATTTCGTTTAAAACCTAAAGTTACCCAAAACTTCTTTGAAAGAACACATGCTTCCCTTTTTTAGTCATCCTGTGGAGTTGCCAACTATTGGTGCAATAATGGAACATGATTCTTGCTGATTATTGTGACCAAGCAAGTGGACAGAAATGTTTTATGTGCATTGAGTGGACTGAATTTGCTGGTTAGTCAATTTTGGGAGTTTATCGCAAAAAAAGTTAATTTTGGGAGTTAGGTTAGTGAATATGAAGGTACATCAGCTTCTCCAATAACATTTCGATCCGTATTGGTTCATCCTAAAGATTATTCATGCTTGGCTCATTTGTACATATGTGTGCTTGTTATTTATCATAATTGATTTAGTGAAATAGTTGTTGATGTTTAGTGTGGTAGCCACTAAAAATTGTCTGTGTAGTTGGTTCATCCTAGAGTCATTGGTGGCTGTGTTGTACGATTTTCACAGGGTTGCTTCATTTCTATGCTCATATGCTTTGCTCTTCTCTGGCGCTCATTCGGCTATGTCAAGTTTTGTGCCTCTCCTGACCTTAATGTGTTTTCTGGGGTGTTATAAATATCATATCATTTACAATCCTTGTTTCGGATTAGGGTTTTATATCTACCTAATTTTGTTGCCTGATTTTCTACTTGTTGTTTCTGTGTGTACTGCAATGAGGTGGGCTCTCAAGATGAAGAAACGGGAGGAGGAGCGCCGGCTCGGGGAAGCTGCATTTTTTTATGGATGCCTTTACATATTCTATGTTTGGTTGGTAATAGCACACTTTTCTTAAGGAAGTGAAGAATTTAAAGTAACTCTGTTTTCCCCAAGAAAAAATCTCCATAGATTAAATTGTGGCTTTATTATTTGGAAGGGTGTATGCTATTAGTTATTGTTTAGTTTCAGACTCATTTTGGAGGAAGAGGTCGCGGCAATGTGGAGACTAGGCGGACTCAAGTGGTTTTCGACTTGCCTCTATACGCCAGCCAACACCCTACCCTATCAAATCGATCAAATCGAGAAATTTGAGGTATGCAATCTGAATTCTTGATGAGTTTGAGTATTGCTGCTTGGAGTATGGTTGGTGTTTCTATGTTCATGTGTATCCGTGTTTTCACTTCGGATAGAAGATAACACCTTCAGAAATCACCCCAGCTATTATAGATTTGTAAAGTGGTAGAAGCTTATGCATGTTGCTGCAGTTTGTTGGCTGGGAACCAGAACCTCAATGTTTGTACTGGTGTTACAGAAGATAGAACATCCTTCTCTATCCATAAAATGATGTCGAAAGTTTGTCTAAATTCGAATGTATCTTGACACTCTTTAGTACATAAATATACATCCAAATTTAGATGAACCTCCCGACATCCTTTTATGGATGGAGGGAGAAATAGATTTGAAAACTGTCGCAGATAATGTGTTTCTAAAGTAGTAGTATCTTATGCAGATAGCTACATTGTTGGTTGAACACTTTTGTTTCTATTTTATTATGTGCTTACCAAATTCAATTTTTTTTGTTTGGGAGTACAAAGTGGAGGATACTTGAAATCTTGTTAAGTCACACGCATGCCCTCATAGCAAGGTTAATAGTCCTCACTTTTTGTAGTCAGTATGTATGTTCTGTTTTTTCAACTGTATATTTGATTGTAGTTCTTTTGTATTTGTTTGATAGGCTTAATATCAGAGGAACCGCCGGTAATGATGTATAGTGATCTTGGTATGCAAGTATGATCAGGACCATTTGGTGGCCTGCGCCCACTTGTTCTTTGCTTCTTAGTGATGCTCCTGGTGTATTCTTATTGGAGGAAACGACACTACTTCATATTTTTTGGGTTATTGAATGTCTTGATGGCACCTAAAAACATAATATTTATACACATTTATTTCTCTTTGCTATGAACATATGGTTGGATGCAAAAAAATGTTGCTCCTGTGTTGTGCATGTGTTATCTGTAGATAGTTGCTTGAAAGTTTTTATTTTCTATAAAAAGATTGCTTATACAGGCTTAAAGGCTGTAGAAGACCTACTGAATACTAGGACAAATAAACAAACATCAGTTTCATAAAACTTATGATTATAGTACCGCCTTGCATTTGCCTGTGCGCCTTGCATTTGCCTGTGCGCCGGGGCGCACCGGGTCATCTAGTACAATAGCAGCTTCAACAAGCCCATGCTTCACATGGTTCGGTCAATGCACATAAACAATTAAAGGCTAGCCAAACTTCGGTAGGTACTATGAGTGAAGGTGATAAGATCTAAACTAAGAATCCTGATGCATCTTGTGAATATTTCACATCCGCCATGTTGTTTCTATCAGGTTATTTGTTGGATAACAAGTGAGTTTCATATCTCCATGTTTTCTATTGTCATTCCAATCTACCCAGAGTCCCAGATCCCCAAGCAGAACAATAAAGGTATAACCTGGTGTAAGCGTGTAGCATGTATCTTAGTATAGGAAAGCTCATGCCAAGTCAAGTGGGCCCATTCAAATCACAAAAACTAGGGCATCATTAAGTATCAGCAATGCTTTTAAGTGATACATTTTTATTGTGGTTGCAGATGACGTTGACTACCATATTAGTAATTCACTTTTGGTAAATTTATTTACGCATAAAGAAAAAACAAACTGCTGCCCTATGGTTTATGTAACGAGATAAAATATAGATATGGGTAGCACATCTATAAATACCCTTGCCCCTAAAGCTAGAGGTGACAAGAGCCTAATGGTCCAACCATTGTCCTCACAGCCGCAAGCAACAACGAGTTTTAAGTAAATACGGACCAAAACCTTAAGCTAGATGATTGTGCTATGATCCCGAATGAATCACTAAAAATGTACCGGTACTTTCCCCTTTCTGTTACTGAGGTTTCGCGCGTACAAGCCATTCTCCACTCATCCCACCTCTCCCCTTGATCCTCTCCAATGACATGGGTACCTGAAGATCATCAAAGATGAGACAAAGAGACAAGGATTCAACATCGCAAAACTCATATTAAATCCTTACACATAAACATAAGATTAGATGCACATTGTTTCTACAAGGATTCACCCCAACCCGCAGCCCGTGAGGACTACTCACCACATAATATCAAGATCAAGATTAAACATAGAAATCATTGTGCAAAATACTTAGATTGAAATCACAATATTCTTACAATGGTCACCAATCTCAAGGAGATCTTTATTACAATGGTGATGGCTATGGCTATGAAGGAGATGGAGGATGGAACAAATGAACTAGGGGAATGGATCTCGTTCGGTGTGTTGCAGATGGATCTGGTGGATGGCGACTCTGTTTGGCGATGAATGGCTCTCTGTTTGGCATCGGTCCCTTCACGACTTTTATAGAGTTTGACCTCAGGAACGCATCGGCACATGGTACGGACGGACGGTATGGGCGGGGCTTGCCCGTACCGATGCCCGTTAAAGCCCCTGGAACCGCCTTTCCGAGCGTAGTCAGCTTTGCCATTCTCCGACACGATTTTCTTCAGTAATTGCAGGTCCATTTACCATTATGACGTGATATCCTATAAAGCATCCAAAAATAGAAGATATTGCACATCTTTGCATTGATTGGGCATTAGTGGCAAGTTGAGAGACAAACTTAGTCAATTTCTTGACTTAGCTAGG